>NW_026596234.1:3309467-3392176 GCF_907164565.1 Psammomys obesus | reverse complement strand
AAAAAAAATAAGGTAGAGAAGATGCATAACACAGACCTCTGGCCTCCACAAACACATATCAATGTACATGTACTTACTTGCATTGTGTGCATACACATCTCACTCATTACAAAAACAAAAAACCTCCAAAGTAAAACCCCTAAACATGAGGCCTGGCCAAAATGTTAAACTGCAAAGACAAATTGAACAGAAGAGAAAGAATCAGGAATATAATTATATCTATCTGTCTGTCTGTCTATCTCTATCTAAATATATAGACATATGGATTTAGATATAGATTTTAGAAGTGAGAAGTGTCTGATAATCATTCTAATTTACCATCTAGACAAATTTAGATTCATGAATGGTTGTTTTGTTGGCTAAGGATCAGATAAGCCATCTATCACCTACCAAAAAAAATTGTAGTGTATTACCATGGTACTGTGTGTAACTTAGGAGGTAACTCACATCAGTTTTCCTCTTATAGTCTGAGTTGATGTTATCATAAAACATCCCAGCAGGTAACTCCTGTTGCCAGTCCTCAGGAACAGTAAAATCTGGTGTCAATAATGAAGCTGTAATTTCAGACACAAAAAAATAAAAACAATGAGCCAACATTAAAATATGCATTTCTACTTAGTTTATCCTTCTCATTAGACTGATAATAAAAAAGTTCTTCATATTCTATGTGTTTCAACCAAAGAAGAGTTTTTTGTTTTTATTAAAAGTGTAGTCTGTATTTGTCACAGATACAAATAGCCTTTTGATAGGGCTACTGAGACACAAATAACAACTTAGGTACAACATTTGGTACTTTTAAATTTAATAACGCAGAAGTAGCCAGGTGGTGATAGTACCCACCTTTAATCCCAGCACTCAGGAAGCGCAGGCAGGTGGATCTCTGAGTTCAAAGCCAGCCTGGTCTACTAAGCGAGTTCTAGGACAGCCAGACTATACAGAGAAACCTTGTGTCAAACAACAAAAGAAAACTAAGAGACTATTAAGTGGCAAACTAACACTTCAAGTAATTTAAGTTTAATAAAATTTAAATGTAAGACATGAAAAAAAAATGATGGGAGAAATCTCTCAGTATTTAAGACCCATGCTACTACTTGTACAGAAAGTCAAATTTGTGATAAAAATCTTAACCATCTCGCACTCATACAAAGTTGTTTTTACAAAGAACTGTTTTGTTGAGCTCATTCAAACTCTAGGAAGCTGCCCTGGAAGAAACTGCAGTTTGATGGGCTTTTATCTGCTTACTTTTTTGAGTGTGTTGATCCAAATGTTCCCTTTGACATAGTTTTTTTGAAAACAAATGTTCTCTTCCTTCTACCTCTTCCACTTCTGCTTCATTGGAATTATTTAGAGCATAATCTTCTAAGTACATCTGTCTTTTGCAATTACGTTGACTGGGACCTTAAGAAACAGATATAACAGAGCTCCAATTCTGATTCAACAGTATCTACTACTTTATTGCTTTAACTCAAAAGCTTTTAACCAACTATATTAAAGTATATATACTTTATATATTTTTACAACAAAATTGAATAATGATATGACTTAAAATATGACTTAAAATTTAGGTATAATTTCAAAGTAATTAGTAATTACTCTAAAAGCAAGGCTGTAGCCAGAAAGATGGCTTAATAGTTGAGAGTACTTGCTACTCTTGCGAGTACTTGCTGCTCGTGCAGAGGACCTAGGCTCAGTTTCCAGCATCCCCTCAATGGCTCACAACTGTCTTTAACTCCAGTTCCAGGACACCTGACACTCTCTTCTAGCCTCCATGGACATGCATGCACATGGGGCATATATATACACACATGAAACACAAAATTTAAGTACTTTGTTTCTTGTTTTGATTTGAGAGAGGGTTTCTCTGTGTAGCCCTTGCTATCCTGGAACTCACTCTGTAGATCAGGTGGGCCTTAAACTCAGAGAGCTACCTGCCTTTGTCTCCTGAGTGCTGGGATTAAAGGTGTATGCCTAAACCACCCAGCTAAATACAGGGTCTTTCTGTGTAGCCTGGGCTGTCCTAGACTTGCTTTGTAGACTAGGCTGGCCTTGAACTCACAGAGAAATGTCTTCCTCCCCTTCCCCAAGTGCTGGAATTATAGGCATGCACCACTGTGCCCTCCTGCTAAAGTAAAAATTTAAAAAGCAAGACATCTACAAACCTGATACATGAGTATTGTCATTGGGCATATCAAACAATATTTTCTCTGTTCTTTCACTAGACAATGATAATGGAGATGCTGCATGACTTTCCTAAAATAAATATTAGTAATTAAAAGAAAAGTACTATAAACACTTAATCACTTTTATCTTAGACTATTCTTTATCAAACTCCCAAGCCAATATATTTCAAATGTTTTCAAATTCTTTTTCATAGCATCCTTTATCTATCCTTTCATCTTAAAGACTACTGAAAATGAATCTTTATGATAAATTAACATCAATCTCATGCTAATAGTTTTTGCTTGACATTTTCTGAACATTTTTTATTTTCAATTTCTCCTTACTAGTATCTTCATTTTTTGAGTAAAAATAGGGGGCTACAAAAAATTTCTTGTAAAAAGTGACATTTTCCACAATTAAATTTGTGTTTTACTACTTGTAAAATCAGTAATATTACTTAATTACTATTCTTTCTTTCTTTAACCTGTGTGTTGTTTTAGACAGTTATGAGCAGCTCAAATCCTAGCCCTTCCTCCCCCCAGATACAACAAAAATTTATTTTAATCTTCTATATTATACAGGTAACATATTTGTACTGATTGACTAGCGGAGTTTTATGCTAACAAGAAGTTCAGTAAATCACATTTCTACTAATCATGAAGCCAGAAAGCCTTATAAATATGTAAACTCAGGGATTTTGCCCCTATAACCACACTATTTTAAGATCTTCTTGTTCTCACTTTAAAAGTTTCAACTTTTCCCATGCCTAAAACATTCCATATTTTAGAAATCTGATTCTCCAGTCACAGAGGCTGAAAAATACTTGGTATTATGATTCCTACTGAAGACTTGCATTTGAACTTGTATTACCTCTCTCTTGCTTTGCATATGGTTTTCACCACTATATGGAGATTCAGTTTCCATAAAATGTTTCTCTGAACTATTACTGCTTACATCTGAATAGCTGTTACAATGTTGATTATTTATCACTGTTTGATTATTTATCACTGAATTTGTATATTTTCTATTCTTGGTCGGAGTATGCCTGGGCTATGAATAAATAAGACACAGAGAAACCAAAAGGAAATTAGATAACTGCTTAAAACCAGAAAAATGTTGAATTAAACAATAGGAAGCAAGCAACTTAAAATTTCAGAGAATTAACTCAATGCTAAAATTTAGCACCCACCTAAACATAATATTAATTAGTTCAATGACAAGTATCTAGCAAAGCCCATGAGCAAAGATGTCTGCTAGTATGGCTTCTAGCCTTCAGAGGTCAAGTCAGTTTCAGAAGAAAAAGAACATGAAAACAAAAGAATTGGTCAGCAAATGCAAAAATTATAATACATTATATAATTGTCTCTACAGAAAAATCTGTAACAGTCTGGGAAAGTATAAAATTCAGCAAGATCACTCAAAATACAAAGATAATTATTTTCTTTAAATACAAGAAACAGTTCTTGGCTTTTTGTTAAGATAAAGTACACAAAAAAGCAAAAGCCTTTAAAATCCCAGAAATGTAGACCATTTTGTGTGTGTGTGTGTGTGTGTGTGTGTGTGTGTGTGTGTGCATGTGAAACACCCAGCAGGTGTAAAACTAAAGTGGAAATCTTTCATCATTCATAAGAAATCCTAGAGACTAACACCTAAAAGTTTAAATAAAAATTAACATTTTCACATTAAAGGATACCAGATTAAGGAAGAACTAGGTCTTCCTGATGTACTCCAGATTGGCCTTGATAATTCAATATTCCTGCCTTTACCTTTTGAGTGTTGAGATTATAGGTGTGCATCAAACATAACTGCTAGAGTCTTTAACACCCTAAAGATAAAAACTTTTATTTCATTGTTGGAGTTCTGGATTCCAGCAAGTGAAAGACAGAATGCTATGCAACTAATACAGGAGTGATATCTAAACTCATATTAAGAACTCCTGTAAAGGCTGGGTGTAGCGTTGTACACTTTAAATCCCAGCACTTGGGAGGCAGTGGTGGGTTGATCTTGGAGTTTAAGGCCAGCATGGTATTTAGAGTGAGTTTCAGGACATCTAGAACCACATAGAGAGACCCCCTCCCAAACCCTAACCATACCCCTCCCCCAAGAAGACTTTCTGTAAACTTTTAAAGATAAATCAACAATTCCATGTACAAGTTAGAAAAGATAAATGGAACTAGAGATGCACTTTACCGAAGAATGTTTTTCTAAAATGTATAAAATACTGGATTCAACCCCTAATACCACAAAACAAAAATAGACAATTTATATCATAGAATAGCTCAAAATTAAAGTACTCATTAATGTAGTGAGTCATGAAAATCCAAAGACAGAAACATCAGATAAAACTCAGCTGAACTTGTGGAAAAGGGGTACAGCCACTGCCCTAGTTCTTAAAAAATATGTAGCAAACTAAAATGCCCCACAGAATAAAAGGCGTCGTGGAAGGTAATAAAGGTAATTACAATTACCTAGATGTACAGACACTTGTAAAGTGACATATGGAATGTTTAAAGGATGCAGGCAAATGACAGAATCTGACAGGATACTAACTGGCATATTGTGATCTGTACAAAAAAAATGGGTCTTGCAAAGGGAAGGGCTGATGAGGTAAACCAGGGCTTAAACCTCCCTACACCTCCCTTAAAAAAGCACAGTATTACTATGCACTGTTTGACATACTGACAGTTTAACCTAAGATTTTGTTTGTAAAATATTCCCCCTGTAAAGACTACTGGTTTGAAATAAAAGGGCCTTAAAACCATCTAGAAATAAAAATAAAATAAAATAATAAAAACACTCAGCTAAGTCAGATGGCACATTATATCAGCAGTTTTAGATCTCTGATACAGGTATGTTAAATAGCTATTGTTATTTTTTTATTCCAGTGATGACACTGCATTCTAGGTCCTCATGTGTGCTAGACAAGTGTCCTAAGTTGTACCTTCAAGTCCTAAACAGTCATTAATACCATTTTATTATAAGCAATGATTAGTTCCCATGAGTTTTAAACTTCCTTATATTACAAAACACTTAAGCAATATATTTTTCTACTACATTCTTTTCAGTTTTGTCAACTTATGATTTTAACAGCCAAAACTTACTAAAAGTTATAAGCACTGAATAATGAATATTCAATACATATTTGATAAACATTATATACAAGTGGCTTACTATTTTCATATGTGTATGATAAAAGACAATTATATTCTTACCGAAGACTGCAGTCCTGAAACAGGTGAGTAACTCTTTCTCACAAATAGTGTCCTCATCTCACTGATTCTTGGTGATTTTCCCTGATCTTTAACTCTGTTGTTACCATTTAGGGATTCAGATGATGCAGTTTTTGGATAAGGCGAAAGAGATTTTGTGATGTAGTCATAATCCCTAGTAAAATTCCTTTCTGTTATTTTCTCCATACCTAGATTCCCCATAAACACAAACATAACAGTATTACTGCAGTATACTTGCTCTAGAAAGGGCATGATAGATTTAATAAGTTATCAAGTCCTCAAGTATTAGGAGTACTTTAAAGATAACAACTATGTTTGAAATATTAAGCCTTTGAAAAATGCCCAATTGAAAATTTGAGAACTTTCAGAAACAATTTAATGAGATGAAATATAATGACCAACTTAAGTATTATCTTAAATATTTTAACATTATAGTAACTATTGTTATAAAGCAAGAGAAGTTTTACAAAAGCAATTGGTCTAAGTTGCTCACTAAAAATGAGGACAGTAAGGCTAGGGTTAGACAGCTCAGTCAGTAAAATTCTTGCTGCATAAACCCATAAGTACCTGAGTTCATCCCTTAGAGCCACAAAAGCTAAACAAAACAAAATAAAACAGGTGTGGTGAGCATGCCTATAATCTTAAGAACTTGGCAGGTAAATCTCTGAAGCTCATTAGGCAGCTAGATATTCCATTTGGTGAGCACAGGTACAAATGAGATCAACTTTCTTAAAAAGATGTGGGAAAGATGGCTCCCTAGGAATATTTCATGTGCACACATACATGCATACATGTACCCAAATAATGACATAAGTTTTTAATATTAATCAATTCTTGGTTTTCAGCTCAATCAAGGTATGTACATTTGTCTTAGCTTATCTAATGTGACAATGATTCTGATCATTGTGAAACTAAAAGGATCTTGCAGTTACTTTAGAGAAAACAGATACATTAAGCTTTGTATTTCACTGAAATGATTTGCATTTGGGATTGCTTTAAAATAGTCTCACAGAAACTTGGTTTTTGTAACTGAAAAATGCACATAGTCAAAGCTTTAAGAGTATGTATTTTCATTACTTATTATTATTATTTTGGTTTTTTGAGATAGGGTTTCTTTATGCAGTCTTGGGTGTCCTGGACTTGCCTTGTATCAAAGGCTGGCCTTGAAATCACAATGATCCACCTGCCTCTGCTTCCCTGAGTGCTGGAATTAAAGGTGTGCATCACTGCACCAGGCTTACCAATTATTTTTAAATAAAAGCATAATCTCTATTATTTGTGAAGATAATATACTGTGAATTTACAGAATCATCACAAGATTCCTTAGACTTTTGTCATGTGAACTGTATACAGTTTTTGTTATTAAATATTTGAGCTTAAAGTATATTAAAAATCTGCAGTTACATCTTTACATTTATAGCTTATGAACATTAAGTATTTCCACATTAAATAATTTGATCTTCAACACCTTAACATGAAAAACCTTGGATATTCTATTATGTTCTCAAGTTGGCAAAAAAAATGCCAAATATTAGCATTAACTGGTTTAAAATGAACTTTTAAGCAAACTATCTCAATTTTCACAAAATTAGTCTTCAAATATTTTCATAGTGTTACAAAAGAAACTTGTTAACTCTTCTAGTAAAATGCAAAGGAAATGACATAACACTGACATCTCATCACTTCCACGGATGATGGACTCCCAGACACAGATGCAGAAGATAGGCAAAGACAGTCTTCTCTCCCATCGCTGAGCTTAGATGAGTTTTTCTGTTTTTCTGATAGCTGTCCTTTTGGCGCTTCTGTATTGAAGACTTTCTGTTGTTTCTTGGGCAGTCTCTTGGTTTGGGCTTTGGAATGGATAGTCTCCTCCTAAATGCACCAGTAACTTCAAATTATGCTCAGATACACTTACACAACTGGATACATAACTTACACTACAAAATTTATCGACTAGTTACTATTCAAGACCGTAACAAAAGCTTAGATATTAGCAAAAATATGTTCCAGTATGCTAGGAAGGCACTGACTACATAGTCTACAATCACCTGCAAATAGATTACTGTGAGGGTTCAAAATTTATGATTGTATCCAGTTTAGAGAAAAGAAAATTCCTAAATTTCATGGTGCTTGAGACACTAAAAAGTCTGTGTACCAAGATGGTGAAGGGAGGCATATATGAATAAGACTATGGATTAGACCAAAAGCACTTCTTAGAGAACTCAGGTCTTATCTAGGAGTAACAAGTAATAACAAACGTGTTTCAGTTTTGGGTATACACTGGGAAAAGAGCTTCAGAAGGCATTTTCGTTCTTTGGATATCATAAAAGAGAAGTTTCAGGATTTTTTGTTGTTGCCATTGTTTTTTTTTTTTTAATTTTTAAGACTGGATAAGAGGAGTGACTTAGAAGGGCATATTTGATGGTGGGCATGGTAACATTAAAGCAAAAAAATAACAGAAAATATGATGACTGTTGTTAGGCCCAAGGTCACTTCGAATTCTGCAGGTTAGACAAAAGCCAGTATTCCTCAGGAAGCCCATTGCATTCTACCAAAGGATCCAATTTCCTTATCACTGGGGCAAAGAGACAAATGGCTATATATGTGGTGCCCATTAGTACATTGGCCTCCAAGGTCCCTCAGTATCACAAGTACCTGTTATACATGTCAGAGTTCATGCTGGCATCCTAGCTCCTCTCACCCCATGCCTTACCTTAAACTACTCTAGCTCAGAACCTACCCTGTCCCTAGTTTCTCATTCATATAACACTACTTTTTCAGCTATGCTCTTATTTTATCTCCTTCTCTTAGTCTTCTCTTTTGCCCCTCTCTCTTGGTCTTCTTTGCCCTCACACTCTTTGTCTTCATCTCTTGCCCCCTACCTCCTTCTCAAAGTCAAGTCTAGTCTACTGGCTGTATCCAGCCTAAAACTTTACTCCCTGCTCTGGACTCTTCCAGATGCATCTGACTATACTCTCCCCCTCATATTTATAATAAAAGCCTTTCACTTAACCAAACCTTGGAGCAGTCATGTTAATCAGTGTATAAGCCTGGTTCTGAAACCACACTTTTATACAATCACATTATAATGTTTTTAAACGGTTTCAAGCTAGAGATAATGGGAACATAAACAAGAGAAAATGGTACTTTAATTGGTTAAGATCAAGCCATTGATCTTAACCCATTAAGATCTGGAACTACTAAGTATTCAAATGTTAATTGCTTGCACCTCTTACCCCAGATCTTTACTGCTTTATGAGTAAATGCTCAAGCATCCAAAGTGATGCTGTGTAAATTCTGCCCCCCAGGTTATCCCTGATTGGCTAAATAAAGTTGCCTACAGCCTGGACTGGACAGAAGAGATATAGGCGGAGCTAAGTTGCAAGGGTTTGGGGTCACAGGAGAACCATGAGGAAAGAGGAGAGAGAAGGAAAGAGAAGAGAGGAGCAGATTGTTACGGGTGAGAAGCATGAACTGGACAGAAGAATGTGGCTGGGATAAGCTTGCTCTGAGGGTTGGCATGATGGAGAGAAGCAGCCCAAATGGAAAACATGTGCAACTACTTATGGAGATTTTAACTGGGAATTAGATAAGAAAAGTTAGGGGATTAAGATCTGTCTAAGCAAGAAGGAAGTCCCTGGATAAGATGCTCAATCTTCATTCAGAGAGGCAAATGGGATAGACATCAAAGAGGGTGAAACAAGGAATAAGACAGAGGGCCTTTGAAAGACTCTACCCAGCAGGGTATTAAAGCAGATGCTGAGACTCATAGCCAAACTTTGGGCAGAGTGCAGGGATACTTATGAAAGAGGGGAAGATAGAAAGACATGGAGGGAACAGAAGCTCCACAAGGAGAGCAACAGAACCAAAAAATCTGGGCCCAGGGGTCTTTTCTGAGACTGATACTCCAACCCAGGACCACTCATGGAGAAAACCTGGAACCTGCAAAGATGTAGCCCATGGCAGCTTAGTCTCCAAGTGGGTTTCTACTAGTAAGGGGAACAGAGGCTGTCTCTGACATAAACTCAGTGGCTGGGTCTTTGAACACCTCCTCCTGAGGGGGAAGACAGCCTTACCAGGCCACAGAGGAAGACAATGCAGATGGTCCTGACGAGACCTGATAGGCTAGGGTCATATGGAAGGGGAGGAGGATCTCCCCTATCAGTGGACTGGGGAAGGGGCATGGGATGAGAAGAGGGAGGAAAAGAGGGAGGGCAGGATTGGGAGGGGATAAGGGAGGGGGCTACAGCTGGGATACAAAATGAGTAAACTGTAATAAATAAAAAATTACAAACAAAACAAAACAAAAGATCTGTCTAGTCCCAGTGTTTAAAGCATATCAAAAATCTGTGTCTTTTATTTCTATAATAGCAGGGTAAGGAATAACTACTGCCTTAAAAATCACATGAATCAACATTAATTATTAATAATCATACTACATTGTATAGTAGTCAAAGACCTATCTTTAGGATAGGACTCTTCCAGCTAAATTATACCACTTCCTAGCTTTGTGAATTTCTCTTTCTCGAGCCTCAGATTCTTGATGTTTACATGCTGTTTTTTTACCCCTTATTTAAATTAACAATTGGGTTCTCCTTAATTCAATGGGTTTTCAAAATGATGGATAACTGTACAGACTTTGTATTGATGAAACCAGCAAAAAATGTTTATTGCTTTCTCCTTTAGTATATCTTTTATTCCCACAGAAATTATTAAGATGACAGTATTCACAGTGATTAACGATTTACATATAAAATTTTAAGGTAAATTTGTAAAGTGCTTAAAACTAGAAACCTAAATTCTATAAGCACTATATATGCATGCATACAAAAAATTTAGTACATGAAAACTAAATTTAGAGATTATTAATTTTAATTGTATTTATTTACCTTTATTGGCAGATTATCTTCAACTATATATGAAAAAATTTTTTCACTCTCTGGTTCTGATTCTGAAGTTGAGAGATCCTTATAATTTTTTTTTGTTTTCGCTGCTCTTCGTGGAAGTCTGTTTCTTGTATTTCTAACTATTTCATAACCCTTTTTGGTAATGTTTTTATTGAGTACCTTTAGGAGAAATTTTCCTGAATATTGTAATATTAGTAATAGAGGCATCATAAATATAAACTATTTGATGTAAAAATGGCACATGACATTTATATATACAATATATGTAGAAATTAAATGATTTTTGGTTGGAAAAACATAAGTGGTTGTACTTTGTTACCATTCTTGTCATCTATCACTGTTTTATTCCTATCATGCAATCTCTGAAAGGAAAAATATTCTTCCAATTTCAGTGCCCACGCATGCTCACTCACTCACTCACTCACACACATATACACACACATACATCTAGAACCAGAATTAAATAGACTAAAAATGCAAAATGCAGACACTGATTCAAAATAGAATGTGAGAGAAAATACTGTAAAGATAGGATTCAGGATCAGTTATGGAAACTGGTAAGAAAATGAAGGCATGACACATTATTGTTGTAACAGACATTAAAGAGTATTTTATCTCTTGGTTACCGTTGTGGATCTTGGCTGTCCCTTTTCCATGGATGACCCTGCAATTCAGGAAAAGGTTAACAATTTCAACCAATGAAATTTTCATAATATATCTCCAAGTATAAATTTAAAATCATAAAATAATGATTTTACACATTCAGTACTTATAAACATTTAATAAGCCCCCTCTTCATGTGACTTCAAGATATTATGACGTAGCTTTAACCTCAGCTTTTCTGCTGGAGAATGTGGTCTTCAGGACTGCAAGGCTACTTTGGGGTGTCAGGGTGGGGGGAGATTCCCTTTCCCTACACTTTGTAGCAGCTAGACTAGACTACACTATGATGGGAAATATATCTTTAGACTCAGCCCAAAGCTTAAGTGTTTGAAATGGTAACTCATTACTTGGTGTTTGCTATGTTATAAATCACCTCCCCCCTTTATATATTATCAAAAATTTAAAGCATATTATCCATGAATCTACCTTCAACTTTTGGAGGATCCCGGGGTCTTGCTGGCCACCCCATCAGCCTGGCTAAATTAGCAAGCTTCACACTGAGAAGCCCTTTCTCAAAATTTAATACAGTAGATAACAACTGAAGAAGACAGCTAGCATTTCTTCCTCTTGCCCCTTTCCACGTCCAAATTTTCTGTCTTACCCCTCCCCCAACATAAATATAACCATATTAGCAAAATAATAAAGCAACTGGTATGTTGTTTTGTCCTATGTATAAGGGCCTGTTATTAACAGTATAAATGATGAAAAGAAGACAAGTAAGAATTTGTAAGGAATATAGGATTATCAAGTATTATGCATATCAATAGAGTAATTTATATAACTAAAATAAAATTATTTGTAGTATTTCTCTAAAAAGTAATTTCTTACTTGATTTTCTATTTTTATATTTCTTCGTGTTTTTATTCCTACTATAATCCATTAGTCTTTTTGATTTTGGTTCTCTTAGCCAGCTAATGTCAGTCTTGCTGTCATCATATCCATATTCTGTTTCAGTGTCACTAAAGAGAGTTTTCTTCTCATGACTTAATATCTATGGAAAGAAATCCATAAACATACCTTAGCACATGCCATACACAGTAAGGTAAGCTCTCACACACTCCAAATAATAAACTAAATGCTCATGGAGTTTTGCCAATTTTTTGTTGTTGTTTGTTTGTTTGTTTATTCAGGCCTGGTGTTGGTTCAAACACAGGGCCTTTTATAATGCTAGGCAAAAGTGATATATCCTTAGGTATAATTTGTTTTTTTTTAAGTATTCCATGACTATCAGAATTTTGTCATATTGTCCATGTAGTCAGACAAATGCTGCACTCAACAAAGTCAATGTTGAATTAACTTAAGTCCTCATTTCCAAATATTCATTTATATAGAGAGAAAGCTCAGCACAGCCCAACATAGCAGTCTTGGTTTTCTTCATCTTGAAGTCTTGCCCCAATTAATTTATGCTCACACTAAACTGCATGAAAAAACAAAACAAAACCGTATCATATGAAAATTTCTAAAACTCTCAGAAAGCCTCCAGTCATCATAGGATTTTCTATATTAGCATTCTCAATCATGATTTTCAAAGTGCCATTTTCCCAGGTCCTAAACTCGAAGGCACAAATCAGACCATTCTCTAAAATAGTGTAAACCACTTTTGGGTAATTGTTCACTACCTTGGAATTCCTTCATTTTATTTCCATTAAAGAAGCACAGGTTTCACTGTATGTCCATCATATACTTAATAATCTGTGTTCTGCATCAAGAGAACTATAAATAATATCAATTTGTGGGAAAGTAGAAGACTGAGTGCTCTGTTAGAAAATCATCAAGACATTGCTGCTCTCTTGGTAACTTCATTTTATCTATTTCTCTTTGTACCTTTCTTGTTATGCAAATCACATTAAGTCACCTTTCTTTGGGCCAGCATGGCTTTCATCTTCAGGTTCCTCTTCTATTTTGTCCCTTTTAAGTGCTTCCACATCCACTTTTAACAAGTGTGTTCACACTAGTTTGGTTACACATCAACAAATGAAGACAAATTTGAATGACTGCATTCTTTCACTGTATTTGCTGATGTGCTAAGAAATGTTCTTGGCAGTTGATTTTGAAAGCATTTGTCAATACCATATGCAAATTTAGGACAAGAAGTCTGACTTTCTTTAGTTTGGCTTTTCTACTATATAGAATTTGTAGGTAGAGCAGTGGGTTTGAAGACTAAGCCTTTATTAACACTTGGACTAGGCTCAATCTTGATTGACTATGACCAGAAGTTTCCTGCTACCGAGAATCTAGACTGAAACCTTTCCATGTTATTTTTTTTTTTTTAATGACCAGTACGCTCTGTGCTCTAGATTCAGGACTTGTAAAATATTCTCAAACATCTACAAATAAGCATAAATTTTAAATTCTTGCTGATCTTCAGGATTTAAAGATGGAAAACCTCTAGCCTCAAATTTACACTCTCCTTTGCTTCCTTTCCTCCAGTTTACTGGGTATGTTGTTTTTGTTTTTGCCATGCCTTCCTTGAGCTTCTTCTAGAATGGAAACTGCTATGATAACCTAAATGCCACCATACTATTCTATTCTATATTTCAGTGTCATTTCTACTCATGTGTATGCCCATCCATTTGTTAACCTCTCAAAATTACCTCCATAAGGGCATCCAATACCAAAATCAAAGCCATGTGAAGAGTTGTCATCAACAACTCATATTATGATTTTATGTTCATGAAAACTGAAGATTGTTTCTCAAAAGTCACTGACAACTTCTTTGACAGTGAACTAGGAAAGGTAAGCTTTTAGGTATAGTCTTCCCTCATAGATAGTCTTAATTCCAACAATACTGCACAGGTAGGATTTTTTTTTAAATCTCTATAATCATTATATGCATTATTCCTGGTTTTAGTTTTTTATTTTGTATTCCCTGAAATAATAGACAATAAAGATCCTTAGCCCAAGACAGTTTGACAGAGCTACCCATATTTCAGTTTACAACCTTTCATATGGATATCTCTAGAATTAGCTATGTTCCCTGGACTGTAAAGCAAAGCTCTCTGCATTATTCCATGTACATGTAATGTTATTCTACCCACTTCAGATGAAATACCCCATTTATGAGCCAAAATATACTAACAAAATTGCACATCTGAATGTGAACTGTTTTGCTTGCACATATGTAAGTGAAACTGGAATTATACCTGGCTGTAAGCTGCCATGTAGATGCTGAGAAGTGAACTTAGGTCCTCTGAAAGAGCAGCCAGTACACACTCAACTTCTGAGCCATCCCCCTTCAGCCCCTGAAAGTTATTTTTAAACACCAGCAGGTGTTTTATTTTATAGTCCAATAATTTCCAGTATTAAAATATTCTTTAAAGAAATGCTCTTAAAAATGTATTTTTTAAAAATCTGTGATGCGTGTATGTGTCTATGTGTGTTAAGTCACATGTATGTAGGTTATCTGCAGAGTCCAGATAAGGCTATCATTCCACAGAACTGAAGTTATAGATGGTTTGTGAGCTGCCCAATGTGGGTGCTAGGAACCAAATGCAGATCTTCTGAAGAGTACCAAGCACTCTTAATCAAGGAGCTGAGCTCCCTCTCTAGCACAAGAAATACTGGTTTTAACTGGCATATTACATGTTATAACTTACTTTTTTATCTTTTGTTTTGAGAGACAGGTCATGCTCATCATGATTCCTTACACCTACCCTTGAGGAACAAAAATACACATTAATTTTAAACATGTATCACATTTGTTTTCTTCTGACAGAGTACACAGGGAGATTACGTCTAAGTTTTCAGATTTAACACTTTCAGTAGCTGTAGCATTGGCTCTGCAATTGTAGCCAGATTGTCATTTCTTGACCTCAGTTGTTAAAAAAATGAATTTGAATAAAGAACTAATTTTTCAACTCTCTGATTAAAGTCATAATGTTCAAATTACCAACCTTTTATATATTGAATTTATAAATAAATGCTGAAGTAACAATCCCAGCTAGCGTAATCATGACAGTAAGATTTTAATCCACTTCTTTTATACATAAAAACTAGGATTAGGGGAGACTTATTTAAAGGAAAGTAAATTGAGCTAAACTGATGTGATCTATTGAATTATAGTTATTAAAAAATACCTACAATTTTACTGAATTATCCATACTGGCTTCTCTGGTTGTAGCTTGAAATTCTTGTATCTAAATGGAAAATAAACAAATATAAAGAAAAAAGACTTATGTCAAAAATTAAGAAAATGAAAAGAAAAAAAAATGAATGTATCAAAATCTAGTTTTACTTCAGAGAATAAGAATTAATCATTAAAGTCAGCTTTGTCTAGTATTTGTTGTTTAAAGCTAAACCAAATATAGTAAAAGTACTGAGAGCAAAACAAGTCAGAGTGTACTCATTACGATAAGGACCAGTGTTTTTATTGTGACAATGCATCATGGTAAAACTACCTCAAGATTCAGCTATACCACTTCTAGGCACATATCTGAAATATGCTCAAATATACAACAAGGAAATTTGCTCAAACATGTTCTTAGTAGCTTTATTCATAATAGCCAGAATCTGGAAACAACCCTCAACTGAAGAATGGATACAGAAATTGTGGAACATTTACACAATGGAATACTACGCAGCAATTAAAAACAAGGAAATTCTGAAATTTTCAGGAAAATGGTAGAAACTAGTAAAGATAATCCTGAGTGAGGTGTCTCAGAAGCAGAAAGACACACATGGTATATACTCACTTAAGTGGATATTAGACATATAACATAGGATAATCATACTAAAATCTGTACACCTAAAGAAGCTAAGCAAGAAGGAGGACCATGGGTAAGGTGCTTAATCCTCATTCAGAAAGGCAAAATGGGATATACATCAGAAGAAGGTAAAAACAAGAAACAAAACAGGAGCCTACCACAGAGGGCCCCTGAAAGACTCTACCCAACAGGGTATTAAAGCTGATGCTGAGACTCATAGCCAAACTTTGGGCAGAGTGCAGGGAATCTTATGAAAGAAAGGGAGATAGAAAGACCTGGAAGGGTCTGGAGCTCCACAAGGAGAGCAACAGAACCAAAAAAAAAAAAAAAAAAATCTGGACCCAGGGATCTTTCCTGAGACTGATACTCCAATCAAGGACCACTCATGGAGATAACATAAAACCCCTGCACAGATGTAGCCCGTAGCAGCTCAGTCTCCAAATGGGTTTCCTAGTAAGGGGAACAGGGGTTGTCTCTGACATGAACTCAGTGGCTGGCTCTTTGAGCACTTCCCCTTGAGGAGGGCACCCTTACCAGGCCACAGAGGAAGACTATGAAAGACAGTTCTGATGAGACCTGATAGGCTAGGGTCAGATGGAAGGGAAGGAGGACCTCCCCTATCAGTGGATTGGGGAAGGGGCATGGGAGGAGATGAGGGAGGGAGGGCAGGATTGAGAGGGGAATAGGGTTGGGACTACTGCTGGAACAAAAAGTAAATATATTGTAATAAATAAAAAAATTATATTAAAAAAGAAAAAAATCTCTTATATTCTCAGAGACTGTAAGTTTTCCTGGACCTTACTGAATAGTTTAATAACACATGTGAGGTCACTTAAGACTGCTAGCCTACAGTTTATTCAATCTGCTTGTTTTACCTGCTTTTAAGAAAACAACCTAACAACCAACCTTACTTGGCTTAGATTTCCAATGTAAAAAACTTTTATAACCTAGGCTAACGTGTATCTGTAATCTTAAATTACATACTCTTCCATGCTCCTGACTCAGAATAAATGCAGGAGCATTCTAATAATCATTTGCTGAAGATAGCAACACAGAGGTTGAAAGCAATCTTAAAAAATAAATATCCAACATAAACACTGAACATAACATTTGGCTATTTCATGATAAAAAATTATGTTTTGGGGGTCAGTTGGAATTAGTGACTTAATTCCTTGTCAAACTCTGTTACAGATTTCTGTAAAGTATCCCTATCCTTCCCCATGTGACACTTCCTGTGTTGATCAATAAACACAGACAAAAACCTTTTGTTACAGACACATAGACATACAGAAAGATAGACACAAAGCCATTCAAGCAGGTAAGGATTCAGACTCATACAACTGGCAGAGGAAGACGGAAGACAGAGGGAGGAAAAAAAAACACCACAAAGAATTCAAATGAGGTTTGCTCTTAGTTAAATAGCAATGGTTTCTTTCCCTAATGGGACACCAACACATTATTGGAGTTAGAGAGTTTCTTATTAATATATTCAAATGGATCATAATTTTTTTAATTTATTAATTACACTTTATTCATTTTGTATCCCCCCATAAGCCCCTCCCTCCTCCCCTCCTGATCCCACCCTCCCTCCCCTTTCTGCATGCATGCCACTCCCCAAGTCCACTGATAGGATCATAATTTTTTAAAGATCAAGTCTAATGTACTGCTAAGCCTCAGTTAACTCATTTTCCATATATTTTTTTAAGAATAGGAAAAAACCCTGCGTAGATATACCTATGCTTGCTATCCAAACAAACCATTTTATATTTTTAAACACTGTAAAGTATGTCTATCTCAGAATGCATCTCAAACATAAGCCCATAACTGCAGATAGCTTCAAGGTGATTACAGAAGAACTAAGCACAAAATCAGTGGATTTCTAGCTTACTCCAAGTTTTATAACAGGTTCTTCGGCACCATTCAAGCTGAAATTATATACATCATTCCTGTGAAAAACAAAGGTAATGTCAGTGCCACTGCATAAGAACAAGATTCAGTCTCTTTAAATAACAAGCACTTACGAAGATTTACTCACAGTGGTGGACATTCAGAAGTAACATTAACAAAAGTTGTCTTCAGTTTTCTGTAACTCTTTTTCTGAACCTTTTCCAAAATAAGAAATAGGTTTACATAAAAACATTTAAACATGAGATTGCTATCTGCATCAGACAAGTCATAAGTGCAATTAAACTGTGACAGATCTTCTAGTTGTGCTTTTACTAATAAATCTAGCATCTGTAACATTTTTCTTAGTGAAAATGAATCAACTGAGCAAAAACATCTCTTCATAAAACCACTATCATGCAAAGACAGTTTTTTTTAAATTAGAAACCATTCTATATCTCCTCTTATTTCAACAACCAGCAAGCAGCAGTGATCAAAGCAGGCTTCTGAACAAGAAGAGGACACAGTTAAAGTTGTGAATTTTGAAAAATAAATAAGCTATTATTTAAATATAATGAAGGATTTGGCACAAATATGCTATAAGGAAAAAAAAACAACACGTAGAGACTAGTATAACAACAAGCTAAGAATCAGAGTGGACCCTTGATATTAGACAAATTAAGTGAACATGCAAAAAATATAAATGGTAAATCACAGAGGATCTGTATTTTAAACCTAGTAAACAACACATATTTTAACAAAATCAAGATTGTCAGGACAGATGGAATCAGCTAGGAAAACAGAACAAAAAACATAGAGAAGAGATTATAATAGACTGATTTCATACTAAATCATTGACCCAAAAGTGAAAATACTGTATCTCTGTTTGAAACAATCTTCATGGTATGGGGGTTGCACCTAGTACCTCAGGTATGATTAATAGGCAAAGTACCAGACACCACTGAGGTAATATTATCCTTAGTTATCTTTTTTTTAAGAAAGGATCTTAATGAAAGTTACCTAGAAAGACCATGAACTTGTAAATATCTGCCTTAGCTTTCTGAGCAACTGGAATTATGGTAGTGTACCATGTGGGTTTTTTATTTTTATTAAAAAAAAAAGAAAGCTAGAGTTATTTAAGTAACTTGTGACTAAATTTGTCAATTGTTATAATCCATTTAGCAGTATTCTATAACCTTAAATCCAATTCCATTTTTTTTACTTAGTATTTTAGTGCTTACAATCAAATAATGAGTCTGACTATATAGAGACTGGTGAAGTTAAGCAGCACCCACCTCATTGAACTCCAAGTCAGGTTTCTTTGAAAACCCACTACAACAAAGATAAGTGACAAATTTACAGAACAACTTAATATCAGTAAAATATTTTTCAGAAACACTATCCTATATACTATTAACTATGCTAAAAAATGGGCACCAACACAAACCCAAAATAAAATATGTCAGTCTGATAGTTTTACAATCTCACAATAAATTGTGACTATCACAGTTAAAAATCTAAGTGGCATCAATAATATAGGAGCAAGTGCTAAATACTGTAAAAGGTATAGTTAATCCAGGAAAGTACTTTTTTCTTACTCTATATGGCCAGAGTGAATTTTAATGTGAATGAACACTCTCACAGTCTATAAATGGATGTTTATGATAAGAATCATCTTTCAAAAATATTGCAAACAAGAAATATTAGTTAATACACATTTTAGCTCACTGACACCTTGCATTTCAATAACAAAGCATTTTTTAGCACATCTAGCTTTGGTCATTACTAGGTGTATAAATAAAATATTAAGATATTTACATCTTACAGATTTCTCTTTGAATGCCACACTGTATTGCTTTACTCTTTGGTACTTTATATAGTATAACCACATTCTAGAATGTTTTATATCATATAATTTAAATAGCCACTAGTAGTAATAAAAGAAATTAGTAATTATTTTGTACTAGAAGTTGTATTATTCAAATGTGTCCCTAAAGCCTTTCCCATACTATGCCAGCCAATTTAGTTGTATTTGTTAAAAATGCTCATATTTCAATTTCTGACTCTACCTGCCATTCCGGGGCTCCTTTATTTTTCTTGTTGATATCATGCTATCACTTGGGTTGTACCTCTTACTAATTTGGCTTATCAAGGATTCTGCTGCACCAGTAAGTCCTTTCTCTTCTGAATTTTCTCTCTGAAACAATTATAAGTTACTTTAAAACTATCAGTTAACTTTCATAACTTTCAAGAGAAAAGAAAAAAGTTGAAGAGAAAGTTTAGAAAATCTGCTTCTATGGCGATCTAAAGAAAAAAGTCAGAAATTAGTAAGTCTGGACTATATGCAGCAATCAAAACCATTCCACATAAAGAGACATGCTAAGTGCTTGGTACATTTTTTTTTTTTTTTTTTTTTTAGCTTTTATACAGGTATTTAAAGTACTTCCGAGGAAAAAAGACAGTTCTTAAAAAAAAATCATTAAAACTGGCAACCTTCCAGCAAAGTTAACTTAGGAATAAAACAAACAAACAAAAATATAAATTGCTAATGCCAGTAATGAAGAGGCCATCATTCTGTCGAGAGCCATTCTGTTAAAGGAGCTAATTAGGCATGTGGACGTTTTAGGAGGTGATCTGGTATTTTGTAAGGTCTATACTGTGATACACCCCAGAAATGGATCTCTCTAAAATCTGGCATTGTGTGAACTGTCACTTTCTGGGTATTTGTCCACCTTGATTGAACAAACTTCCTATGGAATCTTATTGAAGATGTACTGCTGTTCAGATGAAGTAATTCCTGATTATGGAATTTCTGATTTGAGTCAAACAATTTTTAAGTTAAGTTGTTTTAGAACTTCTAAAATGCCTCACTAGGAGACAGGCTTGAGGCAGATTTGTGACCTTAGGTAAGCTCTCACCACGAATCCTGGTATATACCATAAATATAGGCAAGTTGGATTAAACTTCCCATGAACCCAAAATATAATGGGGTTACCTAGAAATGTCTAAATTAAATACTAATCTTAATGTATTTATGGATTCAATCAGTGTTTAATTTTCCATTACAAAAGGCACCACCTCCAGGTGGGTTTACTAGTGAGTTCAATTAATGAAGAAATTATATCAGGTTCTCTGTATTATACCCTAGAAGGCACAAACAAAAATATCATAAAATAAGAAAACTAACCAGTAGCTCTCATGAACACAGATAACAAATCAAATCTAATAAATGAAAAGAATTGCACCTCAGAAACAAGTAGTACTTACTCCTGGTATGCAAGGCTGTGTCAACATTAAAACTCAATGTCTGTCATCTCTAACCAGATAGCTTGAGGGAGAAAGTCCTACCAACAAACCAACAGATGCACAACTGATAAACTGATAAAATACTAACTCAGCAAACTAAGAATAGAAGGGGATTTACATACCTAGATAAAACACACACACACACACACACACACACACACACACACACACACACACTATAGTGTGCAAATGAATTGTCCTCCTGAAATGTGAAGCAGGTGAGCCATGTGACTGGGGGGAGCCAGCCTAGAAGTAAGAGTGAGGCTGAGACTTGCCCAAACCCTGAAAATCTTGTTGAGATTGGTAGGAGTAGAACTGTTCCATCCCTGTTCTGAGACTGCATGTCCCAGCACACACAACTCCCCAAGGTTCATATAGCCCTTGTTTCCCCCAATATAGAGAACTGTTTCATTGGAAACTGTCTCTGGAAAAAGTAAACCAGAACCCCCAAACTGAAGACAACTGAAAGAAATGAACCTAATTTTACATCAATTTGAAAACAATTGATGTAATTACACATCATAATTACACCAAGTAATCTTTGGAAGCAGCTGGTTATATCAGGAAGATTAAAAGAAAACAATAGAGAGATGGTGTCCTAGCTCTGCTTTTCCCCTTGGTGCATCCAGGCACATAGCACATTAGGCTGGACTGGATGAAGGGATCTTTAGCTGGGGAGTGTGGGTGCAGGCAGGATCTCAGTCATCTTGAATGTGGGAGAAACAGCCTTTTGAAGACAGTTTTCAGTCAAACAGCTCTCTTTATTGCAGGACCATAGAAAGCTTGGGAGGTGGGTATGAGTTGTCAGGGTGAGGGTACATCACTGGCTGCAGCCAAGGTGCATGGAATGTTTAATTTGCATGAAGAGGAATTCCAGTGCTTGCTGAACATGTCCTTATAAGGAGAGAGGAAGTTTAACCTGAAACCTTGTCACCAGGCTATGTGACTGCCTTAAAGGTAGCAGAGGTAAAGGTTGTAAGAATACATCACCAGGACAAGCAGGCGCAGAGCACAGAGGAAGCTGGCCTACTCCTGTAGGTCTCAAGATGAGATTTTTCCAAGTTTGGACAGGTTTCAAACTTACTCTTGCTCTGGGCCAGCTCCCTCCTACCCCTCCCTGTGTTGCAAGGCCCACCTGCTCTACACTGAAAGGCTCATGTTTTGAAATCTTTGCCCCAGCTAGGGGAACTACTGAGAGACATCAATGGATCCGACAGTGCAATCTCATCAATGAGTTGCTTTACTGATAAATTCACAGTTGAATGGGTTAGGATGTAAGAGATGCCATTATGGAAAAAATAATTACCCAAGGATAAGGCTTTGATGAGTATAAATTATCCTCAAGGCCCTTCGGAACCTCCTTGCCCTCCCCTTTTTTCTATTTCTTGTCACTATATGGTGAGCAGCTTTTTCTGCCATGAGCTCCCTGCCAGAGGCCACAGATGGAATCTTTCAAACTATGAAGCAAAACCAAATCTTTTCCTTTGGTATTTGAGCTATAGAGGTGCTATTGTTCTGTGCTTATCTATAAAGTCAGATGACTATAGGAAACTGATCAGCCACAGAAAGGACAGGAAATGTTGTGTAATGATACAGGAAATAGCACTATTAGGGAAAAATAATAGTAAGTTGCATTTAAAGAAACATAACTTAGAAAAGGTTGCAATGCTGGGTTTTTAACATTATGATAAACACTTGAGAGAACTTAAAAGGATAAAGTTATGGGGCTTTTCTCCTCATGATTTCAGAGATTGTAGTCCAGAGTGTCTTGTCCTTGTCACTTTAGTCATGAGGTTAAGTTGAAAATTATGGTGACTACAGTGAGGCAGAGATGTATACTTTTATTTTGTAGCAACTACAGAGCATGCCAGACAAACAGAAGGAAGAGGCCAGGATAAAATATACTCTTCAAAAACATGCCTCCGGTGATCTGCTCCCACCAACCAAGCCCTCTAATAGTCCATTCAGTATGGACACCATTAATGGCCTAATAATCCATTGGTGAAGTTGCTATCTTCATGAGCTAATCAACTCTCAAAGGCTGGATTCCCTAGCTGGGACCAAGCCTTCAAGACACAGCCTTTGAGGTCCCTACAGTACATATAAACCCTAACAGATGCTCAGTCAGGTTTCTGTACTCCAGGAAAAAAAAATGTCTACCATATGCCAAGTTCTATGAAACAGCCTTAGCCATTCTTCTACATAAAGAGGAAGCCAATGCCAAAAATAACACAACTTATTATTATTATTTTTTTTACCATTTGTGCTGGTTAGTTATCAACTTGAAAAAGATACAGTTAACAGGCAAGAAGGAATCTTAATTGATGGGGTTGCCTCCATCAGACTGCCTGTATGGGCAATTTCTTGATTAATGACTGACATAAAGGGGATTAGACCACTACGGATGATGTCAGCCCTGGGCAGGTGGTCCTAGGTCTATGTAAGAAAGCAGACTGAGTGAGCTATGGAAAACAAGCTGACTTCCCTGCACTGCAATCTGTAAACTGAAACAAACTCTTTCTTCCTCAAGTTCCTTTTGGTCATGGTGTAAATCAAAGCAATAGAAGGCCAACTAGGATAATTATAGGTCTTACTTACAAAGTGACAGTACATGCAATAGCTACTCATGGAAAAGAAATATTATAAAGACCAGAACAGTTCATATATACTGAAATGCCTGGTTATATGGAGCTGTGTTAGGGAGGAGAAAGGGAAGCTTAAGGAGGCATCTATGAACTCAACTAAAGAAAAAAAAATAAACATTTATCCATGTCAACTCTATAGCAATCAATCAAGCCTCTGTGTAAGAATTCAATACATTCAATACTCACCATTGGTATTTCTTTTAGCTCACATGAATTAAGTTCAGACATCAGCTCTTTCCTTGATTTTGTCTGACTCCTCATGCTTTTATCACAGATAGTAGTATTCACATCTTTTGACAATACACACGTCTTCTTATAGATGAGTGATTCTTCAGTTGTCTTATTCAGAAGTACTGATTTATAAGTAGTTTCAGATTCAATATGCCAATCATTCTGGTTTACATTTTCAGTATTTTTCTTTTGTGAATATTTAGGATGATTTTCTTCCTGAATATTTCTTTCACAAACTTCTGCTTGATCTGACTTGTTACACTTGATTACATTTTTACTGCATTTTATCCTTTGTGTTTCTTCAGATTCATCATCAGATGCTGATTTTTGTTTATTGCATTTATTGTTGATACCAGTATCTAGTGGAAAAATGAGAATGAATATATTGCTAACACTTAAATTTTGTTATAAACAAAATTACTTGTTAGATACTTAGGAAAAGTGTGTTTCCTGAACACTATTGCATTAACAGGAAATATTATCTTCACCTCCGGTAAAAGTGTCTTCTGGTAATGCACCGGCTCTCTGGTTATTGCAGAGTTTGATAGTAGTTACAGGTGTCCAACATGCCCATTTGGAATGTGGTTTATTTTTCGACATGTCTGAAATTCCAGGTAATCTAGAAAAAAAGTTACTTATTCAATATATTATCGAACATTAGTACATGACATGATGTTTTTATATAATATTCAATGTTTTTTGAGAACGTAATAGTAGTTAAGTGTGGAAAAGCTTTCATACAGCATGTGAGCATTATAAGATTCATCAGGTTAAAAATACTAGAAAAGTACCATTATTGTTATCACACTGCTATATACCTGAAGTACATCTTTGCATATCCTACCTTACTCTAAATTTAAACCAAGGTAAATCTACCTTGGTGGTCTACTACTGACATCATCCGTAGTGGTCTACTCTAGCATTTTAAAGATCTAATGATTGCTTCATATGGAAAGAAAAACAACCCATTCTTTATTGTCCATCATAACCATCACCTGTATTAAAGCTATGTTTGAAATTGCATTTTAATTATATAAAGGCCTTTCTTTCAATTCTGTTAAATATAATTTTATTCACCTAAAATAATATGAATACATGATAAGTGTTGTGATGGCTTCTGTCATACTCACACAGGCTTATCTACTTTTCCCGCTGTAAATGCATCAGAAAGAGTGTCCTCAACTTCATCTAAACAAAACAAAACCATCGCATGTTTACTTTTTCATACAGTTAGAAGACTGAAGTGAGAGTATATTCCTATAAAAGTGGACAATTGGGGATGATAACATTGGCCCTGTGCCCTTCCTCTCAGACACAAATTTCCTGGAAGCAGAGGTTATGTGGTCTAAAATAGGCTCATCAAATCAATATTTCTTTATATTATGTCAGCACAGTTATTAAGAACTTACTACTTTCAATTAATGAAAGACACTGGGGTTAAAAATACTAGAAAGTGATCAGTTGATCTCTTCTCTCCCACCCACTTGCAGATACACATAAGCATGCAGACACACATGCAACCCAGGCACACACTTAAATGTTTGTATATGTGTACACATACATACTTTTGCAGGTGTATTCACAATGACTGTAATTAATCCACAAAAGCACTTACTGAAATTTTGGTCTGGGGCTTCACTGTTCTCATTTTCTTTGTTTTCTACAGTTTTAGTAGTTTTATTATGCTATCAAAAAGAGAAAACATATATAAACATAAATTAAAGAATTACATAAATTTAATTTCAAACCATTAAGGTCTGAAAATGTAAGTTTGCTTTAGTATGAAAATTAGATGGTATATGTATTTCATAAAAGTTACACATATTTTTAGATCATTGCCTACCTTAAAACTCAAGAACATAACTTTCACAGCAGACAAGGAGGCAGGCAGAAGATTCTACAAGTTTTCTAATCTCATCTCGGAGCCAATACACTTAAGGGTATGGTGATTTCTAGAATCTCCACATACATGTCTCCTGTTGCTGCTGATGTCATACCCTATTCTCTTTTATGAAAGTTAAAAAAGTTGAAGTTTATGAAGTATTAAATAATTTAAAAATTTTGGCTATTTCCCAGGTAATTTTTTCTTGAATCTTTCTTTCTACAGCCATAGATTCATCCTAATGCCAGATTAAAAAAAAATCTGCCATCACTACCAGCAAAGTCTATTACCTAGCTATAGATATTTTATCTGACCTTAACTGTCCTCTCTGGGATACTAGTCATTATACAATACTGAGGACCATGCCACAAAATCAGAAAAATATTGATTTTATTAAACACTTAAGTAGATAAGGTGAACGGCTAATCTGGCTACATTTTGTAATGTATTCAACTCTTATGCCACTTATCTTTCTGCCTATTCAAATTAGCTTTCATTTTGGGGGTTAGGCTTATTAATTCATTAGGTACTTACTGCACCCTATGTGTGTATCTGAAGATGCTTGTACTCTAAGAGTATATCAATCTTATTAATCTTTCTAATCTTGCTAGAGATACTTAAAGACACATTCCACAGTGATCTCACATTTCTGTACTAATCTTTTCACAGCAGACACAGGTTTGTATAGTAAAGAATAATAGAAAGCTCCTTTCTCCTAGCAATGTGTACATTTCAGGCACAGTATAATAGATACTTCAGAGTTTTAATGTAAGTACAGTGTACTGGTCATGTGCCAGAAGGACCTTTTCAAGGATAACTGCTGTTTAGAAAAAACCATCATTTTCTAAATAAATAGAAATAGTATTTGGAAAAGAAGGCAGCTCAGTATTCTAATTATGCAGCGGATTTCTAAAATAACTTGTTAAAATTTATTTTAACATAAAATCTCCTTACTTTGGCTCTAGTATTCCATCTATTTCTTCCATCAGATTGTATAGACTTGAGTGACACTGCATAATCCATTCCACTTTCTGATATTTTAGAAACAGCTTTTTCAGCAGAATTTACTGCTTGCAGTGGTGTCCTACATTTTTGCGGTGTTGCTAAAAGAACAAAGACAGCAGCTATTTTCCCTGTTGTTCAGAGGTACTTTTAGATGAGGAAGTTTGGAGATGGAAGTTCTCAGGACAGTTCCCAGGTTTCTGACTTAAATGAGTAAGTGTACACTACGGCATTTAACAAGAGGAGAAAATAGTCATCAGGAAGAATACATAGAATGATTCAAATCTGAAACTACTAATTTGAGAAGTCTGTCGTGCACAGGGCTGTTACCCAGCAGGCAATTGGATTTTTTAAACTGGAAGGTCATTACTCGTACTAGCAACTAGTACTAGCATGTGCCAGGTACTATATCAGTATTTCACATCATTATCTGTCGAATGAATGATTTTTATGTAATCCTTTAAAAAACACTAAGAAGGTATTTTGGTTCCATGGGTTGGAAAATAAACTGATTCTGAATTTAGTCAGAGAATACTGTGTGTCAAATACAAATCTGGTAGTAAAGAACTAAATCCAAGAAGCCTAATGATCCCAATACTGTTTCTAATCACTATGTTATGATACCACCTGCTTACATTATGATAATTACTAAAACAGAATATTAATATTTTTTAAAATATTTAAGTCAATACCTTTCTTCTAGTTAGAAGATTCTGTAATTCTTATTTTAAAAAATTGTATCTAGAATTTCCCAGAATTAAAGATTCCTCTGTTAAAATACTTGCTGTAAATCTTGTAAACAATATAACACTTACATGTGTTAATTAAGAGTATTGGACTTCGCACAGTGTATCTGTCTGTACTGGAAACAATCATTGATGCTTCAGACATTTTCTTTCTGCTAGGTGTAGTGATCTTAAACCATGAGAAACAGCCACAATAAATATACACTCTGTTTAAGCATTAAATAACCTACAATTTTATTCACAATATTTTGCCTTGACTACATGCAAAAGGTTAAGTAGATAAATACAATATCCCACAAATTCCTCTGTTTGAGGCTAACTTAAATGGTTTCATCTTCATGGCTGGTAATGAGCAAATAGACAAAATGCTGTTTGAAATATTTATAAATCACCATGGTCTTATACAACATAGTGCCTTTATATACTAGCTGAAAATATTTTAAAAATATTTAGCTAACCAATGACTCGTGGTTTCCAGTATTTCATGAAGATGACATGTGTATGTATAGGCATTTAACATTTTCCCTCATTTGTTGTCATTTAAAGTAAAATAATTATAGGAATTTCGAGCCACTGATTCTAATAAAAGGTTTGGTTTACCCCACATCACCCCAAAGTCATTCCTAAAAGTAACAAAACTTTTAAGTAGAACCAGAGATATAAGGGCCATAAGTTTCAAAAAGTACCACATAAATAATGTGACTCAATGTATGAAGAAGAAAGAACCTCAAAACCTATGACATTTTAAGCTGCATTTTATGTTAGAGCCAAAATAAAGATATGATAGAAAAAAGCACAAATGAAAAAAGTAGCTAATATTAGGTATCTCTAATTTGAATTTATAGGTGCACAGCATAATAAATATGACTTGCTAAAATACTTGCTTTTCTTTGCATCTGTAAAAGATGGAAGAAAAACTGAAATGCTCTACTGGTCAAGGAAATACTGTAACAATTCTAGATGCTTTAGCTGTTTTCTTCAGCAGAGAGGTAGTTTAACAGAGTAAATCACTCATATTTACCTCATCCTGACTGCTTTTCCTGTCACTCTGGCTGCTGCTGTTGTCCTGTTTTAGAGAATTTGTAAGTCTCTTTTGGTGGTTAGATTTCTCTTTTAGATAAGCAAGGTCTTCTTTAACTGAAGATGGTTGACTTTCTGGCACTAGAATCTATTGGATTTAGAATGTAGAAAATTCTACTTAAAAAAACTAAAAAAAAAAAGATTTCTCAAAAGCCACTTTTTTTTTTTTTTTTTTTTGCAAAGTTTCTGCTCCTCTTATATTTACACTATCTTTGCTTACTAGGCATTTTCTAAGTTTCACAAAATGATTCAACAAAACAGCAAATTTTGCAAACAAATTCTGCCATTCTCATTTTAAAAATTACTCAAATTGTAATTTTCAGTAATTCTTTACTTCTACAATGAAATTATCATTAACTAAAATACTTTATTACAGAACCATTTCTGTTGAGACCATTTGCTTTCACATAATCACCCTCTAAAATTAGCTTTACCACCATACTGTTATTTAGTTTGAATAAAAATCAAGTAAGTCAGAAACATACCTGTGATCCACTTGCATCAAAAAGTATATGAATAGATGTTTTGGCAACTGAAATACCTTGTTTTCTGGTAAATTCCTAAAATTCAATTAATTCAAAATGATACCATATTCTTTCTATTTAATGCATTTGCTTCCTACCCATTTTCTTCTACAACTGTCATTTATCCCCAAAACATACATAATATGAAATGCATACAGAGTCTAACTTAAGAATACTTCAATTACTTAGTACTATCCACTCTCAAGTTTTTCGTTTTTCTGTCTATATAAGCAAATGAGTATGTGATATCTTTGACATATTTTTGAGACAGGGTCTTGCTATGTAGCCTGGACTTGCCTTAAACTTAGAGATCCACCTGTTCTCTGCCTTCTGAATGAATGCTGATATTAAAGGTGCATACCACTAAGCCAGGCCTGATATAAAGCTTTTACATTATCCAAACTTGTTAAGACAGTAATTCCCCTAAAATGTTCCATAAATTGTCACGTATAGTCTCAGTTAAACAGTACTTGGTTGGTATAGCCTTCCATTAATACTAGTCCCTCCAGAGGTTATTTTAAGCCTCACCTCCATAATCATGCTTTGCACTATAACTCTTAATGAATAGTCTCCAGTTTATGTAATTTTTTTCTCCTAGGCCAACTGTTTACTTCTATCATTTCTATAATTCTCAAAATATTTAATATTTTCAAATTGTTTTATTTCAATCTTTAAAAATACATGGCAGTAACTCATCAAATGACCTAAGTAGCTATGCCAGCCAATTCTGTCACCTGACTTTTTCATTTTATAAAGGCATCTCAAAGGATACAACCTAATGAGCCACTAGGTACTCCACAGTACAGTTTAAAATTACATTATTTGTTGTGTGTTCATGCACATATTCCATAGTCCACATGTAGCAGTCTGAGACAACTTGTGACATCACTTTTGTCCTTCCAACAAAGGTGGATCCTGGGGATCAAACTCTGGTCTTCAGGATTGGTGACAAATTGCCTGTACCCACTGAACCATCTTGCCAGCTCTTCACAGTGTAATTTTAAAGAGCTAAAATTCATGCCATTTTAGGAATTTGATAATAAAAAAAGCAACTAAACTTATAGCCCCAAACTGAGTTTGCAAAACCATGATAATACTATTTGTTGAAGAAGTTTTAAAAGCTTACCTTGTACTTATGTCCACCAAAAACTTTTTTAGTTACACTGGTGATTTCTAAAGATTCATCAAAATATAAAAGTAATTCCTTCCCTTCTTTTTTACTAATTTTCACTATATTTTTCAGAGTTACAGTCAGTAGCTTCTTTGAGTCTCTCACTGTATATAGAAAACAACATTAATGATAATATATTAATCTCCACAATACTAGTTTGTAACTTACACTAGAAATAAGATATACAGCAAACTGAATCAAAACTCAATTAAAAAAAAACTGGGTGTTGCTTACTCAGCTCTGTTACTACCTATAAAAACAAATCAGTCAGCTTATATTTTGGTTTCATTGTCCTCATTTCTGTTATACAATAATGGCCTAGTCATTGCGATTTCTATGCTTTCCAGGTCCTAAAAAAAATTCTTAAAATATTCCATGAACATACCTGAAAAAGCTGCTTTAGTAATAACAAAATAACTTGAATTCATAGTTAGTAATTTCTGGCTATAAACACACACACACACACACACACACACACACACACACACATCAACATATTGAGTTTTATTAACATTTTGATAAAAATTCCAGGGTTTTATAAGGGAGAAGCATGCAGTCCTTATCCTCAAGGAACTTTCAATCCAATAAAAAAAATACTCTATTTCCAGTGTATATGAGGTGCTCATACTCAATACCCCAAAGATATATAGAAAACCACCTAGTAACTAATCAGCTTGCCTGTATTACAGAGTAAATCCTAGCACCACGAGCCACTGTGCTCTTCCCACCTCTGCTGAGGCAACCTCCAAGCCTGTCCCATAGACTATACTTTTGGGCTCAAGGAAAACAGACCACACAAAGTAGGGAATTTTATCTCCACAATGAGGCAAGCAACTGTAAACTGCCCTTAGGGACAAATATTTTTATGAAGAATAGATTTTTAAACTCTTACAAGGCTTGCCCAAACAGAAAATTATTTCCTTTTATACATATGTGATATTTGCCATAGTAATAGCCTATGGTGGTACTAAGAAACAGTCACTAATGAAAGTGTTTGCCATTCTGTTTCTCACTACAATAATACAACTAAGAATTTAACAAATCATGTGAGCCCAATCTTAAATTTTCACATTTCAGAGGTAAAAACTCATGTGGTTGTGGAAGATATTATTTTGTGTTCTGATAAAAAATATCTATACATTAATAATCTTTATGGGACTTTACTAATAATTGTTTCATATTTTTGATCTGCATTTTTTCTGTAGTTTACTGAGTATCTATTAAATGAAGTATTTTCTTCTACTGTAAACCAACAGCATTAGAACTATAACTTTGGATAATTCTTTAAAGATTCATCTATTATGAGTTCTGATCATCTATATAGTTGAACAAAATACATTGATGTATGTTTTACTTTATCAATTATCTTGTTGAGATTTCTGGCATTTGCTCTGATGTCCTGGAGTATATTATAATTTTACTTTTTAAAATTAGACTAAAAATCTTGTTTGGTTTGATGCTTATATATCAATATACTACTAGGTTTTAATAACACATCAAGATGCTATTACTTGATGAATATAGTAACATGCTTTATCTGCAAAATCATTTTAAATGACTTTTAAGCCATAGAGAAAACTAAATATTAGTTTTCACATTACTCCCCACGTCATGGTACTCAAAGGAACAAAGAGAGAGGACAAATACAAAATATGTAACAGGTATAATAAAAGGAGGAAATCTGTAAGTTAGTGGGGAGAAAACAGCCAAGAATGACTTTTAGGGCCTGTAAGATAAACCAGCTGATAATGATGGCTTGCTGCCAAAGGCTGATGACTCTGAAACTCGAAAGCCTCAATACTCACATAGTAGCAAGAACCAACTCCCAAAAGCTGTCCTCTTGTCTTCCATGTGCACCATGGCTCTCACATATGCCCCCAAACAAACCCTGCTACTATTAAACACGCAATAATATTCCCCAAAGAAGAGATTTTCAAGTTTTAAAACAAAGATTAGCTTCTGTACTTAAGAGTTAGCCAAGCAGTTTTCATCATACACCACTTGTCAGGAAATAAAGGAGGCACTCCCTAGCGTAAGAATATGAGAATGGTAGTGTTCTCTGTACATCTGGAGCTCAGCTAAGAAATTAAAAAATATACTTAAATAAATTGCATTCACCAGTGTCAAATGTGGAGAAGTCAATGTAAGGATACATACACAAAGAGTACTTAGAGGAGTTACATTCCTAGTCAGTAAAAACTTTAGAAATGTAGAACAGGATGTAAGAAGAACAGAAATTAATGAGAAAGGAAAGAAAATGTAATATCTATTCCTTCAAGAAGAAGCCATAGGATGGACCTAAGCTGACTTTTGGTGATCTCATTTATATTCTAAGTAAAGAGATACTGGGAAAATAAAGGAATTGATGGAGTAAATATCTGGATACATGAATGACAAACCCAGACACCAGGAGAGACATGCCTGTTTCATGCACAGAAAGGGTTAAAAATAGAAAAAGGTGAAAAGATACTTAGAGATAAATGTGTGAAAAGCTGAAATTTACAGCCATTCTTGGCTGAAAAGTCACATTTTTATGAATTATTATGTAATAGTATAAGAAAAAACTACAATCCTGATGACAGTTATAAAGACTAACATAGCTACCACTGGGAATGCTGAACAGCTAGGGAGATGGTTCTATCAGTGAAGTTCTTCCTGGGGAAGCACAAAGACCTGGTGGCTCAAACATGGAGAATGCTTTGAGGAAAGCGGGAGGAAAAGAAGAAAGAAAGAGAATAACAAAGCTATCATTATTTAAAAACAACATGATTGACTGACTGAATACCCTCAGAAGTCTACACAATGACCAGAATTAAATTACTTGGCAAGAACGCAGAAAAAAAGGAAAGTATTAAAAAAAAACTATTTTAATATACCAGTAGAAAAGTATCTGAAAAGAAGATTATGTTCATCATCACAAATGGCAAAAGTGAGTATTTGGAAATAAATTCATTAAAAGATTTATAAGACATATTGAAAAACATGTTGTTTAAAGAAGTCAAGTACCCAAATAAAGAAGTGTATCTCTATGAACTAAATTTTTATATCATAATGATCTATAGCTGTAACTTCAGGAAGTTTTCTGGAATGATTGATAAAATCTTTAAAAATGTATATGAATATTCCAGAGGCTGTGTTTCTGAAAACTCCCAAAATGTCAGAAAATAAATTATGTTACCCATGAACACAAAATGCCAAGAAGACTGTGGTACTGGCACACAGCATGTAAGTAAGTCAAAGGAATACATTATAGCAGCAGGAGACAAGACCACTCCTACAGAGCCAGGTGGCTTTAACAGAGGAACCACAGAGGAGTAATATTCAATGGTAGAGCATATGACTACGGAAACAAAGAAACTCTGAGAAAATAAAGCCATTTCCACAATCATAGAATCACTATAAATTCACACAATCACCTACAATTTCTGTCAACTCCTCAAATTAATTTGTTTTGTTCACCATATTAACATACAAAGCTAAAGCCAAAGCAGAAAACCTTTGTGATGAAGGATAGAACAAGATTTCTTAGGTCATGCAAAGCAACAACCATACAGAGAAAAACAAAACAAAACAAAACAAAAATCAACTAATCAACTAGACTTCATATATAAGGGCATTTCTTTGCTCCCCACCAAAATAAAAAAATAAGAAAATACAGATTAAGAATATGTTCACAAAAAATCTATCTATCAAAGGATTGGAATTCTAGGATACACAATAACTGCAAAATTAAAAAGACAGGTCAGCAAAAGATGAAGAAAGAAGTGTTCACCCAGCCTGTGTGAGTACTCCGTGCTTTACAGAGGAGAGCACACAGACAACAGAGAACTCATGCATGAAATGTACTCACCACTGCTCATTAAAAAATGCAAATTAAAACCATGGTGAGATATATGTCCACTTAAATGACTAAAATATGCCTTAACTTAATATGGCCTTTTTACCTGTATGTTAGATTTTATACTTTTGTCCAGCAGTGCTATGTAACTCCTGTTACAGGAATGGAAGAATGAGGTGTTTGAATTTAATAAAACAAATGGGACAGAAATGTAAGAACCGAGAAAACACTGATGTGAGACTGGTCAGACCAAATATTGTGGCTTCTAGATGAAGAAAACTGGGGTGGGGTGGGGAATGTGATGAACTTACAGATGCATCTACAGATGTTTTGTTTTTAGTAGTCTATCTTATCTCAGAGAGGCTGCAGTTTCTATTCCCTATGTCAGGAACCAAAAGCAGAATTACAAAAAATGAACTTCAAGTTTAGTACCTTCAATGTTGTACATTTGAACTTTTTCTTCAGGAACAGTGACTGCTTCCCATTGATGATCCTTAAATTTAGAGGAAAAAAAAGAGCTTAATTATAAGGTTATTCCTTACTTATAACTTCTTTCAATATCAACTTTTAGTTAAACTGCAAGTGGCTTTACAGTGGCCTTTCTTCTAGCTCTTGTTCCTTCCATCACTAAATATGCAACTTTCTGTTCCTTTAATATTCCATTTATTCATTCTAAAAATAACAAGCCCTACATACCAGGCATAAATAAGAAAAAAACTACATCCCTGATCTTTTATGAGATAGGAAAACAAAGTAATTTTAAGCAACCTCTCTAAGGAAAACATTGTACACTGTGATACATAATGTGGTGGTGAGGCTATTTTATACTTCCTGACCAGAGAACCCATTTATAAACATATAGCATTTTTACCACAACCTAAATGGGAAAGAGCTGTCCTAGTTGCATTTCTTTTTTAATAAATTTATTAATTACAATTTATTCATTTTTGTATCCCAGCTGTAGCCCTCTCCCTCATCCCCTCCCAATCCCATCCTCTTCTCTTGCCATGCCCCTCCCCGAGTCCGCTGATAGGAGAGATCCTCCTCCCCTTCCATCTGACCCTAGCCTATCAGGTCTCATCAGAACTGGATGCACTGTCTTCCCTAGTTGCATTTCTGTTGCTGTGACAAAATATCCCAACAATAAACAACTTAGGGGAGGAAGGGTTCATTTGACCTAAAATTCTAGGTTACAGTTCAGGACCATGGGGCAGTCAAGGCAAGAACCTGAAGCATTACATCCATGGTCAAGATTAGGCAGAGAATCAACACATGCATCCTTTCTTGCTCTGTACTCATTTACCACAACCTGCAACCCACACCCACCACTGCAGAATGGTGCCATACATCAATTAATAAGGCACTGGCCCACATCCCCAGACATCCACAGGCCAACATAATCTAGACAATTCCTCAGCAAAACTCTTTTCAGGTGATTCTAACCTGTGTTAAGTTGCCAGTTAAAACTATCCCAAAAACTAGGTTTCAAAGATCTGCAAGAAGGGTTCCAATGGCCAAAACCCTGTTTTAGATTTGAAATGTGGCAGCTCGAACATCAAGAATGCTTTGATATCTCAGAGGAATATCCAGGTGCCAAGGCCAAGAGACAAAGAGAGGGTTTAAGCTGCCACTATGTAAAGAGTGGTTTCTAGGGAGAGCACAGAGTATAGGAAGAACATATTACTATAGAGATAGGAAGGACAAAGAATTCAAAATATAATTCTGGGACGATCTTTGAGCATCCTGTTCAGTTAAATTTAAAACACAATTTAAATATGGATTTATTTATTACCTATTATGTATACTACAGTATGATTGGTTATTTTCTGGTCTAGATATGGTACACCAAACTGTACCAAGAAAGAGATTACAGCATTCTAATAGTTTCTGAAAATAAGCATTCTACAAAGGTACTCTATAATAAAAAGTATGTGAAAACTCTAAGATGTATTGACTAACATTCACTAATAAAAATTCTATGGGGGAAAGAAGTAGGATTGTAAAAAAAAAAAACAAAAACAAAAACAACAAAAAAACCCACCTAGATTAAAACTAGATTAAAAAGAGTCTCCTTATAATACCAGCAGCCACAACCAGATTAGTAAGTGCTGATCAGCTTTATCATAATTTGGTAGTGACTACACAATTTGAGCAGATATATGCCACTGTAACTAAATATGAACTGATAGCTAGAATACAATAAATTCAATCTCTTTCCTCAGGTAACAAATAGGACAACAGAAATATTCTACCTTGTAAGGTCTACACATGGCTATGATACAATATAAAACTAAAATTCACTTCTACATGCTATTGTAAGTAGCAATTCCTTCACTTCTTCCCAGATTTCAAGCCTGAGTAACATGATTTGCTGTCACCTACCAGTCTTAGTTCTCATGGAGTGCTTGAGTCACCAAGGGCCTCTTGCCTGCTTAGCACTGTACCACTGAGCAGCCTCCATGCTGTCTTTTCTAATGTTGATTCATTTTGTTCATATGACCAAAAAATTAAATTTTACTACTATTTATTTCTGAAAGATTTATGCAAAATTTAGTATTAAAATTTAGCACTCATTTTGTTATAAAAAATCAAGTAAGTTTCATTTTAATTATCTTGGTAGCTTATACAATCTTAAAATTAAAAGGTAAAAGTTGAAATAAAAAATGGCTAAGAAAAGTACAAACATGCATTCTGAAAGTATATTAAAGAACATTCTTCACATTTGTAACAAATAGATAAGAGCTTACCTCATCGTCTCCAGCAATATAGAATGACAGAGTCTGGCTCCCAAGATTAAAATCGATCCAGAATTCCTCAAGTTTTTCATCTGATGGTATCTGCAGCTAATATAATATTTAAAACTAATATTATATTTACTATAACATTTAAAATATAATTCATGCTTATGCTTATAAAACACAGAAAAATATCAGGTTATAGTCATGACTGAAATATTACTTGAGTTTTTTTTTATTCTAGAATCCAACACTTATATGAAGTAGAACATTCCCTGAATACTTTCTAGAGATAAAGTATAGTAGATGAAGACAGCAGCAATGTGCTAACATTTAGATAATTTAGAACAAGGAAATGTTACTTAAGTGCTTTACATAGAAATTAAATCGAGAAATCAAAAACCATTTTAAGTATTAATAGAGACTAAGAATATTTTAAATATACTTATGAATATTAGTAATGCTTTTAACGGGAGAAGAGAATGGAAAAAAAACTACAGCCTTGTGGTTTTCCATTCTTGCTAAGAAGGGCTGGTTCATATTTTTCCTGGTGTCACTGTAATTTACAGGACTAGCTGTACCATCAGCTAAGTCTAGTGCTTTTACTGTTTTAAATCATTCTCTATTCTACAATCTATTTAATTTTTACATAAAATTATCTAATAACTCAAATTTGTATAAATTTAAAACTTACCTCATATTTATCAAGAAATGCTGATAAGCAAGGAAATGTAAAGACTCTAAAACATAAAACAATTTAAGAAAAAAATATATCAGCCTTCCCAGAATTAACTTGTTCAGTCATAAAAAAACAATGTCTAGAATGAATGGGAAATTAGATATTTGTTATAACATTTTAAAAATAAAATAATCTCTTTAATTCCATTTTTGAGATAGGAGGTCTTACTGTTGCCCACACTGTCCTCAAATATGATACTCCTGCTGTAACCTCACAAGTAGCTGAGATAATAGGTGAAAACCACCAGACTTTCCAGGTTAAGCCATTACCATTTTAAACAAAAATTTACTGGAAATTTGTTTAGGTAAAGAAATTACTCTTTCACTAAATGAATTATACCAATTAAAATATCATTCCAAATATGAACAAGTGTTCCTAATTAGAATTACATATTAACACAATGCAAGTTCCCACAGGACTTGGGTGTGTAAAAAGTACATAGGCGTAATCTTTGATAGTAAGTTATTAAATTTTTAGAGCATTTTCGTGGCAACATACTATTTTAAGTACTTTAGTATGTTCTGTCTATCTGTATAGCAAACATAAGTAATACGTAGTATTAGTTGATGCCTGCCTGAAGGGTAACGCTTAAGCAGGAGTGGAGGGGGAGGTGTGGGTGCTTGGTGCTATTCGTGGGCACAATGCACATGTGCTGGTGCCCTGAATATCTCAGTGCTCAAATATACAACAAGGACATTTGCTCAAACATGTTCATAGCAGCTTTATTCATAATAGCCAGAATCTGAAAACAACCCAGATGTCCCTCAACCAAAGAATGGATACAGAAATTATGGTACATTTACACAATGGAATACTACTCAGCAATAAAAAACAAGGAAATCGTGAAATTTGCAGGAAAATGGTGGGAATTAGAAAAGATCATCCCGAGTGAGTTATCCCAGAAGCAGTAAGACATACATCATATAAACTCACTTATATGGATATTCACTTATAAGTACATATAATATAGGATAATCATACTAAAATCTGTACCCCTAAAGAAGCTAAGCAAGGAGGAGGACTCTGGGGAAGATGATCAATCCTCTTGCAGAAAGGCAAAGGTGATGGACATCAGAAGAAGGAGAAAACAGGCAACAGGACAGGAGGGCCGCTGAAAGACTTTACCCAGCAAGGTATTGAAGGAGATGCCTTTGTGCAGAGTGCAGGGAATATTAGGAAAGAAGGAGATAAAAAGACCCGGAGGGGATACAAGCTCCACAAGGAGAGCAACAGATCAAAAAATTCTGGGCACAGGGGTCTTTTCTGAGACTGATACTCCAAACAAGGACCGTGCATGGAGATAACCTAGAACCCTTACACAGATGTAGCCCATGACAGCTCAGTGTCCAAGTGGGTTTCCTAGAAATAGAAACAGGAACTGTCTCTGATAAGAACTCAGTGGCTGGCTCTTTGATTAACTCCCCATGATTGGGGAGCAGCCTTATCAGGCCACAGAGGAAAACAATGCAGCCAGTCCTCATGAGACCTGATAAGCTAAGGTCAGATGGAGGGGGAGGAGAACTTTGCCTATCAGTGGACTTGGGGAGGGGCATGAGAGGAGATGAGGGAGGGAGAGTGGGATTTAGAGTGCATGAGGGAGGGGGCTACAGTGGGGATACAAAGTGAATAAATTATAAAAATAAAAAAAATATTGTGATAAAAAAATAAAACATGGTAATAAATTGGAAAAATAAAAAAAATGAGTATTATTAGTATTCCTATCATGAATCTAAAGAAACAAAGATAGTAAGGTTAAATAACTTAGAGAATAGAACAGATGGGAACCTAGGATTCAAATGCAGGCAACATGACTCACTGCAGTTAGGCCTAACTCTATCTTTCACTCAGTAAATAAAGGAAACACAATTAATTCAGAACACTTGTAGGGGCCAGGTATACTGTTGCTCTGGGCTGGAGAGATGGCTCAACTATTAAGAGAACTTGCTGTTCTTTCAGCGCACCTGAGTTTAATTCCCAGCACCCAAGCATATGGCTTCTCACAACCTTCTGTAAATTCCAGTGCCAACACTCTTTTCTGTCTGTTTCAGAACTACATGCACACACAGACATACATGCAGGTAAAAATACCCACACACATAAATCCTACTTCTGTTTCTTATACTGTTGGAGAATTTATTTATTATATACTTTCACTCCAGTGTGTAGATGTATGGCCAGACTTTTTTTTATCATTCCTTAAACACCAAATAATATACACACAATTCTGAAACAGAGTAAAACAAATTAGGACACTCAATTATTAATATAAGCTAAATAAGACACATTTTCCTCCTAAGCATAAAGTCAAATAAAGCTATCAGAGGAGTCTCTCAGGTTTACAATGCACTAGTTTACTGTATGTTATATAAATACTATCTTGAACACATCTACATACTTCACAGTTCAGCAACAACTATAAACACTCATCACTGGGCTCAGCTCTTCCTTACCCACAAATGGCTTCCTCTGCATCAGGCTTACCTCCTCTTATCACCAAGCATGCCATTTACCAGATTGAGAAATATCCTGCAATCCTAGTTTAAAAAATGAAAGTTTTAAAAATCAAAATTATACAAAAATCTTTACTAAATTTGTTATTTTTATACAACTTACCGTTTCAAATTCACAGTCTTTAATTTCTTTAAATGCATTAGCAATAAAATCCATTGAAAACCACTGGCATGCAAGTTCTTGTCTCCGTTTTTCTGTGGTCATTCTACATAAAGCTTCCACAATGCCTACCTGTAATTCATAATCTTAAAAAAAATTATTAGTGTAAAGGACAAAACTCTAAAAATTAAGCTTATAAAACTCCATTTTGTAAGGCACAAGAACAAGAAAAATGAGAAAATGTTTATTTAACTTATTAATTTCTTAAAAGTCAAAGAAACCCATGAGTCAAGACTTTATCACTTCATTATAGTTGTAAATTAAAAAACAATTTATAAAGATATAAAATTTTGTTATGTTTACAGTTATCCCAGAGTATGTATGAAAGATATAATTTATTCTATATGTCACTAAATAAAAATTTACTCATAGGAATCTAAAAAAATTAAGTTCTTTGTAGTAATATATTGTTTAAAAATTATCTATCAACTGCAAAAATATTAGACATTATAATTTCAATAAGTCACATTTAAAAATATTTTAGCATAAGTATTCCCAATATATTGGAGCATTGTTACCATTCATAACTATCACACTTGTATTTGTCTAATTTTTTGACAAATTATTTGTTCCAAGATATGTCTTTATTTTTATTAATTCTTCTTTTAGTTTATATAAACAGATTATAATACTTTTGGTGTAGTCTAGTAACATTTGAAGGGTAATAAGATTGTCAAAAATATAAAACATTCATAAATTTGAAGTGATTTCAAATCTTGGAAAGACATACTTACCTCCTACATCTAAAATCCTTTCTCCCATATTACTCCTGTGAATTAAAATAAAAAAATTACACAGTAAACTAAGATCACCTAGATAGAAATCCCATCATGTTTTGAGAAAAATACAACTGGATAGTACAACTGACTTTTGGAGGAAATATAAACACTATACTATATCAAAATTTATAAGCTTTTCAGACTCCATTATTTAATTAAAACTTGTGGTTGCCAAATTTCTTACAATTCTTATACTGAACAATTTATCAGAACAAGTTATTAAAAATTATTACATGAGAGTTAACATTTCTTGATTAGAAAGTATCTTGTTGGCATCTTGAGGTATTCTGTCAAGCATCAAATTCACTTTTTTTAAAGCCTGAAAGAGAAGAAAAGTAACTTTGATTTCCAAGAATCACTTACAGAAATATGTACATGAACATAAAAGCCTAGGTTTTCTCTCAATCATGCTAGGTAGGGAATGTAAGTCAGGTGAAGGCAAGAACATCCAGCCTAAGATGCACTGTGGGTGCAGCATGACTCCCTTGCTGAAGCTTTCACACAACTATTCTAAGACCTAAGGGAGTAAGTAATTTTTTTGTTTTAATGGTTATGCATATGAATGTACACAAACAAAACTACATGCTATTTTGATATTTACATACTAGAGAACTCCTAGTACCTAGGTGTATAGATTCTCACATTAGTGATATACATATATAAATCCATTCAAGTGTGGATTTTTATACTTATTTATGAAATACATTGTTAGGCAATGAATGATTCAGACAATAGAAATATACAACATGAAATTAATTTAAGAAACTTAGTCTAAGGTAAGTTTTTTTATTTTATCATTTACTTTTTCATTTTTAGGTTTTAAAAGACAGTTACCTCCTGTTGAATGCAAATATTCACTCTTGTATCAATAACCAGGGTACAAATGTGAGGTATGAAAGTTTCCAACACTTGTTTTTTACCTGAATAAAATAATAAAAATAATAAATTTTTGACAGATTTGACAAATTTGACAGTCACTTGCTATCTGAAGTGTTTATGAAAACTAGACTTGTTAACTTTTATCATACTTCAAACATTATTTTTAAAAGAAATCAACATATCTGACTCTCATGAATCTCTAAGTGACTTGAAGGTTTTAATTTTTACTTAAATCCTCACCTTTTAGCTGCTTGCTGATGATACCTGCTAGGAAACCCACCCCCCACCCCCGCCCCAAAGGAGTGTTACTGGTTATTATAAACCACACTCCAGAACAGGCTCCAAGCCCAGAGCAGGTGGCAAAACCAAAAATGGACCCCATGTTCTGTTTTGTCTTGGTGGGAGGGCTTTTAGCTTTGTACTATTATTTTGATTTTGATTTTATTCTTAAGGGAGGAAGGGAAGAAGGAAGAAGGAAGGGAGGGAGAGAGAGAAAGAGAAAAGATGCATGAAGTTGAGTGGATAGGGAGATGGGATAGATCTAGGAGGAGCTGACTGAGGGGAAAACATGATCAAGATATGTCTGAAAAAAAATTAAACCCTCAAATTTCAAAAACTGGTTATCAATATATATTTTTTCTTCTTTTTTATTTTAATTTTTATTAATTACACTTTACTCACTTTGTAGCCCCCCATAAACCTCTCCCTCCTCTCCTTCTAACCCCACCTTCCCTCCCCCTTCTGCATGCATCATCAACCTTGTTACCAACTTTTGTTAAGAGTTGAGAATGCTGGTTAGTGAAACTTCCAATTATAAGACAGTCTCATGAATATATACTGCGATGAAATTGTCTCTTGTGCCCAAGGACCATTCAGGGAGATAACCTAGAACCCCTGCACAGATGTAGCCCATGACAGTTTAGTGTCCAAGTGGGTTCCATAGGAATGGGAAGAGGGACTGTCTGTGACAGTGGCCTGCTCTTTGATCACCTCCTCCTGAGGGGGGAGCAGCCTTACCAGGCCACAGAGGAAGACAATGCAGTCACTCCTGATAAGACCTGATAGACTAGGATCAGAAGGAAGGAGAGGAAGACCTCCCCTATCAGGGGACTTGGGGAGGGAGAAGGGGAGGGAGGATAGGATTGGAAGGGGAGGAGGGAAGGGGGATACAAAGTGAATAAATTGTAATTAATAAAAAAAGAGCACTGACTGCTCTTCCAGGGGTCCCAAGTTCAATTCCCAGTACCCACAGGGAAGCTCACACCTGTCTGTAGTTCAAGTTCCAGGGGATCAGACACCTTCACAAAGACATACATGTGGCTAAAACACCAATGCACATGAAATAAAAATAAATAAATATTTTAAGAATACCAGATAGATACTCAAAAAATGAGGCAGGGTTATAGATACAGGTATAGAAACATCTAAGATACAGAGTTTGGTGAGCATATATAGAAAAGGAGATGATGGAAAAGAAAGATGGGGTGACATTTGTGTAAAATAAAGACACTTCAGGGGAACATATGTTGAAAGAAAGGAAAGGATGAACAGGACATTTCTGGAAGGATGTATAAAATGATGCTAATATGAGCATAAATTGGGAGTAGGAGGTGGGCAGTTAAGAATAGATTGTATTTTCTTTAAGCCTCAAATCCTTCTATGCAGTTGATATTTTTAGACAACGTGCTTGCATTACAATTAAAAACCTGATTATTAAAAAAAAAAAAAAAAGACCAGTTTGTCTGGAGTGCTTTCAAACAGCAAACATTGCTTAAAAGCAGGCTGTTACATATTAAATGTATTTGCTGTGGAGGAGACATTCTTTAGATCTTTTAAATTGTAGGTATAGGGATAATAATAAAAATTCTGTTCTGTTTTTATTTTCTACTTGTAATTACACGACCCTGGACATGTAATGAAAAGTCAAACACATACTCTGTTGGATACATATACCACTTGGATAATTATTAGTCTGTCTTTGTTCTGTGAAACTTGTATAAAAAAGCACCTAGTTGAGAGCAAGTCAGAGCCACAGAAGTGGCCTGATTGCTACATAGCCAGAGCTGCTAAATTCCACTGACTGTAGCCTGACTCCTTCCCTCCCCTAGCTGACTCCTTATCTCTTCTCCAGGCCACTCTGTCAACAAAGACCCTATAACTCTCCAGTACTGGGGAGCCCTAACCCTCTCCCTCAGGAAGGCCCCTATCACATGAACAGCACCATCTATCCAGCACCACACCCTGGAGTGCAGACCCATAAATGACTTATTCCTGGTAATTATAAAGGGGCTAACTTTCTTTTTTTCAAGATGAATTAACACTGTATAGGCACATGTATTTAAATCATATCAGAGAAAGCAGGCCCAAGAAAATCAGGCAGCCAGACTAAGGAAAGAGATAAAACTACCTCACCTGCCTTCCCTAAAGTAGGAGAAACTTAGCACTGCTAAAGCAATGGCCCCACAACCGAACTGTCATATGACGCCTGGTGTATGGGTCAAGTACCAACAAGGCAAAGAACTCTCAGTTATCCTTAGGGCTTTAGCTCAGCACCCCACTGCTGAGGTGGCCTGTATGACAGCTGTCTGACAATCTACTCACTCATCTAATCTGGACCTGAGACCCACTGCTTCCCCTCTGTCTTGGTCTTGGTCTTGTCTCTGCAGTTGGCTGTATCTCTGCTCTCAATCCTGACTCCCAAGGCTGGAACTTTCCTGATAAGAGTTTAGGTTCTCTTGTCAACACAGATCCCTATTACATTTCTATTAGCTAAGTTCTAAAACTTGAGTTATGCTGCATTCATTCTGTAAAAACACACATGCATAGATAAATATATATCTATTGTGTTTCAGGTAATATGAGGTAGCAGCAAGAGGATCAAGAATTCAAGGTCTCTCAGTTATGAGAGATCCTGTCTCAAATAAGAAAAAACAAAGCATATTTCCATTCCTACACAAATATGCAGAGGATATTATGTTTTTTTCCAAGCTCTAATTTGAGGTCCAACAATACTTTTGGAGATTGATTTTAATAAAAAGGAAACTGCTACAATCAATGTACATTTTGTTGTATGGTCCGCATTACCTTCACTGGGAAGTAATTACTCAACGACAATCTAAAGAACAGACATTCTAACAGCAAAAATTTTAGAAAATATCAAAATTCAATTAAACCTCTAAATTCTGGACATTTTATGTAAAATGTTCTTTAACTAATAGCTTTTCCTGAAGATAAGGCCAAATACTAGCCTTTCCTGTAAATCATACATAAAATTTCATTATGAACATGTTAATTTTTAAAATAAAGAAACTTTGACCCTCAGTAAAATACAAGAATATTATTTTTGCTGTATTAAAAAATACATAATATAAAAATGCATTCTTAATTGTTTCCATAAATCATTTTTGAAATTTATTTTCTTACATATGTAAGAAAAACACACCTCATGTGTGTTTTGTTTTGTTTTGTTTTGTTTTTTCTCTTAGCCTACAAAGTCTAAAACTTTACCATCTGGGTCCTTTACAGAAGAACTTTGATTCTTTCATGAGATCACGAGTTCCTAGGACAATATCATGGGTATTACAAAATTATACTAAAAGTTCCCAGAAACTTGTTTTCATAGAAGTAAGAAATTTTACCTTCATCATTGATGTCATATATGACCTAAAAAAGTAAATATATAATTTATAATTTATTATTATAAATAACCACAAAAGCTATTAAAGTAACAAATTTCAACTTATAGAATAACTTTTACTTCTTAATAAACTATTTAATACTAGCCAGCTTAAGTTCTTTATACAGTCTAGACAGATTAATCCATCCAAGTCACTAGCTAGTCTATTAATGATTGTTAGAACCAAAGCAAATGGTTATCTAATAAAAACATGTTCTATAACAGTCAATGTCATTTTACCATCAAAAGATCAAATAAGTCTTCTATCATATTCATAACAGCTTCATCTTTTGATTGTCCTTGACTCAGAATAATCTCCTTGGAATTTTCAAACCAGGAAGCCATGTAAAAAATGAATATATAAATTCATTATCTTGAATTCCATTTTAACAATTTTTATGTACATATATTTGTTTTGTCGATAAACCTATGAATAAAATGACATTAAAAATTAAAAAAACTCTGGTACTGAACCAAAGCAATTTATATTTTATAATGTCTTATATTTTTTAACTTATTCTATTCCTCACTGTTTAAAATAGGAATGAAGATAATATTAATTTTACTTCAAAGACCTTCACACTTCCCTTTTAAAATATCTACTAGAGATACACTTGTTATAATCTTCTAAAATTATCATGACAATTTATATTATTTGGATATTTCTGGAATTAGTTTACCTTAATTTGATTCATGTATGAGTACATAGTGTCTCCTGATACATCAATTTGCTGGTTGTATGTGAGTGAGTAAAAATATAAAAATCAGTCTCATATATTTTAGTGTGGGCATCAGACAGTAAACAACCTTAATGACCTAGTCAACAGAAAATGATTCAAGTAAAAGCCCACTGGCATCTTGTGATCCTAAATCCACATAGTTGTCAAGGAACTTATGCAGTTCCTTTATCTTTCTAGTGTATTCCCACATCATAAAAGCATTTACTTTACTCTCACAAGTTCTACATAAAGTTCCTAAGTTTACATTTAGCAACTGAACTCTTGCCTTTCTTAATAGAAACTGTACCTTCATCAGATTTCCCTCCTCTGAATATATACTTATCTTTTGAACTAATCCTTGTTTCATCATGGTTAGAAGTCCAGCTTGTCCCAGTATAAAAATATTCTTGCTACATCTTCCAACAGATATCAAGATGTTTGAAACAGTTTGGATATCCTTTTTATTAAGTTCCTAAAATGAAATGTATATATTCACACTGCTACAGATTATAAGTAGAATGGAATAGACATTGTTGCAGGAGCATCATCAATGATAGCCCTCATAAGTCCTAAAAGGAGCCATTCTTGTCATGTTATAATTGAAAGAATGAGCAGAACTGTTTAATAAAGAGAAGTTGTCCCAAATCACTCAGATAACAGCAAACTGCAAATTGTCATCTGCATAAAATCAAGGAACTCTATAGAAATATTTTCCTTTCCACTTTAAAGAGTTAAACTCAAGACTGACTTTGTTTTGGAGACACGCCTGGAACTTGTGGCATTCCTCCTGCCTCAGCATCCTATGTGCTGGCTTTATGTGAGCTACCATAAGTAGATCACAAATTCTTATACAACCAATGATTCATCATTAATCTTGGATACCTGGATATTATACCTAATTTATAGTTAGCTTTTCTTTTTTCATTATATTATTATTTATTACAATTTATTCACTTTGTACCCTGGCTGTAGCCCCCTTCCTCATCTCCTCCCTGACTCACTCTCCCTTGTCTTCCCCCCCCCCCCCCCATGTCCCTCTCCTAGTCCACTAATAGAGAAGGTCCTCCTCTCCTACTATCTGACTCTAGCCTATCAGGTCTTATCAGGACTGTCTGCATCCTCTTTCTCTGTGGCCTAATAAGACCACTTCACCAAGGGGAGGTGATCAAAGAGCAGGCAACCAAGTTTATGCCAGTGACTGGTCCTGCTCTCCTTATCAGGGAACCCCCATGAAGACTGAGCTGCCAATGGACTAATATGAGCAGTGGCTTTAGGTCCTCTCCATGCATGGTCCTTGGTTGATTCATCAGTCTCTGCAGGTCCCCCTGGCCTAGTTAGTTTTTCTTAAGTATAAATTTTAGAAGTGTTTTGTGTTTGCTTTATTTTTGAAATCACCAAGCACTGTACACCACCATAAATATGCTGATCGGTCTTTAAAAAATAAAGTTGTTTATAGGTAATCTTTCCACTCATGTTAATAATGGTAGCCTTTGGAACACAGATTTTATAAATTTTACTTTAGAAACAAGAGTTCAATGTGTTGAGATGCTTCAAGTAATTAGCAAATGGTGAAATAAAATATTTAAATAATTGTAAGCAAGCTTGCCCAAGGCCTTCTCTGTTCATATGTTTTGGATGGCATACTTGTTCCTAGAAAGCAAAATCATATGTAATAATTTTAAGAGCCATTAAACAAAAACGAGTATTTACCCTGCATATTAAGTCATCCAACTTGTGGAGGAATTGTTTGCTGCATTTAATTTTCACATCTTCACAAATATCAATTTGTAAAAGTGTTATCAAAGGTTTGAAGTCATTTTTCCTCAAAGCATCATCAATACACTTTTCCAGCTGCTGGAGAGATACAGTTAACAGCACAGATATTCCATCAAAATTAGTCACTTTTTGCATCTAAGTAACCAAAGAGTGGTTTCTGAATGAAAATAATCAAACCAGACAATAAAAAACTTACTTAAAAAAACATCACTATTCAGAGTAACTGAATTAGAAACTTTCTTTAGTAATAATTTCAGATAGAAGATATTTTATTAAAGTTTCTAATTTATACTTACATTTTTATCAAACCAAATAAAATCACAAACTTGATGTAAAATAAAGCCAACATGATAGTAACCATATTTAATAAGATGAACAAAATCCTAAAATATCTGAGTACAAACTTCATATTTAAAAATAAAATTGCAAAAATAAAACTGCATAAGGATACATTTGCCTTTTAAAAATTATATTTACTAATTCAACTTAAGTATTACCATAGTATGACTTTTATCAAACCTGCTATCCCCATTATTAAGTCAAAATCATTACAGTACGATATAAATAAGCTTTAGATTGCAATTTGATTACTGGACAGACTTAGTGGTAAATTGAATATAAGTAAGTATAAGGATCAGACAAGTTAAAACTTTGATCTGAATATCCAGGTATGATACATTAATCACTGCATGACTATTTCAAGAAGGAAAACATGTATGAATAATCAATATTTTCATATCTAATTTCTTAACATAGTTTAAAAATATTTTAATCAAGGAAACCATATTTAAATTTTTATTGAGTATTTCATAAGACTTTAAGTTTGTCGTTAAAGATAGAGCAACAGATATATGTAAGTACACAAGTTATTTTAATGATTAAAATGCCTGCTTGTGGTGTAGGGACTACATACTTGGAGGTCTGGTTTCACTGGCATTTTGACTTCATTTAAGAACAGCAGGAGGAGACAGACACCTATGAGAAAAAACACTTTATATAATCTCATCTGTTCCATGTATTTACAGTTTAGAAAATCTTAAAAATGATATTCATTGTTCTTATACCAAATAGAATAGTTTCTTAATCCTTTCTATATATTTGTCATATACTTTAGTTAAATTATTATCTTGTTTTGTTTTGTTCCTAAGACATACTTTTAAAATAATTTTGAAGAACTGAGGGATCAAGAAGAAAATTAATATAGAAGTGGAAAAGATAAAGAACAAAGCATTCAGGAAAATCTTGAAACTAAAGTGGCTAATAAAAGGAAAAGATATTACCTCCATAACAGAATTTCTAATTAAAACATAACCAAGTACAATATTTAGTAGGCTGGCAAAAACTAAAAAGCCTGACGAAATGGTGGGTATCAATAATTACACTTTGAAAGACATAGAGATAAGGCAAAAAATTTATCTGTTCCATTTCTAGTTATACATTTTCAGAAACAAGTAAGTACAAAAAGAGTGCTTAATGTTTATTGCAATGCTGTTTCTAACAGCAAAACAAAAAAAAAAAAAAGAAAAGAAAAAAAGAACAAAAGAAAAACAAAACCAACTGCCTTTGTTGGCATGGTAGGGAGAAAGTAGATAAACAAACGCAATGTGCACAGGATACAACTGGGTACTTAAACACGTAATTTAATCAGTTGGTCTTTAGTTCAGAATGAGGCCCACCTAAAAGCAGGGTAAAAACTAACGCGAAGGGGGACACAGATTTCTCTCTAGAGAGTGTTTATGAGAAATATAAACTACATTCTGTGAAGGATATCTCTGTATGTGTTTAAAAAAAGAGGGTTCATATTAGATCTGTGAACACGGATTATTTATACAACAGTGAGAAAAAAGTAGGAATCAGGAATAAAACTGACCAAAAGAAAGAAAAGAAAGAGTTTTGGGAAGGGGCAAAAGCTTCCTCTGTATAAGCCAGTCTCTTCCCTTTGTTCCTTCAGATACATAATCTTTTATTCTCAAGCTCCCTTCTCTCAGATCATAAACTGTTTTTTCTTTTAATAAAGCATCTCTCATCTTAAATTACTTCATAGGTAGCAGTTAGCTAGCAAGCAACTATTAGAATACTGGGTAAGCTCATTCCTATAAGATACAGTAAAATTTATTAAAATTGTTGCTTACACATCTTTAGTGTTAATATGTAAGGTCAATAGTTAATTCTGAGGAAAATTCAATTTGCCAGAACTATTTTAAAAATATTATTAAAAAATACCCATTTAACATACTTTGAATGTAAATATGCATCGTTTCAATCCTAATGATTTTCAAAAAGTGGTTTAACAGTGATTTTAAGAAAGTGAGAATATCACTGATCAGAGTTCAACTCCCAGCGCCCATATGGCAACTCACAACTGTCTATAACTCTGGTTCCAGGGTATCTGACACCCTTACTCAGATATATGTGCAGTCAAAACACACCAATGTACATAAAATAAAAATACATTTTTTAAAGTGAAAATATATAAAATGTATTAATTTATAAAGTAAGATCTTTATTACTAATCAAAAAATCTTCAGCCCAATATCAAATATCTATAATGAATACATTCAGAGTAGGTATTTTACCAATAGTCATAAAAATACGTTTAGATCCTTTTTCCATTTTACTGCAGTTAAAGTGTATCTATGAAATTGAAGACTGGAACATTTTATTTCATTTCCAATTTGAAAATGTGATTTAAAACATCTAATATTTAAAATATATTGTAGAGATCTTGTGTACTCTGTTTCCTAAGGGCCAGCATGTGTCAGTGCAGTCCTGTCAGAATGTTTCACAACTAACACAACTGGAAGTAATGCACTTTCCCTGAAGTGCTCTGAGCCATAATACAGCACAGAATAATTATGACCAAAGACATATTATGCTAGCTGGACAGTTATATTTTCTACTCTTACTTTGTACAAAGAAGCCAACCAAGGAAAAGGAAATTTTAATTAGTATTTATATTTTGGATTTTTTTAAGTTAAAAATTTTCTATTAATTATTCACTTTGTATCAGAGCTGTAGGCCCCTCCCTCCTTCCTTCCCAATTCCACAGTCCCTTCCTCCCTCATCTCCCATGCCCCTCTCCAAGTCCACTGATAGGGGAGGTCCTCCTCCCCTTCCCTCTGACCCTAGCCTATCAGATCTCATCAGGACTGGCTGCATTGTCTTCCTCGGTGGCCTGGCAGGGCTGCTCCCTCCTGGGGAGGGGTGGTCAAATAGCCAGCCACTGAGTTCATGTCAGAGACAGTCCCTGTTCCCCTTACTAGGGAACCCAGTTGGACACTGAGCTGCCATGGGCTACATCTAAGCAGGGGTTCTAGTTTATCTTCATGCAGGGTCCTTTTTGGATTATCAGTCTCAGAAAAGACCCTTGTGCTCAGATTTTTTGGTTCTGTTCCCCTCCTTGTGGAGCTCCTGTCCTCTCCAGGTCTTACTATCTTAGATGGATTTATAAAAGGGAAAGTAATCCAGTTATACACCCACAACATTGAAAGAATGCAAACTGCGGTGAAATAAAAAACAGCTCTTTTAAGCTGTATGTCAAACTAGCCAACCCTTCACAAACGAAAGTGAAAGCAAAACAAAGAAAACCTTTCAATGATCTTTCTGAAACTCATAATTCAGCCAGGACAGGAAGCACACAACTTTTCACACACAGGGTTGGGTCAAGTTAGCGGACTTTGACCCAGGCCCAATTACTGGACAGGTGATGCCGGAACAACTCAGAAACAGAGAGAGGCAAAGTGACTTCGAAGAAGATCCGAGGGCTAGGCCCACGTTCAAGCCTTGAGCACTCGCTTGCGCTTATGAGCAGGTTCTGCGAATGCGTGTGCCCTCTCTCGCCAGAGCTGGGTGAGGCCCCTGTCCTCCCCGGGCCTTAGACTGGAGGCCAGTGGGGATTCCCTAATACGCCAGGTCAGTCACGGCCACAGAGATGGCCGACAAGGACCCTCGTGCTTACGAGCCCCACGCCCCGCCCCCAGTGCGCATGCACAGGCTTAGGGGCATCGGGTCAGCACCAGGTGGCCCCCCGCACCCCCAACCATTACCACGCCCAGGCCGCTCAGGCCTCCCTCGGCCTCACCAACTCCTCCCTGTACGGTTGCGGCCAGTGCCGCCCACACCACGCCACGCCACAGCACGTGTCCCCGCCACCCCCTCCCACCGGCCTGCCCCACCTCAGCCCAGGACAGCCCAGTTTGGCGACCGCCTCCGGCTCGGGACTCCGGACGTCGGACGTCGAATGCCACCGCGCCTCCTCAGCCTCCCGGGCTCCAACGGAAAGCGAAAGCGGGAAGCGCTCGTCCAATCAGCGCCGTCACCCACCCAAGCCACGCCCCTTACCCTCAAGGGGCGCAGGCGTGTAGGAGGGAGCCCAGCGAGTGCTCCTGGGAAGAACTGCACGTCTGTCTCGTCCCACTTCCGATGACCTCTGACCCCTGCCCGGTCCTCGATAGGCCAGCCGGAAGTGACGGAAGTACCCTCAGAGGTGTCTGGAGCTGCTTTCCTATTCTGAGACTCCTGACTCCTGCAGTGAGGCGATGCTGTGCTGCGGAGCCGCCTGCCAGCAGGGGGCGCTGCGCATTTCGCATGTGGTGAGAAAACACCATTAGGAGGCCGAACTTGCGCTCAGTGGGCGGCCCCACCTCCCCTCAGCTAGGCAGTCCTCGTGCCCCTGCCTTCCTTCCATAGGGGCGGTGCTGTAGCTCCTCCATTTTGTCTTTTGACAAGTTGCTCGGGCATGCATGGTGCAGCCTGCTTTGCATCGCCACAACAGACAACGCTGTTTCATTCAACCCTTTTGGTCATGCTGTGACCTAGTGGAAGCTCTATGGCTTCGCACGAGGAGAGATGAAAATTGATATAGATGGTGCCAAATCAGAGTTACTTTTTTTTAAAGTAACATCTTGATTTATTATGTAAAAGCAATTATATATATCATATATATGATATGTAAATATTATATGTATATTATATATATATTATATATATATAATATATATTATATATATATTGGTGCTAGGGTGCAGCTCAGTCTGGAGCAGACCCAGGTTTCAGCGTTGTTTCCTTAACTGTTCCTGGGGAATGAGATCTAATGTCTGCTAACCCCACATAGGGCTCCAATGACAGACCACAGGCAGGGTTCCCCCACGTCTTAGATAACAGAGCTTGCCCCGGCTCACTTACAGGATGCAAATGACATTGAAGCGGCTGTATCACTGAATAACTTAAGGCCAGTATGGATGATTAATGAAGACTTCCCTGCAGTTGCACCTCCAGAAACACTCCTTGAGGCAGCCTACCTCCCCTTACATGCTTTAGCAGCACCTAAGCCCGTGAGGCCATGTGCAGCTAGAGCAGAATTATGTATAGCTGGAGAGGGGCATGAAGAGGGAGAGAACCTCCGGTGAGGGTCTAGTGACCCACCCCACCCAGTTCTATGAAGGAATGTCAGAAGCTGCAGGTCAGTCTTTCTTAGGTCTGATAGTAACAGCTGCTCCCATGAAGATGCTAGCTGTTACACTCAGAAGACAGCCTTCCACAAGTGGCCAGCACTCGATTGATTCTGATTAAAATATGCTTGGGAAAGTGCATGGAAAGTAAACAACACACACACAAAAAAAAACACCCAAGGACCAGGGCAGTTCAAGTCACACAAAATATAAACTGCAGTGCTTCTAACTTTAGCATAGCTAGAATTACAGACATTGTTACAACTTTGTGCTTTGTTAAACTGATCTTTGAATGGACTACTTATTGAACTGAGGGCCTCATGCATGCCAGACAAGTGACCTACCATTGATTTATACTTCCAGCCCTCTTCGTACTTTCTCAAACAAGATCTAAGTTGCACAGGTATACAACTTCAACTTGATATCCTCCTGCCTCAGCTTCCCAAATGGCTGGAATTACAGGTCCAAGAAAATGCTAATTAAAAAAAAATTAAACAACATCTACAGGCTTTTAGAAGGTATTCCAGATATTTAGTTTCCAATGCTTTTTGAATTATTTATACACACAAGTACCAACAATATATAATACAAAACATAAGATCAGAGTGTATCAAGTTCATGACCCAAGACTCCTATCATTATCGTCACACTTGGCTCTTTTTTTGTAATAGACTTACCATCTTTCATGATGCAATTTAGTGGTTTCCCAATTAGCTGCTTGTGAGTAAAGACACAAACGTGCCTCTAAATAGTAACATGAAGGAATAAAGTATGTCACCACTGTCCTGACGGTTTTCTGTCAACTTGACATAAACCTAGATGTGTCTGGAAAGAGGGAATCTCAATTGAGAAAATGCCTCCAGAAGATTGTCCTGTAGGCAAGTCTGCGGGGTGTTGTCTTAACTAATAATTAACGTGGAAGGGTGTAGCTTACTTCCGGCAGTAAGCTTTTGCTTCTGTTCCTACCTTGAATTCTGACATCTTTCAATGATGGACTGTGTGATGCAAAAGCGTAAGAGGAAATGAACCTCTTCCTACTGGAATGTCTTTTGGTCATGGTGTTTATGTAGAAAAGTAAGGAAACTCATTTAGTCATACTGAATTGCTTGTTTTTACTTAAAGGTTTTAAAATGTGGAGTCCGAAAGGAATCCTTATCAGTGATGATCAAACTTTGATTTCCAGTAACCTATTTCCTTTGCAGTGCCAGCGATTAAACCTTGACTTTGTGTGCTAGTCAGGCTAAGAGCTGTATCTCCTAACCCTTTTCACGTGCATTGTTAAAACTCTTATTGGAAACAGGCTGCGAGCCATATCCTTGGCAGAAGGAGCATGAAGCTGCATAGTCAGTTGAATGCTGATTTTGAGGCCAGCTGGCTGTGGGAGAGAAGGTGGAATTCACTTTTTTGAGCCCCTCTCTTTCCAGCTAAGAAAACGAGAGTGATTATCAATCAGACAGCACAACCAATTGATTTCAAACACACCAAGCATCTTGGCCAAGCAAATAAGACAGAGCACACTCCATCCTCAACATGTAAGGCTTTGTACTTGAGTGAGAGTCACAGTGTAAGCCGGTGTCCACAGGAGCCACAGAGGACTGCAAGAAAAATACAATTACCAGTGTCCCTGAACTCTGACCTATGGTGTAAGATATTTAGTTTTATGAACACACTGTCATACAGGACCATACTTCAAGCTGCCTTCTTCATGGCTTTGGCTGGGCCTGCTTGCCAGAATCATCACAGCTGACCTTCTTGACGATTGACCTTTCTTCTTGGAAGGAGGGGGCAGGGAGGGTGATAGGAGCCTCACCTGAGTGCAGCCCCACCCAAACAGCTCTACCCCAATTTCAGTGGCCTCTGCATCTCTAGGAAAGGTTACATCTGTGGTTCTCAACCAGGGGCTACAAACTGGATATCCTGTATATCAGATATTACATTATGATTCATAACAGTAGCAAAATTACAGGTATGAAGTAGCAATGGAATGGCTTTATGGTTGAGGGTCACCACAACTATATTAAAGGGTGGCAGCATTAGGACAGCTGAGAAGCACTGAGCTAGAGGGCAAGGGTGGGGAAGGATTATGGGAGGCCACTCCATCTGCACAGCCTTGGGGAAGTCCTCCTCACTGCTGTGTGCAGACCACCTAGTATGGTTACTTTAACATCCCCCCTGCTCCTGCCCATAGCCCCTTACCCATTGTCCCCAAATAAGCCTACTGAACTCATTGGTTCCCAGAGTGACTGCTGGGAAAATCCTACCTTGACTTTTTACTGAGGCAGGAGGGGTGGATTTAAGTCTTCCTGGGGAAGGTATTTTAGCAACACACATACAACTCTGCTCCAGATACAGAAGTCCCTCCCTAGATAGGCCCAGCACTTATCCATGTCTAGGGAAGGCCGAGACTTTCAGGTGGAAAGATCACTGCACCAAGAAGTCTCAAAACGCTGTCTTCTGTAACAAAGCCACAACACACATACCAGCTTAACAAACGGACTTCTTTTGCACATAATCTTTAATATTTAGGCTTGAGTAAAATATTTTTAAGTGACAGGCAGTAAAATCCATTTGGGAGGACAACCCAGCAAGTGCACAATTCACACAGTTTCAATGTCTCAACAGTCTAAGTGTGTCTTCAGGTCAGAAAGTTCACCCTGAAGTATCTCATAGCTATTATTATTGTTGTTGTTATTGTTATTATTATATCAAGCAGAATTGTCTTTAAGCATTAGATTTCAAATTGTTGGTGTGTCTTAAAAGGCACCTTAAGGTTCTCTTCATTATGATGATCATTTACTTTTCTGTAACTGGAACCTTTGGAAAATAACTGGCTTTCCCATGTTGTTTTCCCGTGGATTGTAAAATCCTCTACGTGCTGTTAGGCGTCAATACTTCAGGCAGTTCTAACTTTACCTGAAGAGTGTGGACCATTCTCTTACACTCTGGACAGGGGCCACGGGCAGAGCAGCTATGGCCGCTGGACTTTGCTGACCTAATTGAACAGTTTGTCAAGCAGCAGGAAATGCCATTGGCTCTCCTCACTCTTGACTGTCAATGGCATGAAGAGCCCTAACAGCCAAAGGCTGAGTGGTTTTATTGTGGTAACTTAAATCCAAGTTTGTCTTAGTTCAGAAGGTGCCAGAAAGACAAAAACAAAACAAAACACTGTTCCTGGAATTTTAAAAGGCAGAAGTTTCAAGTATCAAAAAACAGATGGGCTAAAGGGTAAAGATGTGCCTTTGCCATGCTGATTTAACAAACATCATCACTCATCCAGCACTCACCCGTGACAGGTGCCACCAAGTCCATCACAGAACATTCACTGACTCAAAAGCGTAAGTCACATCTTGGAGGACTTGCTCGCCTCAGTTCTAGCACCTGCTGTCAGAGAGGCCACAGCTCAGCACCAAGAGGATTTGCCAGCCCCTCCACGGGAATTTTAAGCAGCAGGGACACCCTGCAAGAAACAAGTGAGTGGTGTGGAGTGAATCGGAGGTTTTCGTTGTTTTGTTTTAAAAAGTATTTAACGTTTTAAAACCGGAAAATAAGCCCATAAAAAAAATATTAGCAACTTTCCTAACTGAAGGCACAAAGAATAAAGTGGCTGGTGGCTGTGATACCTGTCGTAACAGTTCAATTTAAAACCCATTAGGTATATAAAAATCTGTGAGTTATTTTTCCTCCAGTGCCCTGGCATCCGAAAACACCAACCAGGTTGACTCGGAAGCTAACTTCCAAAGTAGGAATGTTGGAATCTTCCCATACTTAGAAACAAAAAAAAAAAAAAGTCACCTCTTTCGTGGAAAAGGTCACCAGGAAGGACACTGCTGCCTGAATCCCTGTGGCCACTTGAAAACAGAAATAAATTAAGGCAGGATCTTTTCTGAAGGCTCAGAATATGGCCTGATAACACGTGGATGCAGTGCCAGACAAATAGGAGACAAATACATGACCGGGCAGACCCCGAAGACTGTTTGGGCTGAGCTGCACAGCTGGAAGTTTGGCTTTTCAGTCTCCTCCTCAGCTGTTGATGTGGGAGGCATCGCCTAACCAGGGCAGCCTTGAAGCCCAGAAATGGTTGTGTGATGACATATGAGCTATAAGTTCCTTGGCTATTAATAGTTTCTGCTGTTGGAAGGCTACAAACATTGGCAAGCAAACATGGCCTCAGGTTTTCACTGTCCCAGGGCAGAGATGCCTCGAGGGACCATAACGCAGGCTATACCGTGTATTCTTACGATTATTACAGTGGGTGCAAACAGACAACAGGCCTTCTTTACACTTATAAAATCTCGAGTATTCCTGAGCAGGCATCCACTATGGGTGGAAGGCTAACTTCACAATAATAAATATCAGCTACTTAGACACACTGAGGAGACATGCAAAAGGCCCTTCTTGCAAACACTGACCTGGGTCCTCCTGAAATGGAGGACCACAATTCCATGCATCCGCCCTCTCACACCCTAATCCCAATGCACTACCCAGGCTCCTTCCTGGTCCTCTGGCCATCAGGCTCTCCAGAGAATTCACTAGAAGACAGGCCAGGCCACTGTGGCAGGGCTTCACAGCGAGAAATGAGGCCAGGCCACTGGGAAGGAAGGATGGGGTGGGAGATAGCCGTTCGGAGATCAGCATCCGTGGGGAAGTGACTGCAACTTCTGCTGAGATGCAAGCTCCAGGTTCGAGGCCAGCAGCTCAGATGAAGTGGATCCAGCTCTCCTCACACTCCCCGCGTGGCATGTGCAAGGCATGACTGCGACAAGTAAGGCTATAGTCGCAGCCATCATTGTTGTCCCAGTACTCAGCACCAGCCACTCGGTAGCGCACTGCGAAGTGTACTCGGGATCCGAGGTCCAGCAGAAAGGGTGGTACTGGAAAGCTGAAGGCAAAGATGTCCTCGGCACCTCCGGCACCCTCAGGCCCTCTCCAGCACGCCACTGCCTCATGTGCACTGCGCCATTCAGAGAAGGTATAGCGCACCGCCACATGCTTCTCGAAGGCCATGTTGCTCACGCGCACTGTGCCGCTGACGCCCAAGTCCGAGCAGATGACACGTTCCAGGCACACTAGCTGCCGTGCCAGGCGATCTCCGAAGCCGGGGGCTTCGATGGGAGGCGGGAAGTCTGGTACCAGGCACTGCAGCGTGAACTCCAGCTCCTGGCTGCTGCAGCACAGGTCGGAGTTGATGGCTAGACGTGACAGCACGTGCAGCGGCACGGATGGATCGTCCCCCGCGTTAAACACCTTGACCTGCGCCAGCTCCAGGCCCAGCGCATCAGCGAATCGCACACGGAGCTGCCGGTTGCAGCCGGCTCCGCACGCAGCGCCCGGGGCTCCCGCAGCCTTGGCACGGCGCTCGGGGGAGCTGGGCAGCGAGCGCGCGCGTCGGTGAATGATGGGCCGCAGCCGAGGGTCGCAGCCCGGGGGTCTGCAGGGTCGCGGATCCAGGTCCGAGACGCAGCTAAGGCTCCGAGGCACGGGTCTCCGTGACCCCGGGGTCTGGGGCAGCAGGGCAGAACCGGGGCCTTTTGACATGGCCCAGCGGGAGGCCGGGGCGGGCGTCTCAGCCGAGCCACCGGGCTTTCGGGCTGCACAGCCTGTAGGAGCCCCGAGGCGTCCAGCAAGGAGGCACCCAGCAAGGAGGCGGTGCTCACGGCCTGGCCCCGGGTTTCAGGGGAGGCGGGCGACTCCGAGGGCGATCTCGTGCTCCCAGGGCGGCTTCCCGGGGCGTTGCGCCCTGCAGGGTGGCGCCTGCTTCTCCCCGCTTCCCCGAGCGCTTACGGGAAGGCCGGCAACCCCGCCGCTCGGAGACTCAGCTGCCCGCAACTTCTCCAAGCGCAACTTCCCGGCGCGCCCCCGACGCGCCCCGCCCCTCGTGACGCCGCCCGCGGGCGCGTCCCACCCGCTTGCCCTGCCGTCCCGCGCAGCCCCACGCTGCCGGAACCGCGCGGCCCTCGACCACCCTCCCACCTTCCAGTCCTCCCGCTGCCGCCGCCCGCGCCCCCCTGCCGCAGCGCAGCAGCCGCGCCCGGGAGCCTCGTCACGCGCGCTCAGGCCGCGGAGCAGGTCTGCTGGGTTTCCTTGGTGCGTGTGCTCGTGCGCGGCACCCATCCATCAGCGATGGTTTCTGGAGCAGCCTAGGACGTACTGGGTGCCTGCTGGGGGGCCTGGGCTTGAGGAGTGCCGGGTGGGGGCGGGGCTGAGCCCAGCCTTGGTTGGCCTGGCTGCTAGCTGGCCCCAGAAAGACGGTGAGCGTCCAGCCAGCCAGCTCTGGACACCTATCTCCACTCCAGCAACCTGGACCAACGGCCAGACCCAGGGAAGCTTGCTGCTGAGGGAAACATCATGCCCACACCTCCCCACCATGCTGTGCCTCCCTATTGGCCAGGCAGCCAGTTCCCTGGGGAGGAGGTGGGGGATGCTGCTTCCGTTAGCCGGGCTTGCTGCCAGAGAGGAAGACTGGGAAAGGGGCTAATGTCCATGATGGATTGTGCAGCTGCCCTCTGGCTCTTGAGGAGCATTTTTGTAGCCAGAATCTCTTGAGCGTTAGTTATGCCGCTATGCAAGCTGAAGCCGTGTGCTCCACCCCCTCTCTGACTGCCTTCCCTCTTCCTGCATCCTGATTTCACCGCAGGCTTTTATTTCTCTGAGGAACTTCACACACACAGCTCAGCTATGTGTCAAGTTTGTCAGGGAGGAGGGGCCAGGATGGCACTGTAAATTCTAAAGAGTGTGCCTGTATCAGGCAGTCTTGGTTTCTTTCCCACTTTGTAGCAGAAAAGACAGGGTAAAGCAAGAGGGCAGGCAAAGAACATTTTCCCTATGTAAAGGGAATCCAGCCTGTTGGTTGTGGGGTAATTAAGCATAAAAGGCCCTGTTGCAATTTTTGTTGTATTCACATGCAAGCCTAAAAGTCTTACATGATTGTGGTGGGAACGCCCAGGGTTGGTTCACGAAATATTCCAGATCTGACAGAGCCTGGGGCATCATGGGAGAGAAATATTCAGTTACTAGGCATGCTCTTTCAAAATTGGAATTATGATTGCCTTTGGTGTGGGGACTAGAACTTCATAGTGAGATAGCATCAAGGGTGTGTCAATATACTGATGTTTTTTAAAATTTTTTTTTAAAGGATTACATATGGGTGTACACATGTGAATGCCAGTGCTCTGTGAGGCCAGGGGAGAGTGTTGGCCTGGGACTGGAATTGCAGGTCCTCATGAGCCACCCACATGGTACTGGAAGCTAAACAGGGGTCGCTGGGAATCAGTAGCTCTATATTCTTGAGCAATCTCTCCAGCCCACCACTGATGATTGTTGTGACAGAGAAGGTGCCTCCCCACTAGAGTTTTATCTCTGCGGGATGAGGGCCTCCTGCACAATCTTCACACTTTTTAGACTTCTCATAATTACTGAGTGAGTGAATGAATGAATAGACATGGGAACTTTAGAGTAAAAGGCCAGTTAATTGGTGTTATTTACAAGGAGTGAATAAGTGTGTGTAGGTGGGGGTTTGGGATCCATTCACAGCACTCACAATACTGTGGTCTTATACTCAATAGCCACTGGGGGGGGATGTAAGCCTTCCCAGTACCCATGTTGGGCATCTTACAACTGCCTTTAAGTCTAGCTCAGGGGATCTGGTGCTCATGAAGTTTCTGAGGGTGCCCACAGTCACGAGTGCACATAGAATTTACGATGAGTGTTAGATACATCAAACTGTAAATATGCAGTCTCCTCTCCCATTTCTCACTTCATAGTGTAGAGTGCTGAGCCCCTGCATGGTCACGGCTTCAGATACCGAGATCGGAAGCACACGGAAAGGCAGCCCGATGCTGGTGAGGCTGCTTGCAGTCAGTTCTTACTGTCAGTGTTCTGTCGTTCCCAGTTCCGATGCTACTGCAGCCTCTCTGAAGATAAGGGGAATAAAGAAGCCACCTCCCCGGCTGTTGTCATCCAGCGGCAGATTGAGCAAGAATATTCTGAGCACTGCGGAGAAGGTGAGGTGGCTCTGAGGGGAAATCTTACTTAGATTTGTCTCAGTACTTCCTGTATGCTTCAGCTATGTGGATGTACAAATGAGGATTTTTGTACACTTTATTTATATAATATTTAAGTAATTTACTACATTTTTAAAAACCACTAGATAGGTCACAAACCAAATAACTAGTTCCATTGAAGTCTGTCTCAGTGAACCAGGGGATTTATTGAGGTCACTTACAAGAGCATGGGTGGCTGAAAAGTAGCCACATCTCTAACAATTTCACTCCAGTATGAGGGACAACTCACAAAAGCTTCCTCACTGAAGGTCCTGCCCCAGTTAACCTAACACCCCTTAAAGAGCTCTGCCAAACCCCAAGACCACATGCTGTGGGGGAGGGGAGGTAGGTATGACCTGCTGCTGCCAAGAACAGGAGGGAGATGGGAAAGGGGCATCTTGGGTGAAGGTCTGAAGGCTTTTCTCTCCACTCCATCGGTGGGTGATGTTGAGAGGCCCTGTCTTTCTAGGCTCCCTTGTGACTTCTTTTTTACTAGGAAAACCGATAGGCCCGATCTTGCAAATGTCTTCTTTGGATGATCAGTTGATCTGATTCAGGACAGTAACCGTCATGTTTTGCCGGGAGGATGGTTTTACTGGCACGTGTGTGCGCGCGCGTGCATGTGGGAACGTGCTTGTGCATAGGCACACAAGTTCATTGTACTTGCTCAACAGTCTGTATTTTTCAGACAACCCATCAAACCTCAGATGATGAGCAGCCCTGTGACCTGCTCAAGAAAAGGAATAGGATGAGTGACTGCCATCAGAAAAGCAGGTAACTGGTTTCCAGGTCCTTGCTTGCATTGCTAAAGGCTGGTATGTGTGGTGGCAGCTGGTTGTGAGCATTTTTTTAAAAAGATTTTCTTTATTTAGTTTATGTGTTAGTGCTCTATCTGTATGTATGCCTGCATGTCAGAAGGGGGCATCAGATTCCAATAGAGATGTTTGTGAGCTACCATGTGGTTGTTGGGAATTGAACTCAGGACCTCTGGAAGAATAGATAGCGCTCTTATTGGCTGAGCCATCTCTCCAGCCCTGTGCACATTTTTTTAAAAAAAAAGTTTTTTTTTTAATTTTTATTTTATGTGTATGAGTATTTTGCCTGCATGTGCCTACATGCCTGAAGAAGACATCAGGTCCCCTGGAACTAGAGTCACAAGTGGCCCCGAGCTGCCCTGTGGGTGCTGGGACTGAGCCTGAGTCCTCTGCAAGAGCAGCCAGTGCACTAAAATGCCAAGCCATCGCTCCAGTCTGTAAACAAAAATGTCAACAGTTGTGAATTTCTAACGACAGCCATTTCTTCATTTGCTGACATTGCTCGCCTGCACTGAGCTAATGTAGTCCATGCACGTCATTAAATAAGAGGGATGCTTTTCCAAGTAAGTGTTGAGTACTGTTGAGATCACTGCACAGACAGACCTCTCACCTTCCTAAAAAGCACACTTAGTCACTTCCTGTCCCTGCCTGAGTCCTGTCATAAGGGAGTACTACTCACCTTCAGGTGAATAATACGTGGACGGGAAATAAACCAAAAAGAAGGTATTTTCAGCTCTTGTGAGAGCCTGCCTTGGTGTAGAACACTCTAGAATCGGTTCAGGGTGTATTAGAGATGAATGCAATATTTGTTACTCTTTGCTGGCCTTTCCCATTTGTATTGAGTTCTCATGCTACCATATGACTGTATTTCTATCCTTTCTTTTTATATTTTACGTGTGTGTGTATGTGTACGGGTGCATGCGCATGCGTGCCACATCACACATGTGATTAGTAAATAACTTGGAAGAATCTGGTCCTCTCCTTCTACCGTGTGGGTCATAGGGATCAAACTTAGTCATTACAACCGGGGGCAAGTGCTTTGACCTGATGAGACATCTTGTCACCCCTTTTAGCATTTTAAACACAACTTTTCCTGAGTGTTTCCTGTTAGAAAAGATAGTAAAAAGAAAACTTTTGATTCCTGGTACAGGTTGGAATGAATGTGAAAAACTTGTACACTAATGTTTTGGTTGGCTCAGCCAACTGGTGATTAGACAGTGAGATCTGGGCTGGGGATGGCTGAGTGCGCTAAGTACTTGCTGGCCAAGTGTGAGGACCCGAGTTCCCCAGGAACTCAAGTAAATGCGGGCTGACGCATCAACTCACCTGTAATTCCAGCCTTGGCAGGTAGAAACAAGAGCAAATCGGCTGGTAGGACTAGCCCTACTGGGAGGGAGAGATGGTTCAGTGGTTAGGAGTATATCCTGCTCTTGCAGAGTTTGGTTCCCAGCTCCCACACTAGGCAGCTCACGGTCTTTCTTAACTTCAGCTCCCCAGGGATCTGATGCTCCTCAGCTGACTTCAGTCACATGACCACCCACCCACTACACACAGCATTAAGAATAACAAAAGTAAAATTTAAAGGCTAGCCATCTGGATAAGCTCTAGGTTTGATAGAGCCTGCCTCGCTGACTGGGTGGAAGATTGATCGAGAATGATTCCTACCATTAACTTTGGTCTTCACATGCATGTACACACACTGACCCACACATGTGGAAAAACACATATATCCCCACATATTAGAGAAAGAGCAGTGAAGAACTCAAAAGGCTTTTTAAGTCCAGGGATCAAACCTGCAAGGCAGATAAACCAACACCAACCCGCTTCCCAGCCTGCAAAACTTGAGTTAACACTTCTCCTAAAATATGCCCACAAGAAGAGGCTGCAGGGCTTATTTCTGAATATTTCCCAAGACGATTTTTGTTTTGCTTTCTTTCATTTTTGTTTTGAGACAAGGTGGCCCTGACTGGCCTCAAATTCACAGAGCTCTGCATGTCTCTGCCTCTTGAATGTGAGGGTTAAAAGTGTGTGCTTCCAAGCCCAGCCGCATTTCTGAATATTTTCAAACACTGTTGACCACTAATAGAACAGACCAGGGGTCTTCTGACAGATTTTAAAAGTGATCTTTTTTTTTTTTTTTTAAGGTAGACGCAATTGCTCTAAGGTTATATAACAAACAAAAATGGTTAAGCTTTTAAACACCTGTCTTTGCCATTAAACAGTATATGTGTACCCACATTTGGGGCATGCATTGTCTACTGGCCCTGACTAGAGTGCAGAAGGGAGACTGTTTTGCAAACCAGCTTCTGTAAAGCTTGTGGAGTCACGTTAGTAATGACCGAAGTGTTAGCAGGGGGCTCTTCTTCTCGAATCATCAATTCCTAGACTGCAGTTTTGTCATTTTGTAGCGGCGTGAGTGCTGCCGCGTCTTGGAATCAAGTACAACACTCAAAGACTTCTTCAGGAAAAAGGCAGAGTCGATCCCAAGGACCCCATGTCTCCTCCCAGCTGAGAAGCAGCCTCCTTGGCATCTCCCAGCCTGAAGAAGATAAACTCATGGAAACCATCTCCAGGGAGGGAAGACAGGAGCGGACTGCGCTCAGTTCCAGGTATCAGGCTGCCGCTGGAAGCAAGCTCTTCCTTGACTTTCAGTCCATGAAAATCATTAAGGAAGGCGCTGATGAGGACAGTGCAAGTGACCTGTCAGACTCAGAAAGAGTGGCCATCCCTCCTTCTCCATTCACACCTCCAGACCTCAACCTGCGAGCAGAAGAGATAGACCCAGTTTCCTTCAATCTTCACCCAGACCCGAGCCAGGCGGAGCGTGAGCATTGTTACCCTGACTTTCTTCCACCTCCTTTCAGCTCCTGGGACCTCCAGGATATGGCTGTCATTTTGAACACGGAGTGCAGGAGCGAGGCCTTGCCTCGGGCCACGGGATTTCTCGGGAAATACATAGACAGACTTCTTCAGCTGGAATGGCTGCAAGTCCAGACTGTGCAGTGTGAGAAGGCCCGTGCTGCCAAGGCCAGGCCCTCTGGTGCTTCTAGGGTGCTGAAGAGCCCTGGGCGGGGTAAGCTTCTTACCAGCACCCTGTCCAAGCCGCTACCTTCCCCAGAAGGGATTTCAAAACCAGGTCCTTCTAGAAAGAAAGGTTTTCATCATGAAGAGGCCCACCCCTCCTACTATGCATTTGAGGCTTTGCCTAGATCTCTGGATGGGCCTGGTCGGCCCAGGCTGTGTGCTCAGAAGCAAGCCCCTGAATTGAGGATGGAAAAGAAAAAGAAATCAAGCAAAGGCCCCCAGCTTCAGCATCACGCTCCACCCTACGCTGAGGGCAACCCTGTAATGGAAGCCAATGGTAACATCAGAATCCCCAAGCAATCCCTGGCAGTTCTGGACCCAATGGACTCCTGCAGGGCCTCCAGGACTCAGGCCCACTTGGATCCAAAGAAAAAAGGGAATGCATATAACTGTGGTCTTGCCCCTTCGACCAGTGAGAAAAAACTCAAAACAAACGTAACCAGGCAAAGCACACATAAGTTAAAGTGATGTAAAGATTTATAAAGACCTGCAGATGTCTGAAAATGGGGCTCTTCCCAAAGTGATGGTGAGCTTGAATCCATCTGTGATAAGTGACTCAAGTAGCCAGCTGGCTCTTCAATTACCCCGCCTCAACAGTTATTTTCAGAGGGCTCACTAAGGCTCAGTAAGCTGTTCTTTGTATAGACAGTCTTAAGCCTTGGAGGGCCCTGTCGGTAAAGTTTAACCCGTGTGTCTGTGACACAAAGAATTGAAACAGCAGTGCCAAGCAGCCAGCGTAGACCTGGCCCCAGTGTCCCTGTCTTCGTTGTATGGGAAACAGTTTGTACTGCTTTGTGTGAGAGAAACCCTAGGGTGGGACAGAGGAAAAGCCCGGCTGCCTTTTGCTTTTGCATAAGCCCTCACGTAGAGTGTCTGTTCCGTCTTTGTCTCATATGTCCTCCCCACTCCAGCAAGCCTCAGTTCCACTCCTACAGAGCGCAAGGGTTTCTATTTTGAGTGTCATTTAGCTGAGCCAGTTCCTTGCCAGAGGCAAAGGCATCCAGATATCTGTCTGGTGCGTTTTAAAAGACATGTTAAGTCCAGGGGTAGTGCTACAGCTCATTTCTGAGTTCCCTTAACTGAAGTTAACATCATTTATACATTTTCAAGAGAGAAGGTCGGAGGGCCCAACCATGATTGTTGCTGTGTGGCCAGATAAGAAAGAATGCCCGCTAGATCTTTGGGTAACATTGAGTGGGAATACTGAAATGTAAGTTGTTAAGCTTGACTAGGGACCCATATCCTGCTGTTCTGGGTCAAAACTAAGGGTCTATTTCCGTTTGTAAAAGCAGGGTTTTCTTCTTCTTTTTAATATAATTTTATTTTATTTTTATATATAAATTTATTTTTTATAATTTATTCATTTTATACCTCAGTTGTAGCCTCCTCCCTCAACTCCTTCCAGTCCACCCTCCCTCCCTTTTATACCCACCCCCTTACCCTAGTCCACCGAAAGGAGCCCTCCTCCCCTACCATCTGGCCGTAGCCTATGAAGTCTCATCAGGACTGCCTGCATCCTCTCCCTCTGTGGCCTGGCAAGGCAACACCACCAGGGGAAAAGTGATCAAAGAGCAAGCAATGGAGTCCATGTCAGAGACAGCCTTACTCCCCTTACTAGGCAACCCACATGGAGACTGAGCTGTCTATCTGCTACATCTGAGCAAGGGGTCTAGGTCTTCTTCATGCATGGTCCTTGGTTGGTGCATCAGCCTCTGCAGGCTCCCCTGAGCCCAGATTTGTTGGCTTTGTTTTTCTTCTTATGGAGCATCTCTCCCCTCTGGGTCCTTCAATCCCCCCGCAACTCTTCTATAAGACAACCTTTTCTAATCATGCCTGATTTCAGTAGAGGGAGCAGACATATTGCAGAAAGAGAGAGAGAGAGTGTATGTAGGGAGTTACTGGATGCTATCTTGAGTGTTCTTAACTACCTGTGGCTTCCTGGCTCCCTCACAGGCATCTTTCTCAGCTGCATTTGAGTACTATCTGCCTGGGGAGCGTTCCACAATGAGCTTCTGCAAACCTTTCCTTGGCTGCTGCTTTGTAGATAGTGTATCTATGTTAAGGACTGCAGTTGACTTTATCCGTTGAAACAACTATTGGACTTGTTTGGGGCATCCATGACTCTATAGTATTTTTTTCACCGATGGGGCAAAGGACAAAGGTAGCCTGTTTCAGTTGGAAATATATAACAGCTTCCACACAGCCACAAGTAACAGCAGAAGGGTGAGACGAATTTGCTAAGGTTAAATGTCAAATTCTCTTTGTAAAACCTAATTTTACTCAGACTGAACAACATGTGAACTGTTTTCTAGTTTTTGTCTGTCTGTTTGTTTGTTTGTTGCCATTTCTTTCAGACTTTATTTTCAGATTCTTTTGCACTGCCCTCCTGGAGGAAACATTATTACATGGAGGGCTCATGTCTTTTTATGACCAAAATCTGTATATGTTGCTGACAGCTCACAGATTCAATGGCCACATTCATCCATGGTATGCACCTAATATTGGGAGAACAGGACCACCCCTCACCCTCTTCACCCCTGAGCGAGGCCTTGTGTGTTCACTTCCCTGCTCCTCTGAGCATAGATTATTTGCACCACCCCTGGCACCTCCCTCATTCTTTCTCTATTTTTACGCAGATCCTTAGGAAGTTTCAGGGCCAATAAATGTAAGCATGACATTGGGTACACCTGTGTGCCTATATGCTCCCTAGAGTAATTCTAACAGGGTTCTCTTCCTGTTGTGCATCTGTGTGGGTGCTCTTAGAGACCTGGCCAGGCTAGGATGGGGTTTCTTTTCCCTTGCTGAATATGTGTCTGAGCAAAACTGTCACAACTAAGAAATGTAAAGATGGAACCACACACATTTGCTTCCAGCACACTGAGCTGAAGTCCCTGATCTGAGGACTAGAATTCATGTCCTGTGTTTAGACATCCCTAGAAGCCTGAACGGGTGACTTTGTTTGCCCAGGTTGGTTGTCTGTGTTAAACAGTATTGGATAGGATTGGGGTACTATTGACCAATGCCATTCCTTACAGCTCCACTGACTGCAGTTAATTGAGCATAGCTTTCTCTGATCCCTAAGAACCTACTACACGCAGTCAAGTGGACAGCATTGACAACGAACTGTGAACTCATTCAGTTCAAGGACAAACCACAGTATCCAGCTACAGCGACAAATGGCTGTACTTCTGGGAAGTGCTTTTCATTTCAGAGGTGTTTACATAGCCCTTGAATTTTAAACCAGTCAAACCAAGAAGAATATAAGGAAACAGTTTTTCAGGCTTAATAACATCAGTGAGTAGAGAAAAATCACAAAGTGCTTTAAGTATTCATTGATGGCTTTGGACTATTTCCCAAGTCTTAAATGACCAAAGGGGCTGAAGATTTGGTAACTGTCTGGAAGGTTCGTTCTGAAACTGTGTCCTGTTGGGGTCATGTCCTAAGAAAGACCCAAGAATACCTTCTTAGGTGACTTACATATTCTTTTCCTTTCTTTCCATCCGTCTTCTTGAACAGTTAGGTGAAAGTCCAAACTCATTGGAGGTACCGTGTTCAAGGTAACAGCAGTATTTATTGTTTATTTGTATTCACGTAGAAAGTCATAGGTGAAGTGGCCTGAACATAGTCAGCATGTTCATTTGCTGTTGCAATGCTGTGTGTTTGGTTTTGTGTGGTAGCAAAACAGAATTCATTTAAGCTTTTGTGAACTTGGACCTTTCCTTCCTTGAGACTTATTAAACAGAACAAACATTATCTGGAATTTTCTGGCTTGATATTTCTTTTGTTGTTGTTTTTCATACAGTTGTCTTTCCAATTTGTCTTTATTTTTCTTTTTGATTATTCTCAGCAGTTGCTGGGGATGAGACTGTCCCCCGACCTCAATGCTGATACTGCCCAGGAGCAAGCACGACCAGTGCTGCTTTGTGCATCAGAGACACGTGGCTGTGAACCACTTGAATCATCGTCTCCCTCAAAGATGTTGAGGAGTCAGTAGGTGAGGGGCAGGCTGCAGATTCGTTGTGTGTGCAGGACTGTCCTCCCAGCCAGACTGCAACAATCTTCCTGAATTCAGCTGTGTCCTCTTGCAAAGGATCACCACAACTGCGATTGTTGATGCTTGACTTCCCCTCTTAGAAGGGGGTTGAGATGGGTCATGGGACCCTCACTGGGGAGTCCAGCCACTCCTAATCACCTGTATGCAATTCTGCCCCAATTGTACTTGGCTGGTGGGGAGGGCTAGAGGACACAGGCTGGGACAGAGAGGTAAAGGGTTCCATCTGTGCTGCCCTGAGGGGGGGAAGGGTGTCCATGCTGGGTGAAGACCTGCCAGTGTGGCTTCTTTAAGGCCACTGACACTGTTGCCTGTAACCACCATCATCCTGTAAGGGAGGCTAATGTACTCTTTGGTTCACCAGGGTGAGCTTTGGTGGGTTTCCTATCTTAGTTTATCTTTGGGACTTTTGGAGGAGGGGTTAGACATGGCTCACACCTTCTCCAGGGAAGGACTTTTAGCAACAGTGTGAAGCAGTGAGCTCACACCTTAACTCCCACATCTGGAAGTGAGTCAGGCTTTTGAGGGAAGTCCTGGCAGAGGGCAGGGTCAGCTGCAAGCCTTCCCAGAGGCCTTTGCGCCTCTTCCTAAACTCACCTCTGACAGTGAAGCATGTGCCTCCGAGGATGCCAAACTGTGGCAGTCATGCTAGTGGGTTAGGAATCATTCTCTGATATTAGCCAAATTAACCAAATTGGAGGTATAAAATTTGGGTTTAGATTGTGAGTGAAGGGCAGTTATTTTAGCAGTTGCCACGAAATCATCCACTAGATGGCGACCAATCCTTTTGAGACCCTGATGAATTTATCTCATTGGCATCTTCTAATAGAACAAACCTTTGTACTAAAATGAACAGGAAATGGAAGAGAAGGACTGCTTGGCTTCCGACACAAAGCCAGTTCTTCACCTACCTGTCCTCGGCCACCAGAGAGGAAATGAATTGTTAGGTGTGGTTAACTACAGAGGAGGGTTCTTCCCTCATCACAAGGCCCCACCCAGCAGATGTGAAATAACTCAAGTCACTTGTAAAAATCTTCACAGACAACCCGCCTTCATAAGGTAGGACTAAATATAACTACACTAATCAATTCAGCATTTAAGCAATTAGTAATAACAGCACAGTATATACACATATATAGGATGTTAAAAGGGATTTCTGGGGATGCAATTGTGAAGCTTGAATATTTAAACCTCGGGGGCTCAGGAAGTGACACCCTGAAGTGTGGTGCCTCAGTGTGCTAATAGTACACTAAAGGAAGGGGGTTTTGGCCTCATCTCTGCACCCCTTCTCCCCGAGGGGAGCCATAAAAACTAGAGCCTCAAACCAGCTGGAAACCCATGAGTGTCCTGTCCTTAGGCCCTCAAAGACAGAGCCCCATGCAAGTATCCCCAGAAGTCGGTCACAGAAGCATTTCTACATGACCATGCAAGCTTCCTTGCACAAAACAGGAGCCCCCTGGGCCCCGGCGTCTCTTGAAGGCTCCTGTTATGCTTTTGTCTGTCACCTGTCTTTTGTTGCATGTGTGAGCCCTGGTCCTTACACTGGGTGACCATGGGATCACACCTTTCTGCCCTCCAGAGAAAGCAGTAACACATGTGTCATGGTAGCTCTGTTTAAGACCCTGAGTTTTGTGCTGCTTATGCTGTGGGCCTCCCCAGACCATGAGACAGTCTGCATGTTAATAAATCCTCGACTCACTCAAGCTGGAGAAGCCTGCCTTTCTGGAGCAGAGGATCAAATCCCAGCACCCACATGGAGGCTCGCTATTGTCTGTATCTCCATTTCTAGAGGATCCGACCCTTCTATCCTCCCTGGGTACTGTGTGCATATGGTGCACTTACATGCGTGCAGGAAAAACACCCACACACATTAAATTAGAGCATCAAAACTGTTTGTTTTTTTCTTTAGAAAGGAAATATGTCTTCATTCAGAACTTGATAGAAAAAAATCAACTAGAGGCCTCTTCAAACCCCTTCCCCAAGCCCTTCAAAACCTACTCAGACAAATGACTGGAGAATCTGTTAGTTCTACCCACAGTCTTGTTAGCGTAGAAATATAATGACAAAAGGTAAAGAAGAGGGTGAGCTGATGGGTTTGTTGGTAAAGCACTTGGACCAGCACCTATGTAAAAAGCTAGGCATGGTGGCAATACTTGTAAACCCAACTCTTAGCAGGGGGCAGGGGTCAGAGGTGGGTGGATCCCTGAAGCTCATTGGCTGGCCAGCCAGCTAGGTGTGGGTGAGCATATTACTTACAATGAGGTCCATCCGTGATTGCTGCAGGACAGTACAGTGAGTTATTTTCAAGCCTAAGGAAAGTTGAAAGGTGTACAGCAAGCACCGGCAGCACGCCTTGCTGCACACCCCAGAGCTATCAGGCCAGCTCATCTGCTCTGGCCCTTCAGGCTGTAGCCTCCAACAGCTGATGCCCTCTGGGCTCCAGCTGCCCTGTATCACCTAGGAATATCTCCACTTTGGGAGCCTGAAACCTTCTCTTGGTGACCATTGTGTACAGCAGGCTCAGACTTACAGAGCCACACCACTGGTACAGGAAGCACAGATTTTTTTTAAATATTTTTATTATAATTTTTATTAATTACATTTTATTCACCTTGTATCCTCCCTGTAGCCCACTCCCTCCTCCCCAAACAGTCTCACCCTCCCTCCCCCTTCTCCACCCATGCCCCTCCCCAAGTCCACTGATAGGGGAGGTCTTCCTCTCCTTCCTTCTGATCCTAGTCTATCAGGTCTCATCAGGAGTGGTGGCATTGTCTTCCTCTGTGGCCTGGTAAGGCTGTTCCCCCCTCAGGTGATCAAAGAGCAGGCCAATCAGTTCCTGTCAGAGACAATTCCTGTCCCCATTACTATGGAACCCACTTGGGCACTAAACTGCCATGGGCTACATCTGTGCAGGGGTTCTAGTTTATCTCCATGAATGGTCCTTTGTTAGTGTATCAGTCTGAGAAAAGACCCCTGGGCCCAGATTTTTTTTGGTTTTGTTGCTCTCCTTGTGGAGCTCCTGTCCTCTCCAGGTCTTACTATTTCCCACTTCTTTCATAGATATTAACATCATTTGTTTGTTTGTTTGTTTTGTCTATACTTGGCTGGGGAGACAGATCAGTCAATATAATGTTTATCACAAAAACACAAGGACCTGAGTTTGTTCCCAAGAACACGGAAAACTGTAGGCATGGCCAGGGAGATGGTTCAGTGGGTGAAGGCACTTTCTGTCAAGCACAGTGACCTGAGTTTGACCCCTGAGAAGTAGGTGGTGGAAGGAAAGAACGAGCTCTCACAGGCTTTCATCTGACTTCCACCTGTGCACTGTGGGCACATGTGTACACATACATGAACACATACGAACAATAAATGAATGTAATTTTAAAATGTAAGCCAGTTATGGTGGCACCAGTCATCCCAGTGCTGGGAGGAGGTGACAGAAGGTCCCGGAGACTTGCTGGCCAGCCAGCATGGGGTAATTAGTGTGCTCATGGCCAGTGAGAAACACTGTCTCAAAAGATAAAGTAGATGGTTCCAGAGGGATGACATCCAAGGTTGACCTCGGACCACCCCACACCTCACATATTAAAGTTATCTTTATCAAACTGTGTTTGTTTCTTAGTTTCTTACCCTGACTAGCATTAAAATAATTGAGACTTTACTCTGTTTTTTTGTTTATGAGCTTTACAACATAATAACTGAGAAGTTTTAACTCTATTCTTAACCCTCAAGCCAATCTGGCCTCCTCCCAGAGATACTTGCACTTTGTGTCTTTCCCTGCTTAGCTGAATCTGGTTCAATCTTCTACTTCCCCGTCTCTCTCCTCCTCCCTTGGCTGGCAGGAAGTCCAGCTCTCTTCTCTCCCCTGCTCAGCAATCGGCTGTAAGCTGCTTTAGTGGCATATCAGAGGACAATTGGGGGCAGTGTTTACACAACATTGAGATGGGATTTTCTCAGAAAAAGGATTGTAACCAGATATGGAGGGTACAGAAATCAGCATTTAAATTACACATTAACGTTATGCCCATACATACATACATGTAATTATGCCTGAACATGGACCTGCACTCACATGGATACATACCCGCCTCAGCACACAAATCTCTTTTTGAGATTCCTGAGGAATCAAGCTTTACTTGAGACTATGAGAAGTTGGGTGTTGAACCCAATGATTGACCAGCCACAAGTGAACATTCCCAGCAGTGTTGATCCAGTGGATTCCTAATCCCATTTTGTTTTCCTAATCTAATCTTAAACCACACTCTTTAAATCTCTCAGTGTACATTTTCCTTCAGTTACTTTGGTTGGCTGAAGAAATCTAGTTTATTAGGTTGATGAAAAGTTTGGTAGAAGTCAAATCTCTCTCCTCCCTCTGAGGAGAATGGACTCCCTTGCACCTGGCCTGGTATTTTACCTCCCCTTCTGGCATGAAGACAGGATGGCAGGTTGTGGATTCTTACTAGGTCAGTTTTCCTTGTTTTCCGGATTCTCAAGTCTCCTTCAGAGACTGAGAATGGGGAACAGGGGATGTTGTTGGCTCCTCTGAAGCAGGTTCTTCTGGCCTCTGCTGCCTCATTGTGGTGGAAAGGCACCACCACATGCCACACTGGACCTCTCTCTATCTGAGGTCATGTCGTCCACCTCCCCAGCCAACAGGAGCCCCGCTGGAGACAGGAGGAAGGTTCAACTCCAGCTTCGGGCAGCTCTTGGGGTATTTACTCCATCTGCACAGGCGGTGACCATGGTGACAGCATGGGAATGTGTCCTCCCCAGGTTCAGCTGCAGTTCCCATCGAACCTTGTCCACCATGTCAGCAGAATCCAAGCCAAACAGTCACGTGTACAGTCACACCCATTCTTCAGCAGTGAATCCCAGATGTTCCCATCTAGCTCTTTCATGAGGAAAAAAAAAAAAAATCCAAGCCTCTCCTCCAGGGCTCAGGAAGGAGCAATATCTCTTCCATCACTCCTGCCATGGGCAGCAGAGGTGGGGATGGCTGAGACTGGGGTGACAAGCAGGTGAGGGCCGGGGAAGGATCAGATCTGAAGTTCTAAGATTTTTGGCCCCCTTTGCTGGCGATTCTCAGCAGATGATGTCTGTAATTATTCTTTATTCTTGACTTAAGGGTCCTTGACGCTGACTCCCAAGCAAGTATAAATCTTTCACAAAGCATGTTTCTACCCAAAAATACCACAATTGACCGTGAACTCTTTCAGAAATGAGTTTGCACAAAATATTTGAGACCAAACCATTCCATCTGGGAAGCAATGTTCTATATCATTAAACAAAATGCTAAACATTTGAGGAGAGCTGGGCTCCCTTGAGCACTTGAGGTGAGCGTGTTGAGTTGAGGTGACCAACAGTGGCTCTCACCGTCCTTCCCGTCCTCCCAGAAGAACAGTTTTGGTTGTCATCTGGGAGGTGAGAGCAGGCAGCATGAGGTTGCAAGGCTATTACTGAGCTTCTAAGCCCAGTGAGGAGCACTGATTGGTTGTCACTGGGACCTCAAGTATTTAGAAAGCATACTCCCTAGTTCACATCAGGATGCAGCAGGTGGTCCTGGAGCCTGACGTGACCACAGCCTAAAGAAGAATGGCTGCCTAATGCCCAAATGGAATTTGGTCCAGTTATAGTTAAATGTTTGAGGGCATTGAAAATTCAGTCTCTCGTAATGTATTAAAATGCCATTTTTTCAACTTAGAACAGCTATAAGCTAGAGCCATTACCCAGCATCCTCAGGGTTCTTCTCAGAGTATTGTAACGCTGGCCTCATTCTCCCGTGGGGCTCTGCTCTGCACTTGCCTAGGCTTAGCTGAGCCTTTCGAGCATGGAACCAGTGGCTGTGCTCTGGGGTCTCACAGGCTGCACTGAAGAACAATCCGCCTGCTCCAAAATGAACACAAATGAACCCCAGGCATTGTTACCTAATTCTCTGTCCATGCAAAGGAGCACACAGCAACCTGTCACACGTTGATGCTTTCCATGGCAGGAGGCTCAGACGAGTTAGAATGATGACAGTTCAGCACACACGTGCAACTTCAGCTCTCACTCTGAGAAGCTCAGATGAGTTAGAACGATGACAGTTCAGTACACACATGCAGCATTAACTCCTGCTCTGAGAGCACAGGAAGCCAAAAGGACTGTGCCTGTTTTGCTTGCTGAAAACTGGTCATTACTTTAGGCAAGATAGGGAGATAATAATTCATACATTAATCAAGGTTGTCAGAACCCAAGTTCAGATTTTGCTTCGAAATTTGCAGGCTTGACAGTCGATGTCATAGAATCCCAATGTAACCCTTTCCCAGAATCTAAGGCCCAGGTTTCCTTAGATACTCTAGCTGGGGGGTGAGGTGTTGAGGGGGGAGGAAGGAGAGGGAGGGGGCGGATGCTTTCTCATCTCTCTGCCTACTCTTTAACTCCATCACAGTTCATAAGAGGTTTCGGTAGAAATGGTTTTATACCCCAGAGCCTAGATATGCTTAGAATAAAGATTTTGTAATATATGTGGGATAGCTGTAAAAAGTAGTTTATTTTTCTGTTCTGGAGCTGAAGGAACCTATGGCCTGCCTTGTGCATGCATGCTCTACAGAGGCGTCATCGAAAGCCGCCTTCATTTCTTTCTTCCTCATACATCTTCCCTGGCATAATCATATGGGATTCCACTAGAGTGTGGGCGCCCCAAGACAGGACTCTCCCCTAGTGTGTCTGTTGCTCTGATCAGTGCCCCTGAGTGTCTGAGCAGCTGTCCAATCAGAAAACAGAAAGGGAGACTGACAAACACTGCCACCACATGCCCCCCTCTCTTCCTCCCCCTCTCTGTGTGTAACAGCTCTCTATATAATTTCTTGGGGATGTTTTTCCAGTTTTGAGTGATTATAAGAACCACTAATTGCCCTACTACAGAGGGATTTTAGACTTCTATTTAGAAACCCAAAACCAACTAAGAAACAGAGAAACAAAACCCGATTTTCCCACAGGCTCTGCTTTTTCTTCTCCGGCTGAGCTATAATCCCTGAGGTTGGATGCCCAGCCAGTTTTCTGTGTACACACGTAACTGTGGTGTTTGGAATCTGAGCACTTGCTTCCCTAGAACTCTGTTGGCTGCAGATGAGGTTATACCTTACCCATCAGCCCACCTGCTCTCACACAATGACAGCAAGGCAGAGAACAGAGGAGCCAGGAGGTGAAGTGTCAGGGCCTAAGAACCCAAGAGAGTAACTAGAAAAGATGACACCAGCTGGAGAGCAGGTGACTGGCTCCTGATGAGGCTACCAGGCTCCAAGGACTGTCCGGTGGACACCCAGGCATGGACACCCCAGGCTGCGCCTGGTTGCTGCTTCTGCTGCTGCCATTGCTGCTGTTACCCCTACAGGTGAGCTGGGTTGGTGCTGGGAACTGTGCTTAGCATAGGTGGGTTTTTCATTTTCTGGGCTTAAAAAAAAATGTCAGGATAACTGAGTATAATCCATCTGAACCTGAAACAAAAGCCAGCATTCAGCTGAAGCCAGGGGTGCTGGTCACCTCTAGAGTAATACAGGCACACAGGTTTCAGAGGAAGGTAGGGTTGAGATCCACATCTTATGAGGAAGTGGAGAGCAGAGCAGCTGAGGAATTTAATACTGGTGGCAGCCAGTACCCTGTGTTCCCACGGGCAGCCCGTGCTCTCTGTTCCAGTGGCAGTCTTACATGCAGTTGTGGAGTGTGACCTGCTGAATTTGCTCTGTTTTAGTGGGAAGAGAATATTGTGTCTTCCTTTTTTATAAAATGAATGTTTTAGGTTAGCATATGAGGTGATTGGCTTCATTATGGATTTTCATGTGTACTCACTTCTTCATCCCTTCCCTGGCTTCCCTCCTGCAGCCCCTTCCTCCCACCCCACAAGCCACCTGTGAATGCATGGCCCCTGCACCCCCTTGCTTTTCCAAAGATCTCTTCATATTCTACTTGATTCTCCTCTCTTTCTCTCCCCCTCCTTTCTCTCTCTCTCTCACATACACAGACACACACACACAGAGAAAGAGCAGACAGACCAACAGACAAACAGACACCACACACCAACACACAAAGTGGAGGCAGCCAGTAGTGGTTGGGAGTAAGCACTCTGGGGTCTGAACCTGGTTGCTTACATGACAACAAAGGACTCCTCCCCACTTTCAGAGGAGGAGGGTCTGGACTTGGCTGACTTCGATCCTCATCTCACCTCAAGTCCATTTCATCCATGGTTCCCGGAAGTCTAGGTGGATTACTCCAGCAGTGCAGCTGGATGGTCAGGACTTGAAACAAAAACCTTGTTGCTGTGTTTTCTTTGCTTGCCAATAAAGCTAAAAAGTGTGCTTCGCTGCCTTTCTGGGCACTGTAGTGAGGGAAGGGACCCCATGGATGGCCTGTACTTGGTGATGCCTTGGCCAGTGGTATCGTCAGCCTTCCTTTCTGTTTTCCCTAATCAATGAAAGGAGGGGGGGCTACATTCGTGCAGTCACTAGTTAGACCTCTGCTAGGCCAGACCCTTGGATGGACACTAAGTACAGCAGCAAACACAACAGGGGGTTCTTTTGGTACACCCTTGGCACACGCACACTCTAGCAAAGCCCCATTTTTGAAATCGGGTGCCTTGCCTAGTATCAGCTGCGTGGAATTATATGTTGCATTTTGCTGCATTGAGAGCTGAGCTTTTAATCAGTGTTTTCATCTCATCTGTAGTATTTCTTAGAACCCTGACTTATTACCCCTATGTTAGTCTGGATCTGAGTATATTGCAAATCAAATCCTATCTCCATCCTTTCTTCATGCCTGCCCCTGCCTCCAACTAGTCTCTCAAGGAAACAGTGACACCTTGTCCCATGTTATGGTAGCACAGCACGTGAAAGGTTAATTCACCTCCAAGGGGAAGTGAGGATGGTGGGGACATTGGACTCCTCCTGTGGACTGCACCTCAGTGCTTGGCTGAAAGAGTTTTGCAGATGGCAGTGAATTTTGAAACTGTAGGAGCAGGGGATCCAGAGGAATTGGGAGTGCAGGGTCTGCCCTTGTTGAAGAACTACGTCATCATCAGGTGTCCAGTCATTCACTAAACTGGCCGGAAAAAACACAACCCCTCCCTGCCTTCAGGGTTCCTCCAAGTTCTGTTTGCCAGTGTCTTTCACAGGAATAACACCCCCCCCAACACACACCTAATCTCCACAGTGAGAATCCTTCATCCCATAGCTAATCTCTACAGTGACCCCCCCTATACCTAATCTCTACAGTGACCCCCCACACACACCTAATCTCCACAGTAAGGATCCTCCCCCCTCCTAGCAAATCTCCACAATGAAAACCCTTCCCTCATGCCTAATCTCTGAAGTGAGCACCCTCCCCCACACCTAAACTCCACAGTGAGAACCCTCTGTCCCATACCTAATCTCCATGGTGACCCCACACACACACACTGGCATTTTTCTGAGGAAGTGTTGTGTGTACTGGTTTCTCTCTGAAAACTCACACCCTTGCTCTGTCTTTCTTTTTTTCTTGAGAATTTCATATGTTTTGATCATATCCACTCCTCCCCAGTTCTTCCAAGACCCACCTCATCTTCTCTACCCACCCAGATTTATGTACTTGAAAAAAAAATCAAGATAGATTTATATTGTCCCAGTATTCCTGGATATGTGGCCTTCCACTGGAGCTACGCTCTTGTAGAAAACAGCATTTTCCTCTCCAGTGGCTAACAGTTGCTGAGAGTTCCACGACTCTGACATGAAGCCAAAGGACAAAGCCAGAAGTGTGTTCTGTAGGCCAACAACCTTGGTCTACACTCAGAGATACCCAGTGGCAAGCTGTCTGCCTGGTTGTCATTTTTAATCCTACAAATCCAAGCAACCTCATATTGGGCCAGGCTGGATTCAAAGGCCAGAGATGAGAGAATCTCCCAAAGAATGAAACTGGTGTTTTGTGGTTGGCACTGTTTTTGAATTTCTGAAGAAAGTTTTCTTTTAACACCATAAGGCTAGAGAGATGGTAGAGAGGTGGCTCTGTCAGTTAAGGACCTGCAACAAAAGCATGAGGACCTGAGTTCAGATCCTTAGTTCTGACATAAACAGCCAGGTGTGGAGGGACCTGTCTAGAAAGGCTGAGACAGACCATGCGGCCTGCTGGCCACCAGCATCGCCTAATGGTTGTTTGGGTTCAGATCAACGACATAAAGGGCAGCTGAGAAAGACATCTGAGGTCGACCTCTGGCTTCCACACGGACATACATGTGGACCTACGTGGATGCACACACACACACTAATAATGATGATGATGATGATAAAACATTGCTAGCAATTAGGCTCTGGCCACTGAAGTCCTTGAGGGACTTCACTGGGAATCTGAGAGTTGGAGCAGTGGATGACATGGCAGTCAGGGGCGAAACTTAGACCACCTGGGCAAAGAGCACCCAGACTCTGTGTGTCCTAGCAGCAGCGGCTTCCTGGAAGGACTTTCTGCTACCTTCTACAGAAAACTGTATTTTCAAATGGTTTAAGACAGAGAGTGGGTTGGAAGAGCATGTGCTCCAGGCTGGTATCTTGAACTAATGGCATGATCACCATTATAAGAGGCCTGGTGTCTTTAACTGCACCATCAGCAGGAACACATCCCTCTGGTAGAGTCCTTCAGAACCTCTTTCTGGCTTCTCAGGCTGTTGCCAATAAGGTCTGCAGCTACATCATTTCATCCTCCACCCAGGTCATTGCCAGCCTTGTTCCTGGGTGTCTGCTTCCTCTTCCTGTCATTGGATCGGGGCACACCAGGATGTCTTCATTGTAACTTGATGAACTCTGAAGGTGTCTTAGTTTGCAGGTGCTATGGATGAGGACTTCTGCATATGTGTTTAGGGGTGTCATTCAGTTCCCAGCAGAGGGACGAGAAGGGACAGGAGTGGTCACTCCAGGAGATGTTCCAGGGTCTCTTATGGAAATATGGGAACTCTCAGTCCTCGAGGTGGGTGCAGATGGCTAGAAGGGCCAAAGGAGCCTAGGAATGAAAGCAGAGCTTAGCTGTGTTGCTTAGCAAGGGGCAGGTGTGGAGAGTGAGCAGGTGTCAGTGTTCTGTTGAATTAGGGAGTCCTGAAGAAGGAGTGCTTTGTGAGAAAATGAGCTAAAAGGGTCAATTCTGGCTAAGTTGACTCCAAGGGGACTGTGAGATACAAGAGGAAATAGAGGTTGCCTAGAGACTTTCATAGGAAAAGGCAGATACTTGGCCCTTCCTGTTTGGAGCACAGTTTTACATGGTGTGGTGTGTGTATGCACTCGCACCTGAGTCTGTGCAAGCGTTTGTATGTCTAGGCATGCATGTGTAGACAGAAGATAGCTTTCAAGAGCAGGGTGTCTTCTTCTAGCACAGGCCCTACAGATAGGTGTAGGTCATCAAACTTTGCAACCTCACCTGCTGAGTCATCTCACTGGCTTCTTTAAGCACTTTAAAAAATTAAATAGTAGAGCTGATACATTAAAAACATAAAAGTCGTATTTTCAAGGTACTGTGTAGTGAAAGAAGAGAAAGAAAGACTGATTTCCAACATTTTCAGAAAGAATAAAGAATATTGTCTATTTAGGGTCTCCTTCCTTCCTTTGTTTCTCTCTCTCTCTTTTCTTTCTTTCTTTCCTTCCCCTAATGTATTCTGAGAGTTATTTTTTTTCTCTTTCTCTCTCAAAAGATCTCATGGCTTCCCTGATTAGGTTAGCCTGAATGACACTGTGACCTGGTTCAAGTCCAGTTCCACCTGTGAAAGGGCAAAGGGTCAGGGGAAGAAGGAGCTTGCCTGCCTGCCACTGTGACAAAACAGCCTGAGGTAGGCTGCAGCTGAAGAAGCCAGCCTGGGGACAGTCCTACCCGCACTGCAGAGAGCATTATGCAAACTGCCGTGAGTGGCATCCTTTTCAGAGGAACTGCCTCAATTGTCCGGGATGGAGGTGTAATAGGCACTCTTTACAGAGTCATTTCAGCAGCAGGAACAATTGCGAGTCTCCTGCATCATGCAGATGAGCCATTCTGAGGCTGCATATAGAGAAGCTAGAGAAGCGAAAGCAGGCGGGAGCTGCTGGGCTGTTTTAGGCACCTCTCTGGCAAAGTGTAAACCTTTCATGCTTTAACTCTCTTTGAAGATCCAAGTGACTTTTCCTTGCCTGTTGGTTGGGCACGTTTGTGTTATCAGGACAGAATGAATCTACAGAGCTAGAGTGTAGAGCAGTTACTGGAAGATTCCATCTTCCACTGAGGGACTTGAGTGACAGGAGAGAGTCCACACAGTCCTTGCTGAAGCCCTAAAGCCTGGGACAGAAGCAAAATCAATTTTTGCATTCATTTGCAAGAATTGCAGTTTCTTTAAAAAGTTTTTAAAATTTATTTTTTTATTTTATGTGCATGGGTGTTTTGCCTGGATGTCTGTGTACCATGCCTGCCTGGTGCTGATGGAGGTCAGTAGCCGTTGGACCCACTGGAACTGGAGTTACAGATGATTTGTGAGTCACCATTGGGTGGCTGGGGATTGAAACTAGATTTTGTATAAGAACATACAATGCTCATAACGGCTGAGCCATCTCTCCAGCCCCTACACTCTATATTTAAATCTCCCAATATTAGCCAACAAATATTCAATGTCTGAACATACTAGTTTAAGGTTGGGTAATTCGGAGACTTTGAAAATTTTTTCTTTGGGGCTAGCGGCACAGTGCAGGTACGACTGAGGTGCTTTCTAGCATACATGAGGACTTGAGTTCCACAAAGTGCACACCTGCTGTCCCAAGGCTAGAGAACAGGAACAGGAAGATCCTTGTGACTTCACATACATACCTATGAACACACACACACACACACACACACACACACACACACACACACCTCTTTTCCTTTAGGTAAATAGAAATAGAAATATAGTCTGTGGCAGGCAGCAAATGCCATTGTTTTCTTTGACATGAACAAAATGACCTCACAGCACCGCAAGGGCAGCAGTAGACATGTGCAGAGTGTGCCTGCGTGGGCACACCCGGTGGTGACCTGGTGGAACCTGGGTCCGCTGATCTGGACGCTTGTGATTTAGGTTCAGATCCTGGAGACCCCGACTGTATGAGTTACATTTATTGATAACATGTTAAAAATGAAAATGGACAAACTTAACCATGCTTAATTCACTAAAGAGAACAAGAACCCCATCACACGCAAACATGAAGAACAGAGTTTTACTTAGAATAACTGTGTTTTTCAGACTCTGCCTAATGGGAATGAGCTTTCATTACTGTTGTAACCTTCCCATGGATGCCCACAGAAATGCCCTCTTGGACAAAGAGGGCAGCAACATACAAAGA
>NW_026596234.1:3297041-3309457 GCF_907164565.1 Psammomys obesus | reverse complement strand
CCCACAGAAATGCCCTCTTGGACAAAGAGGGCAGCAACATACAAAGAAATAGTTCTGATCAAGCCCAGCTCAATGAACCCATGAATTTGTTGGAGTCCTTTACAGGAACTCCAGACAGCAGTATTACCAAGAAGCCCTGCCCCGGCATGAGTGACAGCAATGCTGCTGTTCCCTGAGAGACCTGCCGTCAGCTCCGTGGATATGTCCTCTGCTCTGGCCCCTTCGACAAAGTCCTGCTTCTATACCCTCAGGCCTTAGTGCATTTTGTGAGTTTTGTGATTAAGTGCATGTGTGTGTGTGCATATGTCTGTGCATGGGTGTTACGTGTTCATGTGTGTGTGTGTGTGTGTGTGTGTGTGTGCGCGCGCGCGTGCGTGCGTGCGCACGTGTGAAGGTTTCCATGTCTTTGAAAAATACATGAGCTGTGCAGGAATCACCTTTACACTCTGAACCATCTCACTGGCCCATCAAAATACCTTTTATGAGATTTTGTCAACTGTTCATTTTTTTGTACCATTTGCGTTATCATATATTCCCAATGTGCACACTTTTCCTGACTCTATCTTTTAAGTACACACACTCCAGTTTACTGTTAGCTTTGGACTCCATCGCAGGACTTGTTTCTTTTGAGTTTCTACAGTCTCTTGTATGGATTGTTTTTTGAGAGGGGACAAGACTGTTGGAATATAGACCAAACACTAGGAATTCTCCGTGAAATACCAAGTTCTATTATCTTACCAATTACTGTAAATGAAGGAACAGGAGAGGCGACAGGAAAGAACCCCAGCTAAGTTCCATCTTTCAGATGACATTGGCATTGACACGTATGCATGCTGTCAACCTTTGTGCTGACCCTGGGGAGACAAGGTTAGCGAGCAGCAGCGTGAATCACAGCATCATCGCTGGCAATGAGACACTGGAGGCCTTTGTCTCATTTCCTTGTGGCTAGGGACAAAGTGGTCATAATTTGAGATGCAGTGAACAAGACTTCATAGCTCCTGACACGCAACACAGGGGCTGGGACATGGCTCAGCAATGGAGTGCTTGCCTAGCACCCAGAAGATGCTCTGAGCTCCATCCCTAGAACCATGAAACAAATCTAAAGACAGAGGCTATTTCCGGGTGTTTGTGCTACATCCGGCAGTTGTTATAGGACCCCGATAAGAGCATTAATTAATGACACTAATTAATTAGAGTCCTTTCTGCTTTGAAGGGCAGTGTCATTAGCAGCTTCCAAGAAGAAGCTGATGATTGTCTTAACCACACAGGTGGGCTTGGGAGTCAGTTCTAATGAAAGAGGCCAGAATCTGCCCTTTGCCCCCAGACAGGTGGGATTGAGTTCTTCAGCGCCTTGTTCACATACACTCTGCGGATTATGGGATTGCAGCTAGAACCCCGGGGTCCTATCAGTGAGCCCAGTGATGCCTTCATGCCTAACTAGAACATGAGTAACCTGGGAAGATCAGAAACCAGACCGCAGTGCAAGCTTGCAGGCTTGTCCACAACACATTCTTGCCCTTTAGATTAAAGTGCACTGGGTTGGATCCCTTCAGGTTTCAGGGCGGGTAACCTGACACTGTGAACTTTACCTACCCTCTCAGACTGCCTGTAAACCCTTAGCATTTTTATTTCTATTCTTTTACTTTATAAGTAAGTCGTTAAAAAAGCTTAATTTTATTGCAGATGAAAACGACTATGACATAAGTTAATATGGGCAGAACGCATCTTGACATACAGGTGGATGGCGGCTATGGACTGGACTTAATGAGAAACAAAACTGTTGGGTTACATTCTACATATATGCCCTCCCCTGGCAAATGTCTGAGGCCACAGTCTAAATCCAAGACTATCTGTCTGAGTTCCATCAAATTTCTTTGGGGAAATGTGGCAGTGTCTAAGGGCATTGGTGACAGAGGGAAGAAATGGTTCTAACCAAGTCTAGCCTGTGAACTGCTCAGCTTACTGGGCTCACTGACAGAGGTGTACATGATCCACAAATGTCTGCATCCCTGAGAAGCCCTCCTACCCCAGCATGGATGACGGCTTCATGGCAACATGGATAGAGCCACCTCAGTTAGACTTCTACCCTCTAAATCAGTGCCTGCCAACCTTCCTAACGGCTGTGACCCTTTACTGAAGTTCCTCAGTGGTGATCCCTCAACCATGAAATCATTTTCGCTGCCACGTTGTCACTGTAATTTTGCTACTCTTATAAATCATAATGTGAACGCTTTTGGAGTTAGAGATTCACCAAAGGGGTTGCAACCCACAAGTTGAGAACCGCTGCTCTAAATGCTATAGTTCCCCTCTCCCCAGTAAAAGACTGTTCACCTGAAGCAGGATTATATGTGGTGGAAATAGGCAAGAGGGTGTGGACTCTCAGGTGACATTCTGAAGATTCCCCATTCCTCCTTCTGTGAAGGAGCAACATCAGGGCTGATCTTGTTGGGGGTCTCTTCTGGGCATCCAGAACTCTTCTTATTAAGATGGTCTTGGCTGTTACCTTTTGAGGACTAGATTCCCCAGTCCACCTCTCTCTCTCTCTCTCTCTCTCTCTCTCTCTCTCTGTGTGTGTGTGTGTGTGTGTGTGTGTGTGTGTGTGTGCGTGCATTTAAGTTGTATGACACTATTCCTGGAGTGACAAGAACAAATGTCTACTCAGCTCAAATAGGGAGCCAACATCAAACAGCCTAAAGTAATGATGTCACCAAAGTCCAACTTGGTGAACCAATGAGTTTCTTGGAGTTACTACTGAGAGTGGATTAGGAGGCTTTACAGGAACAGAATGACTCAAAGGCAACTATGTCACTGAAAGCCCACCCCAGCATGGGTGATGACTCATGAAACTCAGAGCCCCGGAGCCCACTGCACAACTCACAGGCAACTTAATGACTGAAGAGTCTCCTCTTTACTGCTTATATAGCTTTGAAATCAGGGAAGGGGTCTTGTACATCCTGAAAATTTCAAAGATTTCTTGAGACTCATGAGTTGTTTATTTCCTGAATTTAATGAGCTTTATTCCAGGATGGAATGCTTCAATTCAGAGGCTTGTGTCTGTGTATATACCTGTTTGCTAAAAGGGACATTAACATTAAAAGTCTGTTGGCACCAAGTGGACTTTCTTGTCAATGATTTCAGGAAGGCTGAGAGACTAATGAAGGGAATGCTTTTCTCTTCATTAGGCTGTTTGCTTATTGTTGTAGCTACATATTCATACCTGGTAGACAATGGTCTTTAATGTCATACCTGCAAATTCCTAAAGCTCTCTCACCAACCTTGTGAAATCAGTAGGCAACCTGTGCCTCACCCTTAGGAATGACAGCAGCTGTTAAGAGGGCAGATGCTTGTAATGTCCAGGCTCAGATGGTAGCTCTGGTGTGAGAGATAGAACATGGATGTTGAGCCAGCTCAGTGCCCAGCTATGAAGCTCAGATGCCACAGATCCAGGCTGTTAGCCTCGCTGCCATCCTCACTTACACTGTCATCCTGTGCCCCGTAGGGAAAGAGCCATCAGCCTCTACAGAGATCCAAAAGAAGATGGGTTCTCACCACCCTGGATCTGGAGGAGGAAGACCCAGGTCCCTTTCCCAAACTGGTTGGGGAGGTAAGGACACGCTCTGAACTTTGTTGACAGCATGTCCCTTCTGGAGGGAGGAGTGGCCTTTGAAAAGATTCTTCCTGGTATTTGTCGATTGTATCTTTAGGGAAAGAAGGCAGGGAGGGTCACACCACTCATTTTTTTTTTTTTTTTTTTTTGTGGCTTAAATTTTTTTTTTTTATTAACTACAGTTTATTCACTTTGTATCCCAGTTAAAAGGAGCCCTGACAGCTTCCTGCCTGACTTAGAGCCTGACAGTGGGGAAGTGTAGGCAGGGGCCTGGGCTAGGACTGCTTGATGCCTGATTTCTAGTGTCCATGCTTCCTCCCCCTTCTCCCTGTAATGGTGAATAACTAACATGCAGATCTGCTTCCCTGGCTCCATGCAGATTCATTTTATTCTTGACCATAGGGAGAGATTATTAAAATGTCTGCTTTGCTACAGGGCATGGTTGTACACACCTGTAAAGTTTTATCACTTGGGGGGAAGGGAAAATTGGCTCCATGGATAAAGGTGCTTGCTGCTGAACCTGACAACCTCAGTTTGATCCCCAGGACCCATGTAGAGGAAAGAGAGAACTAACTGCTGGTAGTTAGTTCTCTGATCATCAGGTAGTCCTCTGATCTCCACTGGCACATGTACACACACACACACACACACACACACACACACACACACTCACAAATGCTGATATAATAATTTACTTAGAAAAGAATGAAAGAAGGGTTAGGCAATGGCTGCTCACAGCTTCTCTTCCTAAAAGAGCCTTTCTTATTCTTCAAGAGAAAACCCATATTAGCCGATTGGTATGTGTTATTCCAGGTACTTCAGGCTCAGGTTTAGGAATGTCACTGTGAATTAAAAGACCAGGATCTGTGTGCACATGCCCTTTTCATTTAAGGATGTGGCTATCAGAGTTCCATCTTCATCCTCCTGGAGGGCAGCAGAGTACCTGAGGCTGTGAGATGGGCATCCTAGTATGTGGTTCTTTCTAATACTATGAACATCGGTGCTGCTTCCAGTTTCTCTAGTCCAGTACTAGCTGTAACCCATATCTTGATTTAATTGCCTTAAAAGACTTATCTTATTTTTAATTGTGTGTACATATCAGTGCAGATGTCTGTGGAAGCCACAGAAACAGAATCTCCCTGGAATTGGAGTTACAGTTGGTCATGAGCCCCCTGAAATGGGTGCTGGGAACAAATCTCTGGTCCTCTGTGAGAACAGAACAGTGAGCATTCTTAGCTACTGAGCCTGCTTGCAGCCCTCTGCCCTGGTGTCTTCATTCCCACAGCTCTGCTAAGCCCTTTTCCTCTTTATCCACCCACTGGACATGTGACGGCTTGTTACTGTTCCTGAAAGATGCCTAGGTTCTTAGCCTTGCTTTGCGAAGGTCACCGTGATTTAGTTGCAGGTTCCTTTGATAAATTTTTCTGTTTTCCTTCTTCCAGCTGTTCAATAATATGTCAAATAATGTGTCACTGATGTATTTAATCAGAGGACCTGGTGTGGATGAATTTCCAGAGATTGGCTTATTCTCAATGGAAGATCACCAGAGTGGAAAAATATATGTTCACCGCCCTGTCGATCGAGAAGTGACACCATCTTTTATGGTATCTAAAATGGGATAAAGACTAAGCTTGTGTTTAGTGCAAAGCTCCTGTAAGGTATTGAACTTGACACGTGCTTGTTGGCTGACTCTGTTGGGATCTGGGAAGTTAGCACATTTTCTAGTGTGGCAAGTTGTAGAGGTACCTGTGGGACACAGCTAGCTTTGGGCTCACCTTTAGGGTTTGCTAACATGGGTGTGAGGTGCTTTCCACTGTCCTGACAGGATGAAGGAACCCTCTGTAAAATGCTGTGATTTGGCTTCTGGTGGGGTGACATTTGGAGTGTGGAGAGCAGCTACACACAGACCCCAGCCTGGTTGCCACTGAGGGAGGGTTTGCTGACCAGTTATCCAGGCCCTTGTGGACTCCGGTGATTTTTCGCACTCCAGGGGACTTCTATGCCATTGAAATTCAGCTTCCAAACCAGGAAAGAAAATTACAAAGAAAGAGGCCTCCATTCACAGGGTGCTGTATCAAGTTCCCACCTCTCCTAGCTACACAGGTTGCCATCCTTTGTTCTGTGGACTTGGGGAGCAGGGCTTGGCTGTCAGTTAACCCCTTCAGGGTGGGAATATGATTTTGACTATCCGAGGAAAACAATTTATGAAGGGTTCCCCAGCAGCCTCTAGACTACTTATATACAGAACATTAGCCTTAAAGTCACCGGAAGGCTTGGACTTACTTTTAAAGATGCGGTATGCTCCCCAAAGTTGAGTATGTGGTTTTTCTGTAGCCACAGGATCTCCTGCCTTCCTGTTTGGGGCTGCTGAAGGAGTTTCTCAGGTGTTAATAAACAAATGCAGCCCTGGGCAGCTCTGGGAGTCGCTAAAGTGCTTGCTGTTCAAGCACGAGGCCCTAGGTTTGATTCTCAGAACCCATGTACAAAACTGAAAATTTCGTGCAACTGTAACATCAGAGCTGGGGACTTAGGGACAGGAGGATCCTAGCTGGCCAGCCAGTCTAGCAAAGCTGGTGAGCTCCAGGTGAATGAGAGACATTGTTTAAAAAAATTTCTGTGGGGAGACTGAGGCAGATACTAGGCGTAGGCCTCTGGCCTCCACACACAGTCACACATGTGTGCACATATACGTGAACCACATGCAGATGACTTCATTCATTCCGATGTAGGCAGAGAGTACGTCTCTAGCCAACCCTGAAGTGCTGCTGGGGCTGCTGTTCTGCGGCTATGGGGCTCAGGACCGGCACACAGCAGCAACAGGGGTTTCAACAGGATTGAACCAAATGTTTAGTCTTGATGTGGCCTTGTTTGCTTTGAATGTTTGACGGGGACGTTCGGAGCTGGCATGGGTGACACATTGCAGGCTGGACAGGATGCCTGCTGCCTGGAAGCTGGCAACACAGGAGCATTTTCTGAAACTTGGGGTTGAGATGGATGAGCTGTGCAAGTCACAGAGAGTTCCCAAGCACCATTAAGAACAAAAAGGTGTAATATGTTAGGGTGCGCATCATACCCTTGGGGCCTGATGTGAGGTGCTCACTGGAGAAGACCACCTGGACATGGGTTAAAGCCAGTAGGAAGTCTTTATTATCTGGCAGGGGACTGCACTGTGGGTTTGGTACCCTAGTGCAGACCCGAGCCCTCCTTGGGGTGGGCTTTTAAGCACAGATCTTATCCTGGGTTGATATCCTTAGTTAGCAAGAACAGCTAGCCAGAAGCAGAACCACAAAAGCCAAAAGGTAAGGTTAGTACATTCAGGGACTTCCCCAGAACTATTGTCGTTGATGGATTAGGTCTCTGTGCTCTGTTTGGAAGGAGGTGTTTCCTTCATGCTGGGTTCCAAGGCGTGACTGGTACGTCCATCATGGCATCATTTGTGTTAAGGACTTGGGGCCTGTTATACAGTGACACCAAGATGACATTTGTCTTTTTTTTTTTACTCTCTCTCTCTCTTCCTCTCTCTCTCTCTCTCTCTCTCTCTCTCTCTCTCTCTCTCTCTCTGTATGTGTGTGTACATGTGGGCTTCCATCTATATTCCGGTGCGTGTGGAGGTTGGGTGTCTGTCTTCCTCTATTACTCTTCACCTTATTTTTTTGAGACAGGGTCTCTCACTGAAGCAAAACTCGTCTGTTTTTTAGAATGGCTGTCCAGCCAGCTAGAGGACCTACTTGTCTCTACACCCCCAAGGCTGGGATACAGATGTGAACCACTATGACACCTTTTCTCATGGGCCCTAGGGATCCAACTCTTTCTGCAGGATAGACACTTCACTAACTACACCATCTTCCCAGACCTCACAATGGTCCTTCGTATAGATTTATGTACATATGCAAATGCTATGAAAAACCAAGCCGCCTGGCTCTCTCATTTGACTATAAACATTCACAAAAGCAAATACAGGGTGGAAATTCTGAGATGGCACGCTCACCCCAAATCCCTCTTTTCCATGACTCTAATTCTCTTTCTCCTTAATGTCAGATTTCCTTGAATTCTGTCCATTTGTGCATTTGTGGTTAGGTTTCAAGTTCATCTCTCCCATCAGAATTTACATTCTAAGAGGTGCAAGTCCCTGGCCTCCATCATGACCCTCTCTTCAGGGTAAGGAGCAGGGCTTTTCATATAGTTGTGTCTCAGATAAGAACGTTGGATGAGTAGGTGAGGGACAAGCCTGGTAAAATCAGGTCTTCTCTCTAGGATCCAAGAGTCTCATCACACCTAGCAAAAAGATGGGCTTGGGTCTCAGTCCACGGCAGTTGTGACTTTGTCCTATTAGGCCATTGGGTCCTTCTGATGCAATTAAGATGAGGTCATATTGGACCAGGATTGGCCAATATCCTAATAAGAAGAAGGATATTCAGACACAGAAGAGGGTGAACACTAGGGGTTAAACTAGGAGGAAATGGAGGCAGAGACTTGAGTGATACAGATGTCCATAAGGCCAAGTGTCCTCGGGCTCACCAGTGACCAGAAGCCCCATAAAGAGCAGCTGAAGTAGGCTCCATCTCAGAGATTCTAAAGGGCATCCTGCCATAGTTGGTTTCAGTCCCAGCTTCCAGAGGATGAGGACAAATTCCACTGTAATGGTGAAAATATCACCCTCAGATGGAGGTCACCAGAGAGGAGAAGTGGCATAAGCCCTGCTTCACCCAGCATCTCGTTCTAACTGGCTGCTTTTCTTCATACGTGCTGATTTTTGGTTTGGGGACATGGAAAGACGGGCACCATTACAAATTAAGCAAACACACAGAAGCTGCAAATAGAAAGCGGAGAAGCATGCTATTTCCTGATACAACATGAGGGGCGTTCTCTAAAGTTAGACAGACAAAGCACATAGAATTTGGGTTTGAGAGGTAGAGAGGATGGGCTCACTAGTTCGTGTTATGATCCTAAAAGAAATCTGTAAAAATCTGTAGATCATTGCAATATGATTTATGATAAATTCATGAAGAGAAGAATTTCTTTTTTTTTCCTGCGTAGGAATCTTTATTCATTTTAAATCTCAGTTTCATAAGACACGAGCACCCATTCCAACTCATCCTTTTACACTTTTTCAAATAATTATGTATTGACCTTCCCTGCAGCTCCAGCCTGATCCACTTCTAAGTCACGCATGATTTCCAATTGTGCCTCCAGCATTTAAGACGCTTCCTCTGCTGGTTTGGGTGTGGGGCTATAGATCTTATGCGTGTAATTACAAATGGCCATATGGCAGTCCGCCATGCAAATGCTGCATGACTTGTTTATCCAAGGGTGTAAATCTCTGGGCTATAACAAAAGGCTGAAAACCATTCCAAGTACAGAAAGCACTGGTGGTATTTCCTTTCTGCGTTGTGACTGAGTCGCCTGGAATTTCTTTGCATCTTGCCAATGAATAAACAGCACTCAGGCTCCTCGGGCATCTGTCAGAACTAAAGGTCTCAGATGTAGCTTTTAGGATAATAAATGGAATATAAAATAATAAACACAAAACAAACACATGGTTCTTGTTTAAGTGGGAGGATTACAGTTGGCCCAGTCTGAGAGTTAGGAGTCAGAGTGATTAAGGAGCAGAGAGCTGCCAGCACAACCATGAATTATGGAGGACGAGGGAGCAACAGAGTGGGAGAGAGCCAATTTGCTTGTGAAAACTTTAAAAATGTATGCCAGAGTTCCCTGAGGCAGAGTAGGAGCCCTGCAGCATCCATCAGCCGTACTGGAGGAGAGCGAGGCTGCCCGGACTGGTCCTGAGATGTCCGGTGAAAGGCGGACGCCCAGGCTTCAAGCTTTGCTGTCTAGCTGGGTCTGGGCTCCTCTGCCGCCTCCAAGGATTGTATAGTAAACCACCCTCTCTCAGGTACAGAGGGCACAGGGTGCTCCCCAGGGGTTCTGCCAGGGTCAGAGGGGTCCACTGCCAGTGCACTCCATGCTCTTCTTCAAGGAGCTCATTTTTCTTGACACCCCTAGCAGGATCCTAAGACATCCCTATGCCTGCAACAAAGGCCCTGTTGTGGAGTGGTCCTGTGCTTGAGGGCACCTCCATATTGCAGCTCCCGGGCACGGTGTTCTTTCTGCTGCAACTGAATTCCTGCAGGCTCTCTTCCTTAGCTTCCAGCCTTCATCAGGCCAAAACTCTTGCATTCCATAGCAAGGGAGACACAGCAGCAAGGCAGGTTAGCAGGTCACAGTCATTTGAAAATATACATATATCTCTTTCAAGAAGCTGGCGGAATAGCAAGTGGAGCGAGTCCCATTCCCTTCTGTCCTGCCCCGGTGTGGTGTCATTTCTGTCGAAACTGATGAGCTAGGGTTTTATAGCATTACCAACCAAATGGATCGCTTGCCTAGTTTCTGTCTAAGTGTACTCTTGGTGTTTTTGCACTGCATGGGTTGAAAGGGTGCCCCACCACAGCCTCCTCTACAGAACCTGCCCTGTTCTAAAATCCCCATGCTCTGCTTGCTCATCCCTCCTTTACTGAGAAATGCAAAGCTTTTAAAATCTTCACAAATTTGTCACTTTCAGGCTTTTACGGAGCTGTACTCTTGCAGTTTCTAGCCCTTTTAGACTGGTTTCTTTTTTTTTAAAATATGGGCACATGTGTGTTGCGTATGTTTGTGCACATGTGTGTACTTCTCTGTGTGTATTCATCATGTATGTTAGCATATATGTTTATGCACTATGAATGAATGTGCGCATGTGTGTATGAGAATGTGTGTCTCCGTGACAATGTGTTCATGATTGCGTGTGTGTGTGTGTGTGTGTGTGTGTGTGTGTGTGTGTGTGTGTGAGAGAGAGTTTTGGTTTCATTTCTGGTGCAGAGGCAAACTATTCTAACAAGAGGCCATGTAGGGAGAAAGGGTTTATGTCTTTCTTATAAATGTAAGATCTGCAGTAAAGTCTCTTCTTCCATTTCTGATCTTGATACTCCCTTTTGTCCTCGGGCTCTCTCTGTGCCACACCCCCTCATCAATTTTTCTAGAGCATTGTTAATGTTTGATGTTTTTTGTTTTGCTCTGGTCTGTGTTAGTTAACTTCTTTCTCTCCGAGTTAATGTGTATAGCATTGCCAAACGTTCTCGGCATGCAAGCTTCACTCACTAGTTTGATGCCTCTGGGGAAGGACCTGTAGGCATGCTGGAGAGGCTTGGCCATTTCTCTTCACTACATCAGCGAGGACAGTGACCCTCTGTTAACCCAATGTGTCAACGACTGAACTGTGCTGGTTCCTCTTGGCATTTCTTTTTCCAAGACTCACACATGGCAACTATTCTCAGGGCTCAGCAATAGTCACTGTCTCCCTTTCCTCAAGACAATGCTGAGAAGCTGTGGAAACAGTTTGCCAGCGCCTCCATCCAAACGGAGAAACTGAGTTCGACCTTGATAACGGCCGAGGAGTTCCCCCAAATATGTGTGTATCTGTGTGGTCTGCAAGGGCTTATGCTCTGTGCCTGGGGCAGCATGGGTACCCTGGGGACCGTGCCACACATCTGCCACCAGCGGGTGTGCAGAGCCATGCTATTCACAGCGTTCTCTGCTTCCCAGGTTTACTTTGATGCTGTGGATCGATCCACAGGGAGAGTTGTGGATGAATCCCTGATTTTCAACATTAGGATCAGAGATGTGAACGACCACGCTCCCCAGTTTCCTGAAGAGGAATTTAACATCAGTGTAAAAGAGAGCCACGCTGCAGGTGTGTTGGGTGTGCTGTGCTGTGTGCGTACTCCTGTCTTTGCCCTGTGTGGATTTTATTTATTTCCCCCCCTTCCTGCTTTGCTATTGATGAGGACTTTGATCTTGGTCACTCAGGGAGACTTCGCTGCTCACATTTCAAAGGTCGCAGGCCCAGAATCCCTGAAGGCTTTGCTCTCTGTCAGCTCTATGTTGTGTTAGCAAAAGGAAGACGTGGAAATTGTGCCATCTGGAAGAGCTGGTGTGTAAATGCAGCCTAGCAACAAAGCCACACCTAGGAGAACAGAGACAGAGACAGAGCTCTGGGAGACTCACCAGGGCCGGGCACGTGCCCCATCTGCAGAATGGCAGGACAATGACATCTGGCCCCCGGGTTTCAAAAACTGAATCTCTATGTGCCAAACTAATTTTTCTAGAGGGAAAGCCTATTATTATATATATAGGCTTTAGAAAAGTTATATATATCTAGAAAAATTATATATATCTATATAATGAAAAGCAGTGTTTAGTATTGTAAAATAGCCTTTGGAATACTCCAAGAACTGAAAATATGGAAATAGCATTTTCAGAAGTTTGTAAGGTTTTATAGTATTCTTCTTTGCATTTTGTATGCATGTTTACACACAATTTACCTTGTCTGTGTTTCTGCATTCATCAGGTTTTATATATGTGTATAAGTACACATTCACATACATACTTTTTCTGATAGTGGAAATGTATATATATTAATACTTAACTATTTATAGATATTGAGTATTTCTTTCTATATGTGTGTATTTCCTCTTTTTTTTAAAAAAAAAAGCTGTTTTGGGTCAGTGAGATGGCTCGGACTGCAAAGAGTGTGCTGCTAAATCCTGAGATCCCAAATTCTAGCCCCAGAACTCAGATAACGGTGGAAGGGGAGAACTGACTCCACAAGGCTGTTCTTTGACATCCATGCTTGTTCTGTGACATGCACGCCCTCATCCCACAGACACGGTGGATAATATAAATATTTTACCTACAACACCTCCCTGCACATCTTGTACACTAGAATTTGTGTGTGTGTGTGTGTGTGTGTGTGTGTGTGTGTGTGTGTGTGTGT
>NW_026596234.1:3275000-3297031 GCF_907164565.1 Psammomys obesus | reverse complement strand
TGTGTGTGTGTGTGTGTGTGTGTGTGTGTGTGTGTGTGTGTGTGTGTACAAGCTTTGAAATATCTCCTTGGTCTCTTATTGCTGACTGCTTTGTTGATGCCTGCTTAGGAAGTATTTTTGTAACTGCTTTTGAGAGGCCTACTTGAGCTAACTTTTGCCACAGTGAGGCATCGTTCATGAAGCATGAGCTCAGGGGAAAGAGTGGCTGCTTCAGATGCTTCAAATGTGCCACGGAACTGAAGCAGGTCAAGCAGCAGAGGAGAACGCACTGAATGTTGTCCGTGAATCTTTCCTATTTTGGCTCAACATCTCCGTGCATTTCTCAGCCTTTCTTTCTTGTTTGTTTAGTCCATTAACACATACTTGCCACGTGCATTTCAAATATGTCACTCTGCTTATTACTTCGAAATTTTGTCTGTGTTATTTTTATACATTTAAAAATGTCACATTTTATGAGTTTTGTCCCACACTCTTCTGCAATGGCAATCATCATTGACAAGCTCTTTGAGGTTTACTCTTAGTTAAATATCCACCTTTGTTTTGTGTAGTATGTCTCTATGCTGATTTCTCTTTTAAATACCTCATTCATTCTGGCGTTTGGACGTTTGGCAAAGACTTTTTCCTCTTTCTACTTTGACAAACTACCTTTAGCCAGCAATAACATTCTTAAAAACTTCTTTCTAGGTCAACCTATTTTTCAGTTGTTAACAGTCGATTTGGATCAAGAAAACACTCCAAACTCTCAAGTCTTTTATTTCCTCGTTTCTCAAACACCGCTACTGAGAGAAAGTGGCTTTCGGATTGATCTCATCAGTGGGGAAGTGCGACTCTCGGGATGCTTAAATTATGAGGTTATGTAGATTTTCTGATTTTAAAAGCCCCAGGGCTGCTGAGCTGACTCTCTTGGCAAACTACTTGCTGTACTATCAGGAGGATCGAAACTCCAGCCTCAGAATCATGCAAACAACAGCTGAGTGTTGTGGCAGGGTACCTGTTGTTCCAGAGCTACAGAGGCAGAGAAAGCCGCCTCAGTATCCTGGCCAGCCTCGCACAAGGCTCCATGGGAGACTTTGAAAATGAAGAGCAACACCCAAGGTTGACCTCTGGCGCGCGCACACACACACACACACACACACACACACACACACACACACACACACAATGTTTTGCTTATGTTTGAGCCCCAGGCTGAGTCCACATGTGCAGCTGAGAATCTTCTGTGACTAAGTCTTGCTCTAGAAATTGCTAGAAGAAAATGTCTTTGTTAATGTTCCCCTCTTCCGTATTTGTGGTGCCTAACATTCCTTTTCCTCCCCATGTAGACAGCTCCTTGGATCACGCTGATAATCAGAGCGAGCGATTGTGGAGAGCCACCCCTGTCGTCCACCGCCACCATTCATGTCCATGTAGAAGAAAGCAACAACCACATGCCGACGTTCACAGAAGACCATGTAAGGCATAGGCGGCCTGGTTTCCAAAGCCTCTCCCAAATGCTCCCCAAGTCCTAGACTGAGGGACTTCCATTGGCTTATGAGCAAGATACATACAGTTCTCCAAAGTGACCCAACCTGCAATAGTGAAGTCCACCTGGGGCTAGAGAGAGAGCCCAATCTGTAAAATACTAGCTGCCAAAGTGTGAGGACCTGAGCTTGATACCCTCCACCCATAGAAAACTCTGGGCATGGTGGTATCCATCGAGAACAGGCAGGAAGATCCATGAGGTCCACTGGCAGCCATCTTTGCCTAATTGGCAAGCCCCAAGTTTCAGTGGGATACTTGTTTCAAAAAGCAAGCTTGGAGTCATCAGGGTGGCTCAATGGGCAAAGACCTTGTTTCCATCCTGACATCCCCAGGATATAGCTAGAAGGAGAGAACTGACTCTTGTCTTTTGGGTGCTCATGCGTGTGTATGTCATGCACATAATTCCGATAGGGGTTTCCCTGGGTGACCCAAAGAACATCCTGCACCCCTCCTAGACACTCTAAGCCTTTTTGTTCTTTGATCTTCCTCGTGTGTTCTATTTAATGAATTCACTTGCTCTAGTTTCTGCCTAATCTCCTCCCTGCACACATGCGTCCTACTGTCAGCTCCTTGGGGATATTTATTATTATTGTTAATTTTTTTGCCAACACATAGTAACTGTTGCATTAATGATTCAACCAATTAATTTTAAAATGTGTCATTTAAATTTTTTTAATTACATAAACCAGCATAGAATATTTTCAGATGAAAGCACCTCATCCAAAAGTTTGTACAAATGGCAAAATAACATTACAGTTAAACCTTGGGTCAGAATCTTCCCCTGGCTTAAGAGAAATCTATGTGCTCAAAAATAAGCCTGGAAAAAAATACATCACTGCCCTGCTGAGCTTGCTCAGGGACATGTCACCCAAAAACACTGAAAAGCGAGCTCTTTCAGGAAACCATATGTGCTAGAGAGATGATCATCTTGATCCAAATAAATCTCTCCCCTGCTGGGGGAAGGGCTGGACTACTTAAGGCTCATAGGCTGAAATGCGCACTGCATCTTGAAAGTGCTCAGCAAAATAATGCACTGAGTCTGTTTAAAATGACCCAGCTGTAGACACAGTCTCAGGGGACGCCATTTGTCGGAAGGCTCAAGGTTCTGCCTGAATGGTGTTTCTACTATAACTGGAGGAATTCAAACACTTGAACATCAATGATGCCTCGCTGAGGACTCTTCCCTTCCTTCTCTCCCTTCCTGCCCTCCTTCTCCATGGTGTGTCTTTGTGTCTGTGACAAGGAAACAACACTTATTTCTTCCAGTATAAGATTCAGATTTCCGAAGGTCACGTCGAATGGGGCCTGTTGTATCTTCCCGTTCAAGATCAAGACTCACCATTCACACCAGCATGGAGAACGCAATTCAACATATCAGATGGCAACGAGGAGGGGCATTTTGACATCATGGCTGACCCTGAGACCAACCAAGGAGTATTAAATGTTGTCAAGGTAAAGTCAAGACCAGGTGGTCGTGGATGCTGTGCTCCCTGTCTGGACTGAGGGGTTGGCACCTGCTAAACACTCATTGAGCATTGAACACTCATTGTGCCCTGTGCCACCCTTGGAAGAATGCAGGACCCCCTGAGACCTTTGTGTAGAGGCCAAGGACTCCTCGTGCCAAAACAATAATAATCAGCTTTTCAAAATGTTATTGAACTCTTTGACCTTGTTGTTGCAGGCAACGTTTACTACATTTACATGAGCCCTGGAGGTTTTTATATTTTCATTTTTTTCTGATGCGAAACTTAAAAAGTATTTATTTATTACTCTCAAGTATCGAAGACTGGCCTTGAATTTGCTGTGTAGTAGACTGTTCCCTTGAACTTCTGATCTTGTTTCTAATTCTCTAGTGCTGGGGTCATGGATGAGCACCACCATGCTTGCTGTGTGTGGTGCTGGGGATCGAACCCAGGGCTTTGAGCATGGTAGGCAAGAGCGTTACTAGTTGGGCCACATTCCCAGTTCCTTTAAAAATGTTTCTCTATGTAAAAGTTCTTCTTTTAATCTCCTGGGTTTAAAACATTCTAAACTTCTGAAGTATAAACACTGGGGCATTCGTGTAGGTTGTAATGCGTGAAGAGCTAGAGGATCCATTTACCATACATTCTGGAGAATCTGACCCTGGAGGGAAATACTACTGCCATATTTTATAGGTGAGGATATCAAAGATCAGAGTGGTCCTTAACATAAATTTGCATAGCTAAGATGAATTCTGACAAGGCAGGCAGACTCCAGCGCTTTTAGTCTCTGTGGCTCTCAAGGAGACCTAAGAGTGTCCAGTGCCCCTCTCACAGTGAAGCTAAGTCAACTGGAGGGGCCCTCTGAAGTCAGTACATCTGGGTGGAGTTGAGATCCTGTCTGTTAGTTGAACAAGCTCCAGAAAATAAGGAGGGGCCACGGGCCACACTGTGAACAGCAAATCCTGACAACCCTCTGCACAGTCGCCTGCCATTGAGTTTTTCAAACCTCCTGGCTTCTCAGTCCTTCCGAGTCCCTGGCCACTTTGTACCCTGAGTAACTATGATCATTAGTATCTACATTTCTCCAAGTTTCTCTGATTTTTTTTTTTCCTGTGGTGTGGTTAACACTTGAATGTTTCATGAGTTCTGGTTTTTGTTGCATTTTTCATCGCCTTCTGATGGCTCCGTGCAGCCAGGAGAGGAGGAGGAAAAAAGTGAGCCCCATAAGTGATGTGAAAGGGATCTGAAGACTGGCTTTTGATCATTTCCCTCCTCGGCTGGGTTCCTTATGACTCTGCGGAGCTTCCTCCAGCCAGGGGAGCAGCAGGCACTCATCAGGCCCTCTCTTTTCTTGGCAGCCTTTGGATTATGAAACCCAAGCAGCCCACAGCCTCGTCATTGTTGTGGAGAACCAGGAGCCGCTCCTCTCTTGTAAGGAGGGCCAGATGAGGCTGTTGAGGAGGGCCATGGCCAGCACCATGGTGACTGTGCGGGTGGTGGACGCCAATGACCCACCGGCCTTCCACCCCAGGACCTTCATTGTCAGCGAGGAGGATGGAGCCCGGCCTGGCATCCAGCTGGGAGATTTCAATGCTACAGACCCAGACAGGCCCACAGACAGCCAGATAAGGTGGGCAACAGATGAGTGGAAGGAAAGCGTGGCTGGCTCCAGGGAGGAGGATTGCTGGCCACCTGACTGCTGGAGCATGTTGCTGAGACTTGCTCAGTCGCAGGAGTAAAAGCGTAAGAAACTACCTGGTGAATTCCATTGGCTGGATTTATCCAGCCTACTCAGCAACTCCTGGATGGGTTACTCTAACTCCTGCCCTCACCCTGCAGCTCCCTCCTAGAGTTCCCCACTCACTTCCCTTTGACCGTAGCCTTTTTGGTATAAAAATGATTTATTACATGTTTCTGTGTCTCTCTTTGCAAGATGCCATAGCTCTGTTGCTTCTGCATAAATACTTCTACTAATATTAAATATTCTAGATGAAATCTTTAATAGTCAAATCTTTTTGATAAGGAATATATGTATTACCACTTTAAGAGTTCAGTCTGGGGCACTGAATGCATTCATACACCACTCAGAACATCCTTTGTTTACCTGGAATGAAGCTCTCTACCCAAGATACACCATGTCTTCAGGCCCCTTCCCAAGTCCCCTTCCCCAGGCCCTGGCAGACTCTACTCTATCTCTCGTTCCTATGTCTTGACCTCTCCAGCCATAGGGTCCTGCAGCATGGCCTCAGGTACCGCTTATCCGAGGTTCTGGTTGAATGTCTACTATGAGAAGGCAGAGTTGGTGTCTGGAGGGCAGAATTAGTTTTATCTTGCTCTGTCTAGTAGTCAGTTATTTTTCATGCCTTGAGGGTATGATGTATGGCTGAACTCTTGAATTTCCACCCTTGGCTTATAAACATTATAAAACCACAAGAACTTTTGGAAGTTTCCCTAGTTGGTAAAGTTGTGCATGAGAAAAAAAAAATCTCTTTAAATGCTATGGCCCATTTGCTATCAAGAGGAATCATGGTGGACCCTGCTGAAAGCATCTTCCCAGATGAGGAAGACCAAACACATGGAGAAGCTGCTCTTCTCTGGCACTTTCTTTGCCTGAGCTTTGTTGTTGTTGCTGCTGCTGACTTGAGCACAGCAATCCCTTATTGTGGTCTCTCTAGAGGCATAGTGGTTAGCAACTGGCATGGTCCAATGGGTACCATCTGATGCCAGCCACTCTCAGAAATGCTGGAGTATATGGCCTACCTTTTAAAATGGCTCCATGTCCACAAGGCGAGGAATAGGAAGATGATCCTCAGGTGAGGGAATTCTTTGTTGCTTCAAAGCAGACACTCCAAGAGGAGTCAAGACCCATTCTTTGGTGGTACGCTGTACTGAACAGGATGCCACCACTGACTGATACCTGAGGACTGGATCTGCTCCTGAACCACGTGTTTCCCCAAGGCAGATCAAGTCATCCTCAGGCCACTACAAGGACACTTATTCTAGTGACGCTGAAGCTGGCACACTGATGAAGCCTTCACTGTCATCCTTGAGCTTTCTTTAAGCTCGTGAGCACTTGGACAAGCATTTGGATTTCAGTTGTCTTTGAATTCCCAAAGTACTTGTGATGGGAGTTATAGTCTTAGTCAGTGCTCTGTTGTTGTGAAGAGACACCATGACCATGGCTACTCTTGAAAAGGAAAACATTTAATTCGGGCTTGCTTATTGTTTCAAAGGTTTAGCCCACGATCATCATGGCAGGAAGCATGCAGGCGGAGTAAGCATGCATACTTATGGTGCTGGATAAGTAGTTAAGAGTTCTACATCCAAATCCACAGGCAGCTGGAAGAGAAAGAGCCTCAGGGGCCTGGCTTGGGTTCCTGAAACCTCAAACCCACTCCCAGTGATATATTTTCTCTAACAAGGCCACACCTCCTAATCCTTTCAATAGTGTCACTTCCTGATGACCAATCATTCAATTCTATGAGCCTATAGAGGTAAGCCATTCTTATTCAAACCACCACAAAAGCTCTATGATATATTTTTATTTGTTGTTAAAAAAATTTTTTTGAGGCAAGGTCTTGAACCCTTTATATAGCTGAAGATGGTTTCAAACATATGATTTCCTGACCCCATATCCCAAAAGTTATGGGGTGACAAGCATGAGCCACCATACCTATGGCTTGTCTTTTGGTAAAATTTTCTAATTAAAAAAAATGTGTCTGTGTTCCTTCTACAAGATACGAACTGGTTCATGATCCAGCAAATTGGGTGACTGTGGATGAGAAATCAGGCGTGGTCACCACCAAGAGGCAAATAGACCGGGAGTCCCCTCATGTGAACGGCAGCTTTTATACAATTATCGTCCATGCAGTTGACAATGGTAAGTGCTGAGGCAGAGCTGGGAGCAAACTGTGCTGGCCCTGGCCTCCTGAGGGAGGCCATTTTTACCATCACTGAGGAATTTAGAAAATAAACCTTGTTTTCACTTTGCCTGGATGCTAGAGATTATTTTTGATAATAACTCCTGAAATGGCAAACTAGGGACCAATACTGCTGAAAGAGGGGCAGTATTCACTCATCAGAGACAATTAAACCAGCGAGGAATCTGCCATCAGGCCCACCATTTTCATCTGTTCATGAGATAATGCAGGAGCGCTTTGTCAAGCCCAACGATGTGTGATAAATATTTAGCAGTTTCCTGTACCTGGAATGGCTCATAAGCTCCACCAAATGTGACTGAGTGGAACACATTTGTCATAAACCGGGATGAGTGGTTTTAAAAACATGTCTTAGCACATTTCTCTATATTCCCACAAGGCTGAAGTTAAATGCATCAAAATATAAAGCTGCAAGAGCCAACATTTTCAAGAAACATTCAGAATTGTACCTAAGAAATCTGTGGATGAAAACCTGTGTTCCTGCTGCTGTGGGTCTACCCAACTCACTCACACAATCATCTGGTAGAATATCAGTGGAGCAAGATCCTAGTTGATGTTCAGGAAGAGAGCTGGCCAAGCAGAACTCAGAGTGTCATGAGTCTGCTATGGATGGTTTCATGATCACCGTAATTTATTTTTAATTAGGAAAGATGATTTTTAAATAATCATACATTTGTTGCCATGATTCTTTCCTGCCCTCTCTTGGGCTCCCCGCCCTTGTGATTTCTATCGGAATAATTCAGAGAGCATATGTTGGAGTGTAGAGATAAATGAGTTTATTATAGGGGAAAGTAGGCTCCTCAAGAAATGAGAGTGTCCATAGGACCCATTGAGGAGGAAAGTATACCCTTCCCCAGTGACAGTTCTGATCAATTGCCATGGCTCCACCTGGAGTCAGAGTCCTCAGTTTCAGCCTCCGGTTTTACCGGTTGCTGATTATAAGGGAAGATCTACCCAGAGTGACCCCCAACCCTGTTAATAGCTGACCAGCCACCAATAGATTCACATGTGGCTTTAGCATCCCAGCACCCTTGACCCAGCTTCCCGCAGTGCACTTTATAAAACTGCCATCACAGGCAAGATCCCCATCCGGCCAGAGCTGACCCAGTCTTCCCTGAGGATCCCGAATGCTACCCTTTTACAGGTACTCGTTCCCCTCCCAGCACCACTACAACATGGAACATGACTGACAGGACATGTGTGATTCTACACTCTACCCCATTCACAAATGGCCCGAGATGACAAGGATTTGGTTACTTTTCCTAGACGGTCTGACATTTCATATAGGCAAGAAATAGACTGAGCACCAGCCCAGATGGTTCATGGCTTTTGAAAAAGCAGTGAAGGATGCTTCAGTGAATGGTCTACTAAGCAGGGACACGCCCAGACAGAAAAATGAATACCTCTCCAGACAGCTATCAGCTGTCACTGGCAGCTGTAGTTCAGGAGCTACTGACACTGCTGTTTTGTAATTTCAGGTTCATCCTCTCACTTTAGTATCATAACCTCCTCTGATATCCGGGTTCTTTCCTCTCCAAGGCCTCCCACCGCTGACTGGCACGGGGACTCTGCTGCTTTTCCTGTCTGATGTCAATGACAATGCTCCAACTCTCCAGCCCCATTCTCGACACTTGGCGGTCTGTGAGTCTGCTGGGAGCAAGGCCCTGCTGTTGGAAGCCGCAGATGCAGACCTGGATCCCTACTCTGCCCCCTTCACTTTTGATTTGGACACCACCCAGGGAGATGTGGAAGACACTTGGATGCTGAGGACAAAGCAGGGTGAAGGTTTGAATGGGTTGAGGGACAATCCAGACTGGAATAAGTGTGATTTAGGGCAGGGACACTGAGTCACACAGTCTCAAGTGACCCAGCCAGGCTTACTTACTAAGACCCAAAAAGGACTCCAGGCACGAGGACCAGGGTGAGCTTGCATGCCTGTTGTCATTCATGGCCTTCCCAACACCATGGGAGAAAATGACTGCATACTTGGGTGTCTGTTCTGTGCTCTTCTCTTCTCCAGTTTTCATCTGGGTCCTTGTCCCTGTAATGAACAGCACCCATGGCTGTGACAGTGTGCATGGCGCTCTGTAAGTCCTAGAGCATGTTGCCATATGACTTTGAGGGAAGATGTAAAGAATGTTTATTTACCCCACATAAAGAGACTGACAAACTAAAGAGAGGGCTCACTCCAAGTCCAGCTTGACAAACTGAGGGTTCTTATGAGAGCATGGATGAGTCAAAGGCAGGATCGTGTGGCTGTAGGTAGGATCCTGTGGGTATAGGTAAGTTCTTGTAGGTACAGGTAGGATCCTGTGGGTGTAGGTCATATCCTATAACTTTTCTAAGTTGCTTGTTCAGACAGTGTAACTTATGGTAAAGGTTGATGGTTCCATAAGACTTATGGAAGAAGGGGAGTGGTTGTGTAGAGGGACTGGGAAGGGACCAGAGCTCCACAAGGAGACCAATAAAGCTAACAAATCTGGGCCCAGGGCAGCCTGGACCATGCATGGAGAGGACCTAGACCCCTGCTCAGATGTATCTGATAGGCAGCACAGTCTCCATGTGGGTCACTTAGTAAGGGGAGCAGGGGCTATCTCTGATATGAACTTGGTTGCCTGCTCTTTGATCACTTCCCCCTGGCGGTGTGGCCTGGCAAGGATGCCGGCAGTCCTGGTGAGACTTGATAGGCTAGGGTCAGATAGCAAGGGAGAACTCTCCCTCTCAGTAGACTATGGGAAGGGAATAGAGGGAGAAGAAGGAGGGAGGGAGGCACTGTGAAGAGATGAGGGAGGAGGCTACAATCGGGTTATAAAGTGAATAAACTGTAAAAAATGAAAAAGTAAAATAAAAATTAAAAAAATATTAATGTTGCAGATGTTTCTTCTGACAACAGAGTTATAACATGGGTAGGGGAGGAGTGTTGTTTATATTTAGGAATGAGAAGTGCTAAAAATCCAAGGCTATGGATCACCCTAGCAGAGCTTATCTGCACCTTCATTTGGGGTCTTTAAGAAAATATGCACCATCCTCTCTGTAGGCAATTTTGACTGTATCAATGGTGTCTGACAGGAAAGGTTATCCAGATCCTGGGACAAAGGGCCTCTTTTTTCCCCCCCAGCTGCTGCTTGCTTTTCTGATTTTCTGTCGTGTCCCATGGAAGATTTTTCTATCTTTCATGCAGAGTCTCAGCCCTGGACAGCAGCAAGGAGAGACACAGGAGGCAGATGAGCCCACCTATGTCTTTTTGCCTTTGCAGGCCACTCTGTTGAACTCATAATGCTGAAAAGCCTCCCGCCTGGAGACTACTTGGTGCCGTTATTCGTAGGAGACAGACAGGGCCTCACCCAGAAGCAGACAGTCCACGTGAGGATCTGCTTCTGTCCCAGCGGATCTGAGTGTGAGGAGCGTGCAGACACAGGGCTCCTGTGGTGGGCCCTGTCCCCTGTCTGTGCAGCATTCCTGACTCTGGCAGGTCAGTGCTTCCTGGGAGCTCAGCCTCGGGACAAGGGGACAGGCTCTGCATGGGGAGGAGGAGGAGGAACTCTGGGTTTGCCCAGGTCAAAGGTTGCCAGGCACGCTAATTGACCAAAATGCAGTTTCCATGGGCAGGCAATTATGTAAACAATGGAATCCCCAGAGGAACATGGTCCAAGGGTTAGCATATGTTTGCAGTAACCATGGTTACAGTGGTACACAGGTGTCTAGGATCTTGGGCATGGCTCAGGCGATAAGGGCACTAGTTATTCCAGGAAACAATAGACTCTTCGTGGCCAGTTAATATCAAGCAATGAATTCAACGAAGAGTGTTGGCATCTGAGTCCCTCGTGCTGTTAGTCGTGCAGTCCTAAGATGGTTCAGATGGAACCTGGCAGCTGAGTGGAAGTGAACAGAACCTGGTCCCCTTGAGGCTCTGACAGGGCTGAGCTGGCTCATTCCTTTCTGTCTTGTTACAGCTGCCCTGTTTTCCCTGTTGCGGTGCTACTACGCATTTGGGCCTGAGAGACACGGAGACTTCATCCCAGGTGACAGTGGCCACCAGACGCTGATTGCGTACAACGAGGAAAGCAAAGCCCAGGTAGTGATGGTAGAGCAGGGTGTTGCATGGCAATGCTGTCAACAGCATGCATCCATTAGGCGCAGACGTCATGGATGTGTGTGTGTGTATGAGTGCCTGCATGCATGTCTGAACACCAGGTGTGGGCAGTACCTGCAGAGGCCAGAAAAGGGTTTTGGATCCCCCAGAACCGCATTTATGACTTGTGATGGTTGTGAGCTTCCATGTGGGTGCTGGGAACTGGACCCAGATCATCTGGAGGAGCCACCAGTGCTCTTAACTACTCAGCCATCTCTCTTGCCCCACATTTCATTACTCTTAATTCATATTTGCGTTGATACGCAGGAAATCATTTCTTCCAAAATTGCATAGCAGAGACAGATGTGTTTTACATTTGTGTTTCACATCAGTGATTCTCAACCATGCTCAGTTTTGCCCCTGAGGGGACTGTTGGCAATGCCTGGAGATACTTCCGATGGTCGCAATTAGAAGATGCTATGAGATTCTGGTGGGCTGAGGCCAGGGCTGTCGTCAATCATAACCCAACACAGATTTATCTGGCCCAGTGTCCCCAGTGCAGGCTTGAGAAATAGAGCTTAGGAGAAAATTATTCTGTCAGGTTGGGGTTTTTCTGGGTGGCATTGCTTTGTTTCCTGGTGAGGAAGTGTGAGGTGTCTTCTCCATGGTCAGTCTTCCTGAGACAGAACCTCTGCTCGGTCCTCCTGCCACACAGAGAAGAAGAGAAGAGCTCTCCCTCCCTGGTTTTGCAGGGACAAGGCTTGGCTCTGTTTTTGCCACTGTGTCTTACTGGCTCATGTAGCTGAGCCAGCCGAGCTGTGCTCTTCTGTGGCCTAGACTGATGGAGTCAGCTCCCCAGGTAGTGAATTGGAGCACAGTACCTAAGAAACCGCCCAACACAGCTTGGCCTGCATGTAGTCAGCCCCAGGGGTGGCTGGATTTTCCCACTGGAAATGTGGAAATGGAGCCTTGCCTTGTCTTGAAGCTACTTTGGGCTGAGTCAGATGGGCCATGAAATGATGGTGCCACGAACTATCCTGTCTGTCTTATGAAACCAGGAGTGACTGATCTAAGAAAGAGCAACAATGTCAAAAGGAAGTTCTGTATATTTTTTGGCCCCTGGAGGTACCCTATGTTACTTTCTCTTTACTGACACCAAATACTCGGTAGAAAAAAAAATCAATAACAACAACAAAACTTAAGACAGGCTTTTTTTTGTTTGTTTTCTTTTTCTTGACTCATGGTTCAGGAGGTAAAAATCCATAATACTGAGGAAGGGTGTGGAGTGGAGGCTGGGATGAGTGGGTCCATGGAGGTAGGAGCATCAGGAATGCCTTTTCTCCTGGTAAGAGAACTCAGGCCAGAACCCAGAGTCATGCTATGACCTCCGAGAGCCCGCCCCAGTGGCCCAGCTCTCCCTGCCATGCCTCCCTCCCCTTAGATTCCACAAGTTCCCCGAAACAGCAGCTGGGACCCAAGTGCTCTGCCCTGGGGTCTTCAGTGCTCTGAGAGCTGAGAGCCAACCAACCTGAGTTTTGATTTCCCATTGGTGAGCAGAAGTTAGGCTATCTTGCTGGCTCTGGCTTGAATATGTCCACTCCCTTGGACAATTTAATCACTACAGGCATGCAACACATGCCAACAGCTGACCTCATTGGTACCTAATACCATTTCAACATAGTCATGCCTATTTGTCTATCCATCTCATTTGACCATGCCAGCCAATACAGTCCCTACACCAGGGACATTCTGTTCCCTGGGGAAGACTCCACCTAGGATGCCATCCACCCACATTGTCACGTTCTGCTGCTCAGGTGATCCTTGGGATCATGTGGAATCCTGTCTCTTCTGTGGGGAGGCAGGTGGGCTCCACTAAAGCATCCATTAATGCTGGAGTCTCTTGGGGATGAGTTCTGGTGAGGGAAGTTAAGATGAGACCCCGAGGGCCATTGCAGGTGGCTTAGGAGAGGTCTGGGGGGGGGAGGTTGTCTCATGATATGACTGACATACAACCTGCACAGTAGGGAGCTCACCCCCTCACCAGCTACTTGGAATGACAAACAGTAAAACATCCCTCCCCCAGATGTTCCATCTGGGTGTATGGGGTAGACGCCTCCTCCCGGATGGCATTGCTGTTACATGTTTTAAGTCGGGCTCTCTTTGGTTGTTGGTCTTTCTGACTGCCCTCAGTAACTCTGACCTCTTCTGTGTTTCTTCTCTTGGTGTTCACAGATGCAGCCAGCTGAGTTAGACCAGATGCTCACTCTGTCCTTCAACAGAGCTGTGGCCGGTGCCAAGCCTGGGGCGAAGGTAACACCCTCTGTAGCATCTGCCTGCCTTTAGTTCTGCAGAAGAAACACCCTGGCTGCTTCTCTGGCTCACGTGTAATGAGACTTCTGGACAAGGAACTGGAGAAGGAAGGATTTTCTCACTGTGCAGTTCAGTGTAGTTTAGAGCCATTTACAAACTTGCCCAATCTTTTTTTCTCCAAGTAGTTAGTAGGTGCCTCCATTTTGTAAGACAAATTCTGACTCTAGGCTACCAAATTTAAAGGCAGGACCAGGGTCTCTGGTTACCCTATTCACTCAGCCCTACTGGTAGGGTATGCCTACCTTGTCCCCATTATTACAGCCATGATATATGGCCTGGCATTGCTTTCTTTTACCTTCTTTAGTCTGGAAGTTTCTGGAGGCCAGGGTACTACTGAGGTGTGGCTTGTTGTCCAACCCTGTGGTTGTGCATGCCCACTCCACTGAGTTCACAGTAGATCCGTATAGAGAAGGAAAGAACTTGCGGAGTAGTTTCTTTTCTGTGACAAAGCACCAAGAACAGAAGCATCTTGTAGAAGGAAGAGTTCATTTTGACTTACAGTTCTGGAAGGAGAGTCCATCATGTTGGAGGCGTGGCAGTAAGCAGCAGGGGCAGGAGCCAAGGCATCACATCTTGATTACATACAGGAAGCAGAGGGGGAAGTGAAAGTGGGGTGACCCACTTTTTCCTGCGTGTCTCCTTTCTAAAGGTTCCACAGCCTCCCCAGAGAGCAGCACTACAGGGCTGGTCCCCACTTTATGAGGAGAAAACTGAGGTCTTTTGGTGTCCAGTTTTGGCTGTCCCTGGGTTTCCTTCCTGGGGTCCTATGTATACTAAGCACATTCGTAGTGGCATATAGACCAGTCTCTGTTCAAAATTTTCAAAGCTGCGGAGCCACTCAAGACTTGTTGCCAGCTCAGTGCTCTATACTCTGCTGCAGAAAAAGGATATCTTCAAGCCAGTGTCAAGCTCCACTTCCAGCTGCTTTTCCTATACGGTGTCTGTCTGTCTGTCTGTGAGTGTGTGTGAGTATGTATGTGAGTGTGTGTTTGTGAGTGTGTGTATGTGAGTATGTGTATGATATGTGCCTGTGTGCTTGAGGGTATACATGTGTACATGTGTGCACTGTGCTTGTGCTTGGAGGCCAGAGGTCAACCTCACATCTCTTTCATTAGGATCCATCTCCTCTGTTTGTTGTTGTTGTTTTGGTTTGTTTGTTGAGATAGGGTTTCTCACTGGGATGTGGGCCTCACTGATTAGGCTAAACTGGCCGGCAAGCCTCGGGGATCCTCTGGCCGTCACCTCCCCAGGGCTGGGAGTGCACACAGAAGCCACTCCTTTCAGCTGTGTAATTATTGTGGATGCTGGGCAGCTCAGTCATGGCCAGCCATGGCTTGTGCATGGCCAGCCCACCAGCTTGGTCTCCTTTGAAAATTTGCTTTATTATTGATTGGAAAGTCTAAATTAAAATAAAGAGGCTGCCTTAGGATTTCATTGTGGTGAAGAGACACTATGACCAACTCTTATAAAGGAAAACATTTAATAGGGATTGGCTTGTAGTTCAGCGGTTTAGAACATTTCTGTTAGGACAGGAAGCATGATGGCATGCAAGTAACATGATGCTAGAGAGGTAGATGAGAGTTCTCCATCATCAGCAAGCAGCAGGAACAGAGACACGCTGGACCTGGCTTCAGCATCTGAAACCTCAAAGCCCACCCCCAGTGATACACTTCCTAGTCCAGCAAGGCCACACCTCCTAATAGTGCCACTGGCTATGGGCCTATAGAGGACATTTTCATTCAAACCAACACAGAGATCTTAAGCAAACATTGCCTGCTATCAGATCTCTTAAGCCTAAACCATTTCCATTTGCCAGCATCCCTCCTAGAACTCTGCCCTGTGCTCACTCACCCTTTAGGGGCCTGTGTCAGTCATAGGTGCTCTGACTCCATGTCTCATGCTAGCAGGCTTCTCAGATGCCTTATGCTTTTCCCACTCCTCTTCCTGCCCTGATTCCTTGACTCTGAGAGTCTGTGTAGGAGGGGCGTGCAGAGTCACAGGGGCTGGTTAGCTTCCTGTTGGGAGAAAATGATCACCTTGAAGAAAACCAGCATTTCTCTCAGGGCCTTGATGTGATCCTGCCATGGACAGACCAAGTGCCCTCTGCTCTGATGACTCTGGTAGGTTACAGAAGGTTTCTCCCAGCTGCAGTCACATCAATAGTGATGCAGATAGTTCCTTCAAGAGAGAGGGCCCTTTGAGAAGATTCAATAATGCATTTATAACAAACATATGCCCAATTAACTCTGAGAGGGGGATCATCTTCTGAAATCTGTGTATTCTAACATTTCTCTGATTATTGTTACTTGTGTTGCTATTGTTTCAGGGTTGGGGTGCCTCAGTGGGTAAATGCTGCACATAAAGACCTGAGGTCAATCTTCTGAGCCCACATAAAATAAATAAGCATGTTGGCTACTTGTATCCCCAATGCTGGGAAGGCAGAGCAGGAGGGCCTACTCACAATGATATTTTATCTCTCTCTCTCTCCTATACATACATAGATGGTTTTGGATAGTCCTTACCTAACAATGCACATTTCAGACCTCCCACAAACAGAAACATCTTCTTGTGTCTGTCTGGGGATGCTAGAGCTCAATCTCTAAGATTAAAAGTATGTGAGCAATCCCACTCTGCTGGAGCAGAACCCTGGGCCCCACTCTACTCAGTGTCTGTATTTACCACACATCCGGACTTGAGAGTTGCAGTCTTGCTTGGCAGGGTGATTTTATTTTCACGACTCGAAAGAAACTGTAAAAAGAACAGTGATGGGGTGTCCATGAACTTTCCAAGGTCCCACAGAGAATGCCTCACCTCACCACAGCACATGTCAGAGTCAAGGAGCAGTAGCTCTCTCCACACAAGTCTCAGGTAGCCATCTCATTCGGACCTCACTGGTTTAATAAGTTACCATTTTAACAGAAGTTTATTTTCTCGGCATAGTAAAGAGCGGTATTCAAGGTGTGAAGGGCCAAGGGCTCTCTACAGGAGGAAACCTTCTAAGATGGAACTCATAATGTCTGCAAGCTCATACTGCTGCTCAGGCTGTGCCTGAGCAAAAAGATGCCATTCTTTGTATAAAATAGATACCTTTGACCCCCAGGGAGGGTCCAGTCACTGCAGGCATTCTTCTCTGGTTCTATAGGCATGGAGCATATGCAGTGGTCCGGTGCAGGGCTTGTGCAGGAACCACACTCAGAGGCCCTTAGAGGGTTTGGCGCTCTGCTGTCACCATCTTCTTGGTCTTAGGTCTTAATTTATTAACCAAGGGGGCTCTGCCATTTCTTTGTGCACTAAGACCTTTATGTTTCCCAACCAATTCTGCATTCTATGGATTGAGTAGGTGTCCAGACACATGCTGAGGTCCTGGCCATGGTCTAGAGAGAGTGCCTTACTGGGTGTGTGAGAACGCAAGGCTGAGTCTGACATCCTCATGCCCCATTACTACACAGCCATGGGACACTTTCTGTAGGCTCTCTGCTGTGAATGTCCCGGTGTGTGTGTGTGTGTGTGTGTGTGTGTGTGTGTGTGTGTGTGGTGTATAAGCATGTGTGGGCTCTCTGCTATGAGTGTCTCTGTGTGGTGTGTGGGCCCTCTGCTGTGAATGTCTGCACTGCTCTCTTCAGCACTCTTTGTCTCAGCAATGAAAATCAGAGTCGTCTCAAGGATCCCTAGCCACGCATTTACCTCTGCTTCTGATTTATATCAAAATCAAGCAAATTTCATTCTTTTTAAATTTAAGGGTAGTGGCATGTTCTTTGAGCCAAGAAGCATGAAAAACCGATCTTCCACTCCGGTAAGTAGGCATTCACAGTACCATAAGCATTACCTTGTTCAAAGCCACTAGAATAGGTGGTTTGGAATAGAAGAAAGAGTAGGTTCAAAATACAGACCACACCCAACACACCTAGGATTGACTATGGATCATGGATTAGAAGTGGCCGAGACAAGGCCAGGGTGATGGCTTGGTCTGTAAGGTACCCGGCAAGCATGAGGCTCTCAGTGGGAGTTGGAGACAGGTGCATCCTTGAAGCTCATTGGTTAGTCATCCTAGCCAAACTGATGAGTTTAAGGTTTACTGAGGGACCATGTATCAAAAACTGAAAGCTGTGGGCCAGTGAGATGGCTCTGCAGGTGGAAAATGATTGGCGCCTGAGTCTGATGACTGGAGTTCTATCCCAGGAACCCACGGCAGATGGTAGGAGAGAACCCGCTCCAGTAAGCTGTCCTGTAAGCTGACAAACTCTGTGGCACAGACAGGACAACAGTCACAATCGTACCCATGTGCACACACGTGCACAAATGATGAAATTTAAGAATAAAAGAAATGTAGAGAGGGGCCCAAAACAGCTGACATAAATGTCAAGTGTCCACACATACTTGCACACACATGCGTGTACCAGAGACATCTATGTACAATGCTTTCCAGTCACACACTCGGAACAAGCAGTTAAGTGCACAGGTTTCCAAGGACATGAAGTAACAGAGGCATCAGTCCTTGCAAATTCCTTTTTGGCTGCTGATTTGCTTCGCTGCTTGAGTGTAACAGGTGTATCTGTGCTTGTCGTTGAGATGTCAAGCTGTGGAGATAGGGCGGATGGGAGAGATCGTCTGAGAGATCCGTCCCACCTCTGAGCATCTTTGGTAGCAGAGCCCTTCTATCCCATCGAACTCCAACCCACCACCCACTCTAAATAAGGCCGATGAATGGACTCTTTAAAGCCCTTGCTTGATAGGGTATTGATATAACTCACCCTTATGAATCAAAGTGATGGGTCCAAATACTGGTTCTGATGAAACCACAGCCCACTCGGGATCTGTGGTGAGGTTGCAGAAGAACACTTCCTAAAGCCTAATTCCCCTCTTGTTCGGAATTGCTCTTGGAAGCAATTCCAAGGTATGTCCCTGGAATCATCCCGAATATCATCAGTATTTGAGCAGTTCTGGTTGTCTGGTGAAAATTCTCTTTGATTCTTTAGACAAAACAAAACAAAAACAAAAAACAAAAACAAAACCCCCAAAACAAATAAAACAAACTGAAAAAAAAAAAACCAACTTAATTCATAGAAGCCAGTTGGCATGGCATCCCAGATGAGGTTCAAAATGATCAAGCACCTTCTGTTGCATTGCAAAAAATAACATTAGAGAGCACAGTTGAAAAAAAAATCTGTGCACAACTAACATGAAATTAAATTCCTTTTGATGAAGTACTGCCTCGCAGTCACAAGACCTGGACACTTGACCCAAGGCCAGTGGCTAAGACCAGAGAGGTGCTGAGTCAGGAGATGCCGCTCTCCTGGCCACATGAGAGCCATCAACCTTCCTCCTGGCTTGGAGCCTTTACTGCTTTTCACTTAGAAATGCCTCTACGCCCTTCTCTGTGGCCCTTCACTTCCTTCTCATGTCCTTCTTTGTCCTAAGAGGTCTTCCTGCCTCCAGCTAGGTGAAAGGCCCTTCTATCCCTTTTGTCACTCGTGGCTTTTCATGTTTCTGTCACTATCGGAGGCTAGCCTAGCACATTCATGCTGTGAACTGAGGAGTAAATTGTCCGACAGCCAGGTCCCCAGCAAACTGGCTGGCCTCCATACAGGACCTGGCATGTAGCTGAGCCAGGGAACCACCAGGTTCATGTTTAGTCCGTTAGTCTGTTAGAGCTGTACACTTGCTCTCTGGACAGCCCTTAGAGCTGGGATAGATGCATTAAAACTGCACCGGGGTGCCCACCTCAGGGAATGACCTGTGCTGGCCATGAGCAAGGCCAAGGGGAAAGAATTTCAAGAAAATATTTGGGTGTGTGGGGGGGGAGCACAACCACACACAAAGATTCCCAAGGAATGGGTTTTGTGGAAGAAACCTCGATGCTGTCTGCAGCCTCCTTCCCTGCAAGAGTGTTTCTACCCAGATGTGAATGAGGCATCGATGCCACTCACAGCAGCTCCCTCTCCCAGCACACAGAGGGAAGCCTGAAACCCTTGTCTATAGCCCTACCCCACCTCAGTTGGTGTCCACTCTGTGCTGAGGACAGAGAACACAGGTACAGGGAGCTGTGTGGTGAGTGAGCCTCAGGCTAGGGGCTGCCGGTTCATTTCGCAGGTCTGTCCGGATCACTTGGTGCCTCGATGCCCCCTGCAACTGATGGAAGAAAAGGTGGTGGAGAGACTGAGCCAGGTAGGTGTTCTTCTTGTCCTTGTCCTTGCATTTGCTGTCAACCCTTCCTCTTCCCCACTTTGCTCTGAGTTTGGCCCAGATGCTCTCTCCTAAATCACTGCCCAGGTCAGCAAAGGCTGCCAATGCAAGGTAGGAGTCTGGTGGCTTCCACACAGAAGTTTATCGCTGCAAATGTTGTCAGAGCTTCTCCTCTAAGGTTCGGGGAGCCTGCCTTGTGAACCCTCATGGTGCCGTGGGCCTGGGAGAGCTCATCAGAGCCTCTGAGCTGAGTTTATGGGATCTTGTCTTGTGAACCCCATGTTGTGCTGGCATCTCCAACTCTGGTGCCAGAGTGAACAAGAGACAGGACTGCAGGGTACCGTGACCCAGGGAAGTGAGCCTAGACTGTGTCTAGGTATAGCGCCTCTGCGAGGGTCTCCCAGTGTTCTCAATCCCCGGGCAGGCGCTACATCTCTGCAGCTGCCTAAGCTCCTGGGGGGGGGGGAGGTTTTGCATCTAGATCTGGGTTAGAAGACTATTTTTTAGGCTCTGATCACTGAAAGGAAGATTCCTGAGGAGACATGATCTCTCTGTCTCTCTGTCTGTGTCTCTCTGTCTCCGTCTCTCTCTCCAGACTAGAACTTCTATGAGGGAACCCTATATCCTTGCAATGTGCCAGATTTCCATCTTTGGAAAAATACCTGACAGAAAATAAATTGGGCGGGGGGGGGGGGGGGCTTATTTCAGCTTCATTTCAGAGGCTTCAGCCCAAGTTGGCTGTCCCCATTGCTGTGGCTTGAACATCATGTACACCATGGTGGTAGGGACACATGGCATAGCAAAGGTGCCCAGTGCAAGGCTGCCAGGATGAAGTCAAAGGTAACAGGAAGAGGCTAGGGCAAGAGAGACCCTGCAGTGACACAACCCCAACGACCCATTTCCTCCAACCACGCCCTACCTTCCATCATTCCATCACTTCCCATCAGTGAGGGCAGAGTCCTCAAGGTCCAATCACAGTCCAATAGCCCCACCCCTGAACATCACTTTAGTACTTTTCAGGTTCCAGGGAAATAGTCAATTAAGAATGAAAGATAGATTTGTCACAAAACTCCAGGAGAAAGGTGGGCCTGAAAACCAAGGGAAGCTACTCCATGTGGTAGAGCTATGAGGGCAGAGCTGGGGCTGGGTACAGGACAGCACTCCCTCATATTGTTGAGCTATGAAGGCAGAGCTGTGTCTGGGCATAGGCCACTATCTCCTCCTTGTGGCAGAGATACAAGGAACAGATCTGGGGCTAGAATATAGGCCACAGAGTCCAAACCAGCCTGCCTGACTATTGAGCAATATCAGTGAGGCTTGTGTTCCCTAGGAAGGATGGTTAGACAGCTGCACCCCATTGCCAAAGATGTTGTGCAAAATTGAGGCCATGCACCTACCTACTTGCAGGGCCTGGTACCCATTCTCATGTGTGTACACACCTAGCTGAGCCAAGCAGGCAGCACAGACAGGGCTACAGGAATGTAGGCAGGAGAAGGCTGCATTTCAGAGAGGAGCCCCCTCCTCCCTGTGCCAGCCAGACACGCAGCTCTGTGCAGTACAACTTAAGCCCTGAGTTCCATGGTGTGAGAAGAAAAGAAAAAAAAGAAAAAGAAAACCCAGATGAGAAGAGCAGTTCTTTCCCTCACGAGCCTTCGAACTTAGTTGGTGGTTTGTGATGAATTATTGATCTTAGGGGACTCTGGAACTGCTGAATCAGGGTGCAGAGCCCTGCTGCTTGGCTGCCAGCCTTGGGGGTTTGAAGCTGAATTCTTGAGGCACGGCCCCTGCTGCTGATTCAGTTTTGTTCTGCACATACCAGGTCTGTCATGAATTATCTATTTAGCTTTGCCCAGCGGACGTGACTGGACTCCTAACATCTGGTCCAGGTCTGGAGTTCGCTTCTCAGCTGCAAAAGCTTCCTCTACTTCCCACCATGTGGGTGAGGAGCGGATGGCAGCAGGGTGGTGGCCATAGCCCTCAGATAACAGGCCCAGCAGGTGTGGATGAGCCATACCTGTCTGTGCTCACTTGATTCCATGCACAGTGGAAGCTGCGTTTCTGCTCTCATGAGGGACGAGGGCTCCTGTGACACAGAGGGAACCAGAGAGCTGGCTCAGAGTGCACTATTGATGATTGCCAGTAGGAGAACACACGAATCAGGTCCTCAGGAACCCTCAGCTTCCCCTTTCCAGGCTTTAACACACCTCCCGTGTTGTGCTCTGAGCCTCCACGTTCTAACTGCTTTCTTCCTCCATAACAAGGTGTCAGGGGTCCCTTTCAGCTCAAAAGACATGTTAGGAATTCCCTCTAGACCCATAACTGATGGAAATGGCTCAGTGTCAGATAGGGCCATCCTAAATATGTTGAAGCTCCTCTTCCACCTTTCCATCTCTCCATCTCTTTGTCATCTGTCTGTCTGTCTATCTATGTATTATCTATCTATCTATCTATCTATCTATCTATCTATCTATCTATCTATCTATC
>NW_026596234.1:3208177-3274990 GCF_907164565.1 Psammomys obesus | reverse complement strand
ATCTATCTATCTATCTATCTATCTATCTATCTATCTATCTATCTATCATTCACCTATCCCTCTCTTTTTGCTTTCCATCCATCCACCTTTCCATGCTTACATATATCCAGCTTCCCATTCATATCTCCATCTGTCTGTCCCTTCATCTTTACCTTTGTCCCTCCATCTCTCTACTAGCTTTGTATTTCTCTACTATCCAACCGTTCATATCTCTATCCTTCTCTCCATCTCTCCACCTGTCCACCTACATGTTAAACATGTATGAAGTGACTCAGGAAGAAGAACCCAGGAAATGCTATCAGAGGAATCTCTGGGTCCAGAACATTGAGCTGGAGCTTGCAAACAGGAAGTTGGAGCAGTGACTCTCATTCATGGAGAAGAGCAGCAGAAGCTAGAAGGAGTGAGAGCCAGTGACTCAGCATAGCTGAAGCCCTAGGCAGGAAGGGTAGGTCTGTGCAGAGAGCCTTACAGAGACAGGGGTTGGAAGATAGGTCTGGTCAGGTGGGAGAGCTGCCTTACTTGGGATTTGACTATCGCTAGGGATTTAGAGTCCAAGAACTGCTATTGAGGAGCTTGACAGGGAATCTAAGTAGACCAGAGACTGGAACATAGGTCTGGCCCTATCCAGAGGGTGGACAAGAGTATGGGCAATGGAGAGAGGCTGGGATGTATAGAAAGTGGGAGGAAGAATCACAGTGACTGATGGATCCGTGAAGGATCCATGCTTCTTGCTCACATCACAGTTGGGTGGCATCAGAAGGAAGCTTTTAAATGAGATGCAGAGCCCAGCATCTCCAATCCATGTGTGATTCTGCCCAGGAGGAGCCCTGAAACATGTTACCAGAAGGGAGGGCAAAGGAGGCCTTGTGGCCAGGAGACTATTCCTGATGCCTGTTATCCATAGTTTATGCTCAGCCACTGGGTATATCCAGGATTGATTAATTGACTCCTGGTATTCTTTACTATAGTGGTTGGAGGGGGAGGGGGCCTGAGGCAATGGCCAAGGTGTTGGGGCAGAGGGGACAAAATCAGGTTTGTGGGAGTGGTGGTGGGGACACAATGAACAATGCAAGGATTCTGTACATAGCTGCACTGCTGAGGACACCATAGTATGAACCATGCTAGAGATTCACATGCTCAGGGCTTCACACAGCTTTCCTAAGAATGCCTCACCCACTCACTGTTAGCCATCAGCCACTTTGACTTTTAGTTGTATTGTGAGCTAACCAATGGTGTTTGTGAAATTGTGGAGTGTTTTTTGTTATGTTTTATGTTCAGTAAAGTAGCTACCTGTAGAGCTAAGTTTATCCCAACAGCTTCTAGGATCATCATGTGTGGTCAGTCTTTTGATCAACTTCCTGTAAAGATCCAGACAGGAAATACTTTAGGACTTGATGGTCAACTCCAGCCTCTCCACTTGGCCATTGTAAGGGCTTGGAAGCTTGGCTGTGCTGAAACAAAACTTTATTTTCAACAGGTGTTGGGCTGGGTTTGTCTTAAGGATTGTCATGTGTCAGCCTCTGTGATATGGTATTTAGGAACACTGATGGAGAAGGTGGTTGGAGGGCAAGAGGAGGTTTAGTGTGAGATCTGTGTGTCTGTCCCTGTGGAGCAGCCCAGGCAAGGTAAGGTAGAGTGTTTGGCTCTAGATATGGTGAGAGCGACTACTCCAGACAGAAAGTGATCACCCATCATCTTTGTGAAGGAGTGGGTGACACCGTGGCTTGTGCATGCGTGTGGGGGACCAGAATGGGGTAGCAGTAGTCAAGATGATGCTTAAGGGCAGACTGAGTGGGGAGATAGCAAAGGGCGGGCAGACTGAAAAGACATTTGTGACTAAGGAAGTGTCCTCAGACAAGAAGCATGGTAAGGGTGGAAAAGGATGGGACACTGTCCTGAGTGAAGATCCAGGATCCAGGTGAGTTATAAGTAGGAAGTGTCCAGGATATGGGAGGCTCAGGACTGTGCCCAAGGATGAGTGCACAAGGGAGCAAGAAGGGAGAGAAATCCTGAGGAGGGGTTTCTGTCAAAACCTAAGATGGTCGGCATCATAGTTGGAATAGCGATGAAGAAGGCAGTGTCTCCTGCTTCAGCTTGGGCACCACGGCTCAGTCTGCTGGGCTGAGGCCTTCTTCCCACCAGCACTCCCTGAGACTTTCCTCACAGCCAGCCTACAGGACAGTGTTTGGCACCTGTAACAGTGAATGCCTCCTTCTCTGGCTTTCTCCACAGAAGCTCCAGCATGTTGATGTTCTGGAAGGCGATGCTGGCCACCTGCCTCATGTCTACAGAGAGGAGGGAGAGTGTGAGGAAGCTGAGACCCTCAGCTCTCTGTCCTTCTTGGAGCAGGACCTCTCCCCTGAGTTGCTGGACTGCTTGGGCTCAAATTCTGCTCCATCCGAAGCAGTATGTTCTGCACCAAAGGTTCCTTCATAAAAGCATGTGATGGGCATGATTTGGGACAATGGTCACTGTTCATGGAGCTCTTCTTTTGTTCTTTATTCTTTATTTCTTCCTAGTCTGCAGTGGTTAGTGTTGCACACTTGACAGTCACTTGAGAAACACCTCTGGCATGGGGGATTATCTTGTTTGCATTAGTTGAGTTGGGAAGAGCTGCCCACTGTGAGTGGCACCAGTTCCCTGGCTGGGCTCCTGGACTGAGCATCAGCACCCGCCACTCTCTGCTTTCTGATCTCAGACACATGTGACTGGCTGATTTAGACTCCTGTCATCTCGACTTCCCGCCATGATGGACTGTACCCTTGAACTATGAGCCAGAATAAACCTTTAAGTTGTTCTTGTCAGAGTCTTTTTATCACAGCATCAGGAAGGAACCTAAGACATGATCCTAGGATGAGGATCAAATGTGGATCCAAACTCAAGGTCTGATAAAGCAAAATGGGATTGTGGTCGTGTGTTTTATAAATTTGGTTTGTTACTTTTCTTTTTTTCTGGAAAAACTCAAGTTGAATCATTAATTCTTTGCTTCTGTTGGTGACCCGGTTCTGATGGTGAGTGACAGGACAAGCCATGGATCACCTGGCTGTTTGGCCAGCGGTAGGTAATTCTGGGAAAATAAAATGAAAGTGGGTTCTTAAAAGATTATTTACATTCCTGTAATTGTCATTCTGCTTCATTTTAAGTGAGGAAAGGTAATAAATGGGAAAGTGTTTCCTAGAGTATTTGTAATAAGTACTTGCAGTGATTTCTTAAAAGATAACAGTCCCTTTCCACGCTTTGATTAGCTAAGCCAGCTATGTTATTTTGAGAAAAATAATTAAGCTTAAAATTGTAGAAACAGAACGTGCTTTGAAAATCTAAGATGCACCACGATTTAACTTCCTCGTATCAGCATAGGAAAAGAATTTTAGAAAACTTTGAAGAAACACATTCCGGTTAGATTTTTGTTTAAACAAGACGGTAGCCTTTTACTGGATTTTGTTGTCCACTTAGCATTCATGTAAATTGTTCGATAGAAGCCGGGTGGGGTGGGGCAGGGTGGAAGCATTCTTTCAAAACGTATACACAAGGACATGTGCCCCTTTAAAAAGCTGAGCACTTACCAACTGCTGACTCAGAGTTTGTTGTCTGATGTAAACATGTGCATCATGGCATGTATACCCATGCACACACACACTAGTAAAAGAAAAAAATATATTGAGTCTGAGTTGTTGGCTAAGGTTGATAAATGGTCATCAGATCTTTCTAGAGCTAAGACAAGAGAAAGAAAATGACCTCTGTGGAGGAAGCTGGCCCATTGTCTGTTCTTGTAAATAAAGTTTTATTGACACTCAGCCATGCTTGTGGCACCAGGCCACTCTGCGCTCCAACAGCAAAATTTCATAGCTACAGCAGCCTGCAACACTTGCTTCCAGGATCATCTAAGGAACCTGAGCTTGACACCATCCCTTCTTGGAAACCTAAGCTCACAGCAAACACATTATGATAGCTCGTGCTAGGACAAACATGTTAGCAGATGCTCCTGAAAAGTTTTCAGTAAGTGAGCCCTGAGTGGTGGCTCCACTGGCTTTCCTCTGGTCTTGTGGCACACTTTTGCAAATTCTTGCCTTGTAAGATGCTCTCCAGCACATTGTTTCCAAAAGTAATAAAACACTCATGAGATATTAATGAATGCAGATTCAGCAGTTAACAAGGAGAGCAAAGTGTTACATTGTGTAGATATTTAATTAGACATGCTTTAATACTGATCTTGCCAACCTTTTTAGATAGTTGTACCACAGTTCCCCACATCTCCCATGACAGCAGATTATGACCATTTTTTCCAGGCACAGACCTTGAGGTTCTGACATCCAGTGCAGCGAATTTCAGAAGTGTGACATGGGAGCTCATCCTCATTTAGATGTCAGCTGGATACTGCCCTCTTCTCCTGCTGATGTCTACAGGAGACATTCTTGGGTGCCAGCTGGCTGGTTCTTCCCACAGGTTCATGTTCTAAACAAGGGCTGGCTCCATGGCAGAGCAGCCCTGGGTTCAGTCCCCAGTATACCAAGCCGAATCTGAAATAGTCAAATGTACCCATAGCCTTGAGATGGTTTCTGTTGGAGATGCCAGCATCAGGTAGTGTCCATGAAAATCAGCCACCTCTAGTGGCCTTTTAATGTCCTCATGAATGAAACCGGTTCTTGCTGGTGCCACTAGAGTGTAAAATAAGACAACAGTGGTAAATATTTTCAGGGAAATCTATTTTTATTAAGAACCTTAGCTTCCAAATGACTGGCTAATCTAAAGTCATCTGCAGTCACTGATGTTAGAAATTCATTCAATTAAATAATCTATTTTTGCAGGCAGTAACCCCTTGAGTTGCCGAACCCCCGTGCTTTTCTGGCCTGTAGAATTTGCTGCACACAGAAAACCTTGCAGTTGAGAAACTTTCCTTTTCTTGCCATGGTGGGGAGCCTACTGTAACCCTCCCCCTAGGAGGGAAGGCTGTGGGGAGCAGAAGTGCAAGCCAGCCTGGGCTGCAGAGTGAGGGGATGTTTGAAACACACACGAGCAAGGATGCAAGCTAATATGCACACCTGCAAACAGAAACTCTCACGGAATGTTATTGGCCAGGGGGACATCATTTATGTCCCTATGAAGAGTGGCAGTGGCCTCCTTCAAAGATGATCCAGCCAGATAGCCAGGAGCCAGGGCAGCACCGGGAGGGGAGATTTGTGAGCTCAAATCCCCAGTCTACACCACTGTTCCCAAACCTACCCAGCCACGGTCCTCTCTGCCATAATGAAGAAGCATTCTGGAGGCTTAACTTAAAAGCTCTTCATCTATTGGCTGTAGGAGGCCACATACCAACAAATACACCAGTACAGGCCACCTCTTCTTGCCCAGGGAAAGCACCCGAAATCTCACTATGCAGGGGCTGTCCATTCGGGCAGGAACGTTTCCCGTCCTCCAGGCAGATGCACACATGTGACTACATTCTCATCAAAGGAAGGCCATTTCGAGAAGTCTCTCTTCAGGGTAGAGACAGCATGTCTATTCCCCGTCTTCTCTTCCTAGAACTGATGAAAATATGCTGGTTGTAGCTGGGGCAGCCATCAGTTCCCATGGCCACAGGAGGGATGGGAGAGATTCCTTGTCCCCATGGGTCCCACTCTCTACTTTACTTCATCCCTACACCACTTAGAGACTCACATGCCTTGTTTAAGCTATTGCTGTTTTATAATTTCTACCACTTGGGGCCAAACTGAATCTTAGCCGATACAAAATACAGAAGAGAGTGGAATGAGCTATGAGTAGCAGAACTAAGCCTGTGGTGTTGGCTTAATGGATGTGTGCAGGTGGCAGGGACTCAAATTCTGAGAGAGATAGCTGGTGACCCCAGCTATACAGAAACACAGCCTCGGATAACACTGGTCCTCAGCCGTCTTTTGAAAAGTGGCCTGTGTTCTAGACAGGAAGCAGCGTGGGACATTCGTGACGCAGGGCACATTAGTGGCTGCTTTTAGCACCATGCTAAGAGAGGGACAGGGACTTTGGCTAATGCTGGCCAGGAGACAAGCAGGAATGAAAGAGACACAGCTGTGCTAATGGGGCTGCTATGGCCAGCTCTGCAATCTGTATCCACCAAGTGCTGGGCAATTTGGAGATTGAAAGGGCTGAAAACAGGGACTGCTGTGTCTTTCAAAGGACATCTGCCATCAAAGCGGTGCCTGCAACTCAGTACACTTAGCAGAAAATAAAACAGAGGCTCCATCCCAGAGGCTGAGGACTCATATGAGAGTCACTGCAAGGATACTTCCTCCCCAGTCATGGCTCAGGTTGCCTCTGAGTAAGCGCCATGGTGCAGGGTGAAGACAGGCCTGCCTAGGCCCCTCTTTCTCTTTCAGGGGAACTGCGGGTGGACATCTGTGAAGATCCACAGTTGCATCAGCCAGTGCAGACCCTGTGTCTTTCACTCCACCCTCCTCTAAGGACATTGGTGTGGACATTCCATCCTCTTTATATTTTTTGGGCTCCTGTACATACCTGTGTGTCCCCCATCCTTTGCCATCCCATCACTCATAGAAGCATCTTTACCCTCATAAATCAGGATAGACTAAGTCCCAAACAAAACCTGCAGCATACTGCTCATCACCCCTTTTCCATGAGCCATCCTCCCTCCCAACCCCTCGGTGGCCACTATTCAAGCCCAAGTTTCTAAAAATCCCTTCATTTATAAAGTTATAGGCATGTAGTTATTTGGTTTATAATGTTCAGAGACAGGCTCCCTTTGATCTGCTGAATTTTAATGCCTGTCTTCTCCATGGAGACCTCAAGAGCCCTTGAAGAAAGAGTTGTGAGTCAGGTCCCCAGGACCTTGCATTGCACAGGCACTCCAGCTCGATGACTGAATAGGACACATAAAGGAGCAGTGGCTGGCTGGCACCTATGTCTCACAGGAAGCTGGGAAGAAGGAACAAGGGGGTAGGATCCCAAGGATGGGTGGGAAGATCACAGGCCAGGCTGGTGCAGGGAAGGGCACAGCTGGGATGAAAGCCTAAACACAGGACTCCAGAAGAGGCTGCCAGCCCAGGCGTGGCTTGTGGGATAGTGTGCTTCAGGCTGAGAGGTGTGGCTGGCAAAATAGAAGACTGTATAGATGGGCAGAAGGCAGGGGTACTGCGGATAAAGTCATGCTGTTTCCACCCAAGCTCCAGGCCTCTTGCTTTTGCTTTCTGTTTCTGTTTTGTTTTGTTTGTTTGTTTCTCTGAAGCTTTTATCCTCATTTGGAAAAATCAGTCTGCCATGTCAATCAAGACTTCAGATGCTGTGACCTCTATTGGGCTTGATGGTGTTGGTAGCATGGATTATCTTTGTCCACCAGCCTTAATGATTGTTAATTTTGAGCTCATCAGAAGCTAAGCAGGTAAGACTCATCCAGGACAGTCCAGAAACTGTAACTAATAAACAGACAACCAGGAAGGTCTGATTGCTATGGGTCGAGAAGTCAGTGCTGTTGAACCTGAGTAGTCAGGGGTCACCACCTTCAGCTGCAACAGACAAGTACAGGGCCTCACAACCCAGAAAACACTCATCTCTCTGTCGGTAGTGGGTTAGGATGTACCTCATGTGGATCCCCGTGTTCAGTGTGACATGGTCAAAATTAAGGATGTCCCTCGGTCACTGTCTTATTTTGGGGGAGGCTCAGTGAGACCACCTGCACGATGAAGACTTACTGTGTGGTCCTCTCACCACCGAAGATGGAGTCCACCCTTGTGTTTGCTTGTCAGAGTTAATTCCAAGAGTCGGATCATGACGAGTGGCTGTGGCTGTGGCCATCATCACACACGTTTCCGACCTTGTGTTCTACAGAGCAACAGCGCACGGGAAGTGTCTGCTTAAGTGCCACCTTCAGGGGCTTTAAAAACTATGGCTGGTGTGATGGCACACGTCTCTAATCCCAGTACTTGAGAGGCAGAGAGGCGGGTCTCTATCAATTTGAGGTTGGCCTGGTCTACATAGCAAGTTCTAGACCAGCCAGTTTTCATAGTAAGAAACCCTCTCTCTTCCTCTGTTTTTGTGTCTGTGAGAGGTTAAAGGTTAGTCCTGAGTGTCTTCCTCTGCCTCCCTTCATCTTATTTTTCTGAGACAGGGTTTCTCACTGAACCTGGGTTTTTCAGTCTCAGCTGGACTAGGTAGCCATTGAGCCCCAGGGATCTGCCTCTCTCCATTGCTCCACAGCCCTACCACCTGTGACAGTTCTGGTATTACGGATATGCCATTCTGTGCCCGGCTTTTATGTGGATGCTAGACAGTCACACTCAGGAGTTCATGTTTACGAAGCAAATGCTTTACACACTGAGGAGTTTCCTCAGCCCCTATATTTTAAATTTAGCCCAAATGTGTAACAGTTAAAGGTAACTCGTGTGTGACATTTGTGACTACACATTTGATATCTTCCTCTGCAGAGAAATGAACACAGCTCTGCTCAGCCGAGAAAGGGCACAAATGACCAACCAAAGAGCTGATTCCATCAGAGCACAGCTTGGGAAATGGGTGGCTTATTGGAGGTGACTTGCAAGAATGGGGGTAAGGTTTCATGTACGGGAGTGTGGGCGACTGAAGAAAAACCCCTTCTCCTCAGCATTATTCATGTTAGGTGCCTTGGACTCTCTGAAGGAGTATTGCCAGCCCAGATGTGAAGGTTTTTATTTAAGATATATATGTATATGTATATGTATATGTATATGTATATGTATATGTATATGTATATGTATATGTATATGTATATGTATATGTATGCACACAAAATGTGTATTACAGCCTATTTTAGATAAATAGTCATATGATTTATTATGACCTTTTCAGACATCCTTACCCTTGAGGAGGGGCTTCTCCTGTAGCAGGGAATCTTAGAGAGCTCAATGTCCTGAGGGTCTTGTTTGAGTAATCATGGCTTTTCTGATTTTAAGACCTTACTGGCTTTGCCATGCTCTGAGGGTGAAGAACATTCCTTGAGGTGTAGCCTATACACACACAGACTAGAGAAGGAATCAATCTATGGAGCTAGAACAGATGAAAGCCGGCAAGCATGGAAAAGCCCAGGACAGAGGCAGCCTAGGAACCCAGGCCAGCAAGTCTCTCCTGGGCACTGTTGCCTTCCAGGCTGTGTGTGACCTGCTCTGCAGGTCTATAAAGCCAGTGGACTCTGAGTGGTGGCAGCCTCTGCCCTGCCCCCACCCCTCTACAGACCAGTGCTAGAACTATCAGCAGCTATAAGGCTAGGCTATTCCCAGGACTACTGGGGAGGAGCCTGTGTTCTGGGGGAAAGGTCAGGAGGCAAAAGTTCACAGGGGTAGCCAGAAAAGTTTTAAATTAGCCGTGGGAACAGATGAGGCCCAGAGCAGGGAAAAGAGTGCAGGAATGTCCTGGCCCTGCTCTTGATTGACATCTGTGCTAAGCCTCACAGCAGAGGCTTGTCTAACGGTGGCTAAAAATACCTGGGCTGGGCCTGGAGATCTTACACAGGAAGCTGCTATTTAGAGTGGTGTTCATGGAGTTGGTAGCAGCAGGGGCTGGGGTTGGGCAGGTTGCCTGAACTGTTGCAAAGCATGGCCAGCTCAGGCGGGCTGTGTCGGCAGGGCTGCCTCTGCCAGGACCTCTCCAGCTGTTGGGCTCGGAAAAGACCTGGCCTGTGCTATAAGACAGGAGCTATGGAGTCCAGGTCTCTCTCTGCTACACTATCTCATCAGCAGGAGTGTTAGGCAAGCTCACGGTGGAGCACCACAAAAGCATGGCATGGCAACCAGGACTTAGCGAACACCTTCTGAGCTCCCGAACCATCTCCACTGGACTCTGGGCCAGCCCTTGCTCTCTGTCGCTGCCTCCTGGAACAGGTACAGACAGAAGGGCGTTATCTGGTCCAGGAGGAGTTCGGGGAGGAGGTGATGTTGAAGGTAGGAAGGAGGAAGCTCTGGACTCAGGATCCAGGATCAGGGTGTGCACTAGCCCGGATGGCCCTGTAACTAATTCATATGCAGAAGTGTGTCAGTCCTTTACGAAGCTGGGAAGCTGCTGGAGCATGCAAAGTCTCTTTAGCACCATAATGGCTGCTTTACTGAACATCTTGTCAGTTCTGGGCACTGTGCACAGAGCTGCCCTGCATGTGGCCCTGTGGTGGGCACACATGCACTGGACATCACTGTGCATTCTGCTCTGAGAGAGATGAAATGACCAGCTTCCACTCACACAGCTGCTCAGCCAGCAGAAAGTGGAGCCAGGAGCCAGCTCTTTGTCACTTGCCTTGATTGACTCTACCGGACCTGCAGCATAGCTCCTGTCCAGTGGGCTGGGTGACTGGAGAGTCCCCTGAGTGTGAACTATCCCTCCAGGCTGGGTTGGGGTGGAGCTATCTGGGGTCCCTGATGTACCTGCCTGAGCTGCTTGCAGCTCACCTCCTTCTTCTGAACCCCTTCCCAAAGTCATGCTCTTCTAGATGACTGTCATGTCACAAGCATCTGGGGAACCCCAAGAGTGCCAGTGAGGAGTCTCCCTAAAGCTCTGGCCACCTGGATGCTGCCCCAACTCTTACAGGGACAGAGCACCTATGTGGCTTACAAAATGTGATTTCAGACTGCATCACTCACTGGGCAGACTCTGGTGCTGGCGAGATGCCATGGTTTGATGAGAGGGAGCCATTGGCCAAAAAAAAAAAGAAAAGAAAAGAAAAAAGAAAGGAAAAAAGTGTGTGTGTGTGTGTGTGTGTGTGTGTGTGTGTCAGAGAGCAGCCTCAGGTAGCATTTCTCAGGAACCATTTGCTTTATTTTTTCTGAGATAAGACCTCTCTTTGACTTGAGGCTTCCAAGTAGACATGCTTGAAAGTGCTGGATTACGAGCATACAGTACCATGTTGGCTTTTCCCCCATGTGTCAGTATGTTTTCCTGATGTTGACTTGACCTGCCACTATGTCACTCCATGCTACAGAAGAGCCCGCCATAGGATAGTGTGTCCTGGGGACCTGACTACCCATCAGGGAAGCCTTTAGACATATGAATGAACAGTGCAGGAAAAAAGCCCTCAGGGACAGGTCACAGGCTGTGCAAGCCACAGCCCTGTTGCTTCCCCTAACCTTGCCCTCTAGAGGGCTTGAGGATGAACTAGGCACGCTTTTTTCCTGAAGGTGATAGTCACAGAGACAGCTCTGAGATGGAGACATCACTGGTTTGAGGGAGCCCTTCAATACAGGTGAGCTGACATCAAGAATATTTAGAGACCTCACTGTTCCTTGGCCCCTGTCTTTTGTGTGTGACACATGTATGAGCAGGTGTGTGAGCCTGTTCATGTATGGGTACATGTGGACCTCATAGGCTAATATTGTGTGTCATTTCTCAGGAGCAATCACCTTATTATGTGAGACCAGGCTTCACATGAGGCTCTGGGAGTCACTGACTAGGCTAGACTAGGCAATGAGCCCCAGAAATCCTCCTGTCTCTATCTCCCCCTCGCAGGGATTGCAGGCACACACTACATGCCTGTCTTTTTATGTGGGTACCAGTGGTTGAACATAGGTCGTCCTGTGTAAATATTTTACCAGCTGAGCCATCACCCAGCCTCAGACCCTCCACTGCCCAGAGATCTGAGATCCAGGCTAAATAGAAACCTGTTTTTCATTGTTTCCACTGTAGAACAGAGTCAGATAATACACAGAGATTCAGGAGCTGCGTTCATGTTCCGTTTACTCAGAGAAATCATTGCTGAGCAGAGATGTTGTTAACTAATAATTCAGGGTTGGTAACCTTCAATCAGCCGTGATTAAGGAACTTGTGCTGAGTGTCGTGGGGCTAGCACGGCATTTTGAACACTGATAGCAAGATCTGCTTACGCCATCCATCTTTTCTCTGGTACGGTGCCCTTAACTAATAATTCCAGATGGAAGGACTTCAAATCGAGCGTTGGGCTGGGGGTGGGATAGGACCAGGGCAAACTCTTGATGGCTATAAAAATGATTTTATTGCAAACTGTCTCCAGATGGGTGACTTTCATTTAGCTTTAAAGTACGGACACTATTCTGACGATTCCAAGGCCATCTCTTACTCCGTGGCAGGGCAGTTCAAACCTGCTGTGCCAGAGACCAGGGCAGGTGTAAGTTTCATGGGTGGAGCCCTTTCCCAGTGCCCTCAGAAAGGAAGGTCAGACTCTGAGCTTGCCATTACCACTGGGCATCCTCCTCCTCTTCCTGCTGCCAGAGCACCTCACACGCCCCCTCATGGTACCTAATGGAAGTACAGATTAGATCAGCAAACTTCCCCCATTGCTCCTTGGGGGACAAGCCAATTTGGCCTGTTGTATCTGGTTTGGAGTAGAATTGTCACCAGAGAGCGTTGAGCTCCAGGGGACCCAACAAAGCTTGCTGTCGTGGTGAGGAAGCTGGTGGTTGCATCAGAGTTGCCTGAAAGATAGAAATACAAACCCCATCCCCTCCCCTGAACCCAGGAGTGGGCACCAGCCATCAGTGCCTCCCCAACCCTCCTCCACGTAGGATTTAACACAGTCTGAAGCTGGGGAGACTAAGGTTCGGTCACAGAAGGGGTTAAGAAGACACTCTGGGCAGATGGTTTTCCAGTGTCTCTCTGCAGCTGAGGGCAGCGGTAGCAGGCAGAGGAGCCCAGATTTCAGAGAATGGCCTAGAGGGGGCCAATGAATCTGAACTGAAGAAAACAAAAACTAAAACAAAAGCAAACAAAGACTCAGCAGGCTGAGTTTTCAGGACCAAAGGGAAGCCAAAACTTTCTGTGAGCCACGAAAAAGCCCAGCGATCTAGCTACGGGGGTTGGCAAAGGGCTTTTGGCAGCACCGTTTGGAACAGCAATTGAGAAATGTGCTTTTATAACCAGGCCTGTGAGGGTACCTCAGAAACCTGCAAATTCCACTCAAGCTGAAGTCGGATGAGACTGGAGCCCATCTGACTTCACCCTGGAGTGCAAGGCCTGGACCCCCCAGAAACTGTTCTGTGTGGTGGAAGCCTGCTCTACACTATGGAAACTGCACCCCCACTTCTAGAGCAGGGCAGACTGGCTTCCCTAATCTTTGAGCTTCTCCTCTTGCAGTGACAGCTTGTAACTTACTGTGTTGACAGGGGACTTACATTATCATTGTGGCCACCAGGCTCACGGTGAAGACTCATGCGGAGGACATGGACTGAACTCTGTCTGCACGCAGGGCACAAGTGTCAGAGTCAAACATGGATGAGAGAAGAGAAAGCAAACAAACTTGGGAGGAGCCTTAAACTTGCCATGAAAACCTAGGCTCTCTCTTTAAGGTCTTGGATTCTGAAGAGGCTCCCTACACCGGCACAGCAGCCACAGCAGCGGGGGAAGTGGTTTTACAATTCATCATTGTTTGGGTATCTGCCAAGAAGGAGATGACATATTTGTGTCAAGGACCCAGTGGATTAGCAGCTTGGCTGGCTGCTTCCCAGAAGACAGGCCAGCCTAGCCCATGGAGTTGCTACACTGCAGGAGACAGCCAAGGGCAAAGATCTGACCAACAGTGTTAGGATAGAAGTGTTTCCTATCCCGTAAGCCAGACTATGTACCATGTGCTGGTGTGTTAGGAAGCAAAGATCATTTTTACCTGCCCACTAGGCATTCTGGTAAGAAAACACCAAAGCTGTGACCCTATAGGCTGCTGCCTGGCAAGAGACAGGAACACCTGGGGGAAAAAAGTCACTTTGTCCTATGGACAGGTAGGGGTCTTCTGTTTCTACTCCTTTGGTTGGGGCTATCCACATCTGTGGTTTGAATGGGCCCAAGGATACAGATGAGCAGAGCCTGGGATGTCAGCAGAGGCAGTGGATCCAGGGGAGCAGGCCCTGAGAGGTGGGGCTCTGTGCCTGAGGGCTCCAGCTGCAAATCTGACTTGTAGTACTTTAGACTGTCTTCACATTGCCCTTCCCAACCCGTCATGGCCCCTCATGCCCACCAAGCCAGTGGGAACCTCACTGGGTGAGGGACCGAGGACAGAAGACAGAGCCACATTCACACCAACAGCGTGAAGGCGACAGCCAGGACAGAGGCATGACACCAAGCAGGAAGATTAGTGGGAGGAAGGGTTTGAGGACACTGGAAGGCACAAGCCACCCCACCCTCGTTTACTCTCCCCAATGACATTCTGGACGGGAAGAGATGTTCCAGAGAGGTCTGGATGACTTGGCTGGAATCTGAAGGAGGGGCTAGAGGACTGCACGTGACGGCTGATCGGGCAGTCACCCACAGATCAGCTAAGGGCATTCTTGCTTTGATGAGAACAGTCTCACCTAGCACTTGCTGCCATGGACCAAAAAGCCCTGATGTGGTGGGTCAGGGTGGCTGGGAGAGGCTACATCACCGTGACAAGAGACCTTGTAGGTGGATTACAGATAGTGTGCCAAGGTGGGAGAAAGGTCACCTCAAGATATAGCTAGAAGCGTCTTTACTGGCAAAATTTTCAAAATGTTAAAAATGATGGTGATGATGATGGTGCTGGTGGTGGTGAGGTAGCAGGAGCTATGTTAAGTTTATTTTAAGAAGGATTTTTCATACATATGCATGTGTGTCTTTCTATGTGTGGGTATGTACACAGGAGTGCAGTACCAGCACAGGCCAGAAGAGGCAGTCATATCTGCAGAAGCCAGAGTTCCAGATTGTTCTGAACTGCCCATCCTGGGTGTTGGAAGTCCTTGCAGAATGCCCTGTATAGAATCCACCCATAAGCTCTCATCAGCACAGTGACATGGTGACATGTCCTCCCCTCCAGCAGTTCTCAGGACCTGCTCCTGAGTGTCCGGGTCCATTGGTGAAGCCTCTTGCTTCATACCACCACTCATGCAGACACGAGGGCCCCAGGACATCCGAGTGGCCCCATCCGGTGTTGATGTAAGAGGATATATTTTTATATGTTTCTAGTTTTGTCAAAGCCCAAAGTGTTAAAGTCTCCTTGACAGGGAGGGTGAATTACTCTACCTATGGCCTCCCGTCTTCATGGCCAGTGTCAGCACTGTGGCATTGGTTGGGGCATAATATGCCCTTACAAGATCTCTGCTCTGCCTACCCTGGGTACCATTGATGGAATGAGAACTGATTCCTGATTTGTGCATATTAAATGTTAGAAGCCACTGGAATCAGGTCACAGGGGACTCAGTATACAGAGTTCATGATTTGGAATACCACACCATCACCAAAAGTACAAAAATATTTTATCATTATGAACAGCTGTGGTATCAACTGCCTTTTCTTGTATCTGACCAAAGCCTTGACAGAAGCAGCTGAAGGGGGAGCTTTATTTTGGCTTGTAGCTTGAGGGCACAACCCATCACGGTGGCTTGCTGGTTCCATCTGCGGCTAGGGGAGCATGAGGAGACTGCTCCTATCTTGGTGGGCTGGGAGGCAGAGGGTTCAGGTACAGGCATGAATCACATTCGACCTTCAAAGGCCATCCTCGGTGACCCAGCTACAGTCCTGAAGGCTCCCACACACCCAGACCCAGCACCACAAGCTGAGGACCAAGTACCTGTTCAAACTCACAAGCCTGTGGGGAGCATTTCACATCCAAACTGTAACTACTAACAATGAAATGTTAGGGGAAGATGAGAATATATCTTTATATGTTTCTAGTTTGGCCAAAGCCTAAAGCGTTCGTATCAGTGTAAATGACTAGGAAGAAGTTGAGAAACGTTCCTGGAGCCCGCTGCTCAGTGCTCAGACTCTCCTTCATGATCATCCACAGTTTCCTACATTGTATGTGTCCCAAGAGAATGCGCCATCATCACAGCCTCCGAGAACGTTATGTGAGACCCAGACTTGCTCGGGCGTGCCAGAATCACCGTGTGTGCACGGCAGCACTCTCCGTCCATCACACAGAGGTCTTCAGGGTGCGGGAAGACTTCAGAGGGTCCCCTGTGGTTTTCCTGGTTTCTCTCTGGGATAGACAGTGGGCAGTCTGCTGGCCCATGGATGCTTGCTGTCTGTTCCCCTCTTCACAAGTATTTTGCTAGTGAACCACTGTGAACACGTTTCCATTCAAACGAAAGAATGTTATGGTGTTGCAGGCCTGTCAGTCCAGCTTCTTGGAAGGTTGATCCAGGAGGATAACAAGTTCAAAGTCAAGCTGGGCGATTCACTGAGACCATCTCACTCTTTAAAACAAAGTAATTTTCATGTATGTGGGTGTCTTGCTTTTGTGTATATCTGCGAACCACTTATGTGCCTGGTTCCTGTAGAAGCCAGAAGAGGAAATCAGATCCCTGGCACTGGAGTTACAAGTGTTGGCGAGTCGCAACGTGGGTGCTGGAAATTGCTTCTTGTCTTGTGTTCAGGAGACCCTCAGTTCATTGCAACACACTGAACCAAGTGTAGAGTGTGAATCTGTGCTCTGCCTGCACTTGGGGATTTTCCTCCTGCTCCAGCAGCCGCTGAGGCAGATGACAGACCTGGTCTGGGCATGGACCCCCAGCTTCATGTCTAACATTATAAAAAAGCTGCACTCACCTGCCTGATCCTCCAGTTTGCCCCCTTGTCGACAGGCTGTGTGACCAACAGGACAAGATCACTCGCCATCTTCAAGGCTCCTTCTTCTGGGTCACAGCCTTGGCCACAAGGTATGGACAGACTTACCTTTAACATCTGCATCCACAGCCACACAAGAGAAGGGACCTGTTTGTCCCATTCCCCAACTCCATTCCCAGAGCTATTTCCTTGCTGTGTGCCCTTTTAGCCAGCTACCAGCTTCTCCTTTATAGGGTGAGAATGATACTTAAAGGAAGTGCGTTGGCCACACAGGGGTCTCATGGGAGTTTGTGTTTTTAGTGGACAGATCACCACCCAGTTGCTTACGGTTGCTGTTGAAATTATTGTGGTTAGAGGTCAATGTCTCTGCCTCCCATGCAAAGCCATAGCTTTTCACTGGCTTTCCTGCCTTGAACCTTACACTCTCCTTCCTTCTGCCTGCTGACCTGACTCTGTGGTAAGATCCTCTTCCAGATGCCCCCTCCAAGACTTCCTTTCTCCCCATCACTCTGTGGCCAGGGAGGCAGGCAGCTGATTTCCTCACTGTCAGGCTGACCCAGCAGGAAGCTGTGGCTTCTGTTCATATCCAGCCTGACCATCAGCCACACAGGGTTTCTGTGCCCCGTGTCTTGTGTAATGGAACTCAGCACCCAGCGCCACCCATCTTAGAACCCTCAGTGACCCCAGAATGACATACTGGGGGAAAGGCCTCACCCTGGGGGTCAAGTCTCTCCAGGCCCGGGAAGCATGTGTCTGCTCTATAAACAACTGGACTGATGGCAATGTTGCAATGTGGTGCAGCAGCCGTTTAATACCTTTAAGGGAATGGGAAATGGAGTTTTCATGTCTGCTCATGCTGAAAATGGAGGATAATGACAGAATTATTAAAGCTGTCTTCTCTGCCTCAGACTAATTGCATGTGGTCTGTGAGGCTGACTCAGGAATCCGGATGGGAAGCGCTGGATCCCAGACCTGGCACTCGGGTGTGCAAACACAGCAGAGTGAGAACCGTAGGTGTTCGGGATCTGGAGGACAGCCATGAGCTCGGGGCATGACACTCTGGCTGGACCCTGCTCCTGGTGGGGCTGAGGCCACATTTGCAGGAAAGCCTGTCTGGTGACAGCCCCGCCACTTGAAGATAGAGCTGTGAGACCAAGGTGGCTACACAGCCATTGGGGTTGGGAAGGCCGAGGAAGGGACTTCTTCAGAGCCTTTAGTAAGATGGTGATGGGCATCTGCACCAAGAGGTCCTGGGAGCTTTTCCTTGGTACGTGTATGAGAGGGGAAGTTGAGGCGCAGAGACACACTCTGAGGGTCCAGAGGTGTCAGATCTTCCCCTTAGCCAGGTGTGTTCCTGAACTCCCCTCTCAGGCTCAGGAAGGCATCAGCGGAGTCCAAGCACCAGCCTCCTGGAAATAAACGTCAGAGGCTCTGAAAGCCAGAGTGGTTTTCAGTGCTCGGAGGCGATTTGCTGAAGTGTCCTCTCTGTCTCTCTGGTGGGGTCTCAAGCTGGGGTGAGTGGGCCCCTCACACCAGTTGTGAAGTGATGGGTAAAATTCCACCCTCAAGTTCCTGATTTCGGAGGCTCAAATGTCAGCTGCATCGCTTTGTAGCTGTGAGGTTTTGGAGACGTTGTTCAAACTTTCTGTGTCTAAGTGATCCACACGCGCAGGCTTAATAGTGAGTGTGATTCCAGCTAATAGAGATAAAGTATGGGAAACATCTTACAATTTTGAGCCAAGCTATAAATAGCTCTATTACCCACAGGTAACATTTAGAGCCTGTGGCTGTTCATCTCGAGAGACAGGCCGGCCAGGTGGACCGGATTGTACACAGCAAACCGCAGACTAGGAGCTTCGCAAGTGCAGTTCAGACAACAACCAGCAGATGGCAGAAGCAAGCCAGGAACCCAGCCTGGCCCAGCCCAGCTGCTTAGAGAAAGTGTCTGGAAGTTTGTAAGGGCTAGCTTTGTCAACTTGATACATCCTACAGTCGCCTGGGAAGAGAGTTCCAACGAGGAGTTATTTAAGCCAGGCTGGCCTGCGGGGGACTGCCTTGATTATATTAATTGATGTGGGAGACCCACCCAGTGTGGATGGCCCCATTTTCCAGGCAGGGGCTGGGGTTAAGAGAGCTCTAGCAAGCGTCCATCTATCACTCTCTGATGGTGCCTGTGGATGTGCCTCAAGTTTCAGCTGCCTCAAGTTTCTGCCTTGACTTCCCCATGAAGATCAAAAGTAACCTGAAATTGTGAGCTAAAATTAACTTTTTCTCCTAAGCTGCTTAATTTTTTTTTTCCTTATTCTATGTGTATGGCTGTTTGCCTACGTGTATGTCTGTGTATCATGTGTTCGCCTGGTGCCTGAGGCCAGAAGAGGACTTTGGAGTCTCTGGTACCCGAGTTACAGATAGGAGCCTTCATGTGAGTGCTGGGAATTGAACCCAAGTGCCCGGTTAGAACAGCCACGTGCTCTTAACCCCTGAGTCATTTCTTTAACACCCCCACCCCAAGTTGTTTCCTGCCACTAGCTTTATCACAGAACAGAAATAAAATGAGAACATTTGTTTGAGACCTTGTGCGTAAGAGCCATCTTTCATTCGGGAAGTACCCTGGGCTGGAGGGCTCAATGCCAGGTGTGTCCCCAGCTGCACAAATGCCACCTTTGTCAGATCAGTCTGCATTAGACCGGGAGTCCCTCTCTGCTCTCTGAATGAGGAGATGTGTTTTGTCTCATACCTCATGGCAGGGATGGAGTGGGGACAGCATGTGTCTGTCTAGTTCCTGAACCCAACTCTCCTGTGAGCAGCTAGCTCCTGGGTATCTTGTTGTCTTCCAAGAGGAAGTAGGAACCAGATAAAATGAGAACAGCCAATAGCCAGTTCAGCAAGACAAGGTAGAATGGACGGGTGCCTGGTGCTTTGTGGGGGAGCATCTGTGGGGACCAAGGAGACTGAGGCCTGGGTCCTGAAGGAGCTGTGGGAAGCATCGGAGGCAGGGGGAGGGGCTGGGCTCACGCTGGGAGTGCTGGAGCTTCTCATGTTGATGAACTAGAGTAGAGGACAGGTAGCTAACCAGAAGACCTGACCAAGAAGGAACACAGGAGTGTGAGTGCTGACCTCACTTATAAGCACGTCAGGTAGGGAAAGCCTGTGTGAAGAGAAAGGAAGGTCACTCAATAGTCAGGCCGGTCTATGTAGCAAAAGCGGGTCACTGGGTTTGGCTCCAGAGTCCTGAACTCTTTTGAGTGGCCTCTGGGGTGGAGGGCATTCCCTAGGGTAGCTGGGAACGTGTCACAAGTAGGAGGCCATGCTGTTTCCCTGCACACACCTGGCCCTGGTGTCTCCTGGAGAAGCTGCGGGCTGATGGGGTTGCAAGCATCTCCATCTGCCCTGCCTCCAGCCTGCCCTGGCTCCTCCCTGGGGCAGACTTGAAAGCATAGACAAATTCTCCACATCCCAGCAAATAGTCACACTGACAATTCCTGCCGGGCTCAGGTTCAAGTCCTCATTAAGCTGTTAAGTGGGTGGGGGTTTCAGTTCCTTCTAGTGGCCCCACTTCTTGCCTTGGAACTCAGAGCAGCTGTTGAAGCTCAGAGCAGCTGTCAGCAGTTCCAGTCTGAGGCCTCCTCTCAGGTGGAAGTTGGGAGGCATAAAGAAAGGGAGGCAGGGCAGAGATGAAGTGGGCTGAGATCGGGGGAGGCGGGGCAGAGGCTGGAAATGACCTGTGGACAAGGATCGAATGTCCAAACAAGTGCTATGGACACTGGTTTCCTGCTTGGGTGGCTCTTTCAGGCCATTATACCCACAAACACACATGTGCACACATATAGACACATGGACATGTATATGAGTGTATACATCACGACACACATATGTACATACACATATGCACAGGCATGTACACACTATACACATATCTGCATGTACACTTATACCTGCATATATACACAAACATATATACACAGAGCTGGGTGCACAGGCACACACTGATGTGAAGTATGAGGACTCATGCATACACACACACATACACACACACACACATACACGCACACACACAAACACACACACACACACACACACACACACACACACACACACGCTGCTGGGGTTTGAATGCGTATGTCCCTCCATGATTGGAACAATGCAGCTTAGACCCGGATAGGACAGTATTACAGAGTGGGGGCTGAGGAGGTGGTTGAGTCAGGAGGGCAGAGCCCTCACCCACAGGATCAACGAGCTCCCCTGGCTGCAGGGAGCTGACGGAGACCCTTCTGCGGCCCACCTCCTGACGAGTGCAGACACAGCCCTGCCCCCTTAGGAGGAGGCAGAAACAAAGGCCATCTTGGATGATGGAGACACTGGCTTTAGCACCCAGCCTCCAGAACTGTGATAGGCAGGTTTCTACATCCATTATGTGTCTATTTTGCTGCAGCAGCGGGGACAACCAAGCCACGATCCACGCATTCATGTTCATACATGCACATACACACACACACACACACACACACACACACACACACACAGTCACACACACAACCTGTATACACACATATATACATATACATACATATACACACATGACTACACACTCACACAGACACATAATGTACACACAGACACACACGTGCACACGTTCATACAGACGCGAATTTGCACATGCACACACAAATGCAGGTGTACATGCATGGGCTCTCACGTACGCACATTTAAACAATGCACACCATACATGTTCATCACATTCATACACACATGCATGAACACAAGTACACATATACTCGTACATTCACGTGCCTACACATATCCACATACATACAAAAAACATGCTGTCTTAGAGTCCCTGTTGCTGTGAAGTGACACCATGACCGTGGCAACTCTTAGAAGAGAAAACATTCCTTTGGGTCTGGCTTACCGTTCAGAGGTTCAGTCTGTTGTCGTTACGGTGGGAAGCATGTAGGCAGACACAGAGCTGGAGAATGAGCCAAGAGCTCAGACAGCAGAAAGTAAACTGATGGGCCACTAGGCCTGGCTTGAGCTTCTGAAACCTCAAATCCCATCCCCCAGTGACACACTTCCTCCAACAAGGCCACACCTCCTAATAGTGCCACTCCCTATGGGCCTATGGGGGCCATTTTCATTCACACCACCACCACACATTTACAGGCCTGCAGACATTTATACGTACTGATGTATACACAAACACATGAAGGGACTCATGCATACATTCTTATGTACACACATGGACATTTGCATATGTCTACATGTATACACACTCATAAATACATACATGCACATGTATCATCTCTCTCCGTGCTCATAGGATTGCTGATAACTTAGTGTGTAGCAGATATACCCTTTGCCTTTTCATCGTGTCCCCCCACCGAAAGCAGATACCGGGACAGGGATTCAAGGGCAAGTGGTTAAGATGGGTTGTGACCCCGGAAGTGTTGTGGAAAAGTCAGGCAGAGAGAAAGATGGGGCAGGTAGAGCGCGTGAGAAGAAGCAGAGCCATGGCCTGCTGAGGACCTCAGAGTTCAGCTTCGTGAGGGGCAGGGGGGACTGAGAGAGGCCGCATCCACAAGTCAGGATCAACACCTGAGCGTGGGGAAGCCAGGTGTGGATGCCTGCTGGATTGGTGCCACTCGGGGTGTCCCTGGCACTTCTAAATCTCCCAGCACAGGCCATCAAGCGCCTTGGGCAGAAGGCTGGGTCCTCTGTGGGCTGCTGATGACTGCAGGTGGGCACAGGGCGGCCTCATTTATCTCTTTACAGCTCCCGATTAGAAGAGACAGAACTGAGGTCTAGGCTGCTGGAGAGGCATGCATGGATTCACGAGTGAAGAGCGGGCACAGCCAGGCTGGGAGGATGCTAACAGATGAGCCTCAGCTAGGCCAGGGGGTGCAGGCCTGTAATTTCAGCTACCAGGAAGGCTGAGGCAAAGGCATGGTGAGTTCAAAATCAAAGGCACAAAGAGGGCTGGCGATACAGTTCAGTGACAGAGCAGTTGGCCCTACATGCAGTTCCCAGTACTGAAAAACGAATAAAATAGAGTAAAATGTGAGACTCAGTGGAGACCTGAATTATGAGCTCCACCTAGGCAGGTCAGCATCAGGGGCTGTGGTGACAGGAGGTGCTTAGGACCTACTGCAGGTGTGCATTGAGTGACAGCTAGGGTAACAGGTGGCCAATAGATGCTCCCTGTCCTGAGAATGCATGGGACGATGTCAGCGGCCTCTGGTTCCATTACTCATCTACACTGAAAAGACAGACAGGAAACCCAGTCACTACCAAGAGCTGGCGACACCTCCCCAAAGCTAAGATCTGGGCCGTGACCCACCCTGGGGTAGCATTTGGGGTGACAGTGAGGAGTGAGCAGGTGTGGGGATGGGGGAGTGTAGTGACACCCAGCTTCCTGGTGTCTGGCACTCCTTGCAAACCTGGTGGCCCAAATGTCATCCTGGTCCCTTCTAAAATGACCTGCATCTGGGCCTCTGGCCCCTCTTATGCCAAGAAGCACAGTCCAGCCAGCATGAGGGACTCCAAGTGACCCCTTTGTTCAGACACCCCAGTCTCCTCCTCCCTTCTTGTCCTCTGGGTTCAGCCATTTTTGATGCCCAGGGCTGTTCAAGGGAGGGGCAAAGACACAAGGGGCACTCCCAGCCTGGATCTAGCCTTCTCCTATTTTTTTTTTTATTAATTAAACTGTTTATTTTATTTTATTTTAAAATTTATTACAATTTAGTCACTTTCACTTCGTATCCCAGCTGTAGGCCCCTTCCTTGTTCCCCTCCCAACTCCACCCCCTCCCTCTTCTCCTCCCATGCCCCTCCCCCAGCCCACTGATAGGGGAGGTCCTCCGCCCTTTTCCTCTTACCCCAGCCTCTCAGGTCTCATCAGGACTGTCTGCATTGTCCTCCTCTGTGGCCAGGTAAGGCTGCCCTCCTCCCCGAGGCGGGGGACTCAATCTACTCCTATTTTAAGTCTGTGTCTGTCTTGTGTACAGGAAAAGCATGATTCACACCTAATTTTGTTCTGTGCAGTTATGTCCTGCTTTTTAAGATACTCCAACCCCGGAGAGTCTGCTCAGTGCAGACAAAGGCATTTTAAAGGCTTTAATGACACAAAACTCCTCTGTGTGTTATTTGCACATGTTCTGGAATGCTTTGGTGATGCTCGGGAGCCTGGCTGTGGCTCTTCGGATGGCCTGGGAAAGAGTCCTTCATTGTCCTACCACCTTGCAAAATGGAGTCAGTCAGCTGTCTTGTCTGAGGATTTGTTGTCTGAAGGGCTTCTAGGAATTGCAATGTTTATATAACAATGGTGTCTTCAGAAGAATCTGAAACCAGGAGCCTCCACCATCCCCAGTCACTAACAAGAAATGGGACAGGTCTCAGGATGCTGTCCAGTGAGTGGGTAGAGAAGAGCTTGTCTGGGAGCTCCAGGCTGGACCACAACACTCTGCTTTTGTGTGGTACCAGCCCTGGTGAGCACAACTTGTGATGATTTAGAGCCATAGCTGATGGGTCTTCTCAGGGCTGGTGCTGGAGAGGCCTGTGGCTATGTCTTGCCAGCGTGCTGGCTGGTCCGTGTGGATTTCTCTGCAGCCTTTTCCAAAGCAGAGCAGGCAGTGTGTACACCACTCCTCTCCTGCCTAACTCCACGGAGCGGAACCTGCCAGCCTCGGCCTGCATTCTGCCAGAGGATGGGAAGACGCTTAGAAGCTTCTGGCCGCAACACAGTGTGTGTGCTCTCTGTGCTGAGCCGAAGCTTCCGGGCTGGCAGAAACAAGGCAAACACAATCTGCTGGCTGCCTTCTCAGTGGTCCTCCTTAGGCTTGCCCCATGATGCTGCCAGGAAAGCAGCTCTCGAGGCTGTTAATTAAAACCAGGGCACTCTGGGCAGGGAAAAAAGTTTAAAACTCTGAAATCATTTTCCATAATAGAAATTTTTGTTTTTTGGAGGTACTCAAGGAGGTCAGGCCAATGAGCTTTTAACTTTGTGCCTGGTAGGCAGGGTGGGAACCAGGATCTGCCACCACTGACTGGGGCAGCCATCATCTCCTGAGCCCAGGGACTGGGGTGAGGGAGCTGGGCTTTCAGAGAAGAATCTGGCCCTGCTGACTAGATGTATTGAGACTTGCTGATCAGTCAAGGGTGAGCACAGCTCTGTGGACCATCACCTTAGCAGGCTGTAGTCCCCGTGACTATTTTGGGTTGTCTGCATTTTAAGGTGGTGACATCATGCACAAGATGGGGGTACAGTGCCCTAAAATCTATCCATCACAGAGCATCCTCTTTGTTCCATTGGATTTCTGGAGAGGGCTGCTTTTGAATGGTGAATGCTGCCTCTTGGGCCCCCCTGTGCAGCCTCTCTCAGAGAGAAGCTGGAGGGACTGAGAAGGTAAGAGGGACACCAGGGTGACTGTGAGGCCCCTGGTGTGAGAGCACGTACCTGCTGCCCTGATCTATCCAGGCTGTGAAGGAAATCATTTTCTAGGGCTCCTGAGCTGACCTGTGAAACTGTGACTCCCCACAGGGCCGAGAGCTGGAGGTGTAATTCCCCGGATGTGGTCCTACTCCGTGTGCCCCGAATCGCATCCTCTCTCCTTCTGTGGCCAACTGGAAGCCTAGGAAGGGCGGAGCAGTGTGGCAGGCCTGCAGCTGCTATGAAGACATGATGCCTAGATCCAGCTGTGGTGATTAACATCCATATCAACCTACAGGAACTGGAGTCACTCTAGACATGGATGTCTCAGCATGTCTGTGATGGAGGCTAACAGCTTGGGCTAACTGAAGCGGGAGGACCCACCCTAACTGTGGGCATCACTTTCCCATTAGCTGAGATCCCAGACTGGGAAGAAAGGAAGACAATGGGCTGAGCACCAGCATTCACCTCTCTCTGCTTCCTAGCTGGGGATGTCACGTGACCAGCTGCCCCATGCTCCTGCTGCTTGGACTTCCTTGCTTACATGGCTGTTTGTCAGGCAATAGCCATAGCAGGGAGACAAGCTGCTAGCACTGGGATGCCCCAGTGTTGCAGGTTTGGAGCAGACCCATTCCCTGTGCTGGTTCGGGGCCTGTGTTCAGCCGCTCTGTCTTTGAGCTCATGCTTGCACTTGGCTCTCAAGTCAAGTCTGCCCTGTGGAGACCCAAAGTACCTGGTGCTCTGTGGTCATGTGATCATGATCCCCCTGGACTCACACACATCTCCTTCCAGCATGTACCCCCGATCCTCCAATTCTGTGCTTAAATGCATCCTTTTGTAGCATACTGACAGATGCTCCCATTGACTCAGCATCTATGATTTGCATTGGACAGCACATGATTCCTATGACGTCAGTCCTCTACTGTAACTCACGTGTCCGATGTCTCTACTAATGCATTTGAAAAGTGCCTTGATCTATCTAACTTTCCTTTGTTCTATAACCATGAAAATGTGAGAAATCTGTTATCATGCTGGCACATGACATGTAGGTAACCTGAATTCATGTTCCTAGGCCAGGCCACTCACATCTGGTTCCTTTTGAGGTGAGAGCTGTGTTGTTTGAACAGGAACTGGTCTACCAGGAAATCCCAGCCAGGCCATTAGAAGAGTCTTGTGAAGACCGTGGCCCAGCTGTGGCTACTGCCATGGCAGGATAGAGACCTGAGTAGCATGTGAGAGAGGGGCAGATGGCACCTTTGCCTGGCTGCATGCCCACTCAGGGTGTTCTCCATGCTGCAGGGTCAGCTCTGGGGCCCTAGAAACAAGAAGTGCTGGGAGCCTTCTTCAGAAGCTCCAATGCTGTGGGCCTGGAATTGGCCCCTTCTCTCCTTTTCTTATACTTCCTCTCTCTCCCATACCTTTTCCTCTCCTCATTCTTCTTCTTTTCCTCCTTCCTCTTCCCTACCCCTTCCCCCCTCTCCCTTTCCTTTCCCTACTCTTCTCTTCCCTCCCCTCCACTTCCTTCCTTTCCTACCTTGGTGGCACTGGGGATTGAACCTAGTGCCGTCTGCATGCCAAACAAGCACTCTACCCCTGAGCTACATCCCCACCCACCTTTTCTTATTTTGAGACAGGTTGGCACGAGGCTGCCCAAGCTGGCCTTAAATTTACTCTGTAGCTCAGGCAAGCTTTGAACTGGCAAGCCGCTGCCTCAGCCTCTCAAGTCACAGTGATTCAAGGCTTGGGTCTCCTGGCTCAGTGACTTCTGTACTTACTGTACTTACTAAAAGCAGGTCTGAGGAAGAAATTGTGTTTGAGACTCACTTTCTCATAAAGCCAAACACACATCTCAGCAGAGAAATCAGGCAAGGGGAAAAGAGGCAAGATATTTGCAGCGTCCATAGAGCAGGAGCAGAGACACAGCAAGAAGAAAGCTGGAACCTGGGGGAGATTTACCAGTAAAGAAATTGTGGGTTTCCCCTCTTGCTGGGAACTAACTCTCAGCGAGACATCAGGCATAAGCTGCTAATTACTCAGGCACTGTGCCGAAAAAAAGCTGCAGCTCTTAAAACATACCAGACACCGAACAGAATCTTTGCTCCTCCCGTGTTGTCTAAGGAACCCAGATGTTGTCATCACAGCCACTCCATAAACAAACAGTGCCCGGATGCAGGGATTGGCTTCCCTAATTGTTCCCTCAAGGGTTGTCCTGGGCTGTGACTGCTGCTATAATCTTTTTGGGTTGGCAGAGGACAGGTGACAGGCACACAGAGGAAGGTCGGGCCAACAAAAATTCCTGGTGGGAACATGACTTACCAGAGGTCTGTGGAAACCTTGGTGTGAGGACTTCCTGTGCCATCAAGTGTCTCACTGGTCCTGGAGGGCTTGGAAGCAAAAGGTGTGAACAGGCACAGGTTGAAATGCTGGGTCCTCGCACACTGAGTGACTGCGATGTAATTTTAGACCAAGGGACGTGACTGGTAAGCTGGCTACTGTTTGTACTGTTTGCTGAGGGTTCACACATTGAACCAGCCCTGAGATGGGTCTTTTCATGGACCATGATTCAAAGATGGGAGCTGGGGTCCCAGAGTCTTCATGAAGCATATAGTACTATGGCTCCCCAAAGACTCATGGTACGAGTGCTCAGCCCTCAGCTTCTGGTGTGGGTTTGAAGATGGTAGTGCCCTTAGGGGAGAGTGGAGCACAGGGATGGTTATTCTTGTCCCTCCTCTGCCTATGCTCTCTGATTCCTGCCTACCACCCCGTGATAGTCTCTTCTACTTGTTCCTTCATCTTGACCATGTCTCCCCAACTTTGACAGACTCAGATCTCCCTGAAACCCTGAGCCAAGACAAGCATTCTTTTTCTCCTACACGGCTTCTGTGAGGTGGTCAGACATAGTAAAGGCAGAGTCTGAGTTGGGAAATGCCTGTTTGTTATTTCATCTGTAGTGCAGGCTGGTCTTTCTCCCCGATGAACTCATTTAAACTCAGCTTTGGAAAACAAAGTTGCTTTTGAGTTTCAGCTACTAATAAGGTCTCCACGTTTATTCTTTTAACTTAAAAATGACTACAGGCTTACAGAGTGGTATTTCTCACCTGCTATAAGCAATTTCAAACAAATCAAAGATGGCAGACAAGTTATCAATCATTCCACAGCTCCTGGGACCTTTTCTGAACACTGTGCCATGGAAGAGAGCACCCTAATGATCCTTAGGAGTGGAGAGGTTGGGAGCTCTTGGAGACTTTCTTGTCTCATTGCTGAAACAAAACACCTGACAAAAGCAACTTAATGAAAAAAGGATTGTCTTGGCTCACAGTTTGAGGGTGCCCCATCTGTCCATGCCAGCAGGACATGCAGGCAGCTGGCCACAGCACATCCACAGTCAGGGAGCAGGGAGTGATGATGGCTGCAGCTCAACTCGCTTGCTCCTTTTCAGTTCAGGAGGCCAGCCTTGGAGATGGTATCATTCATGGCCGAGAGAGGCCTTCCTGCATCACTGAATGTGATCTAGACTCCTCCTCACTCATGCCCAGCAGGTTCCTTCCATGTGTTTCGAGATCCCAGCAAATTGGCAGTGAAGTGTGCATTGGGTATTTTCAGCTCCCAGAGGTCAGGCATCCAGGGTCCTTTGGCTGGATACTGACTTGCATTTCCCCAATGGTGTTGCTTTTTTCTTATTCCAGCACACGTTCTTCCATTGTTTTTTTTCCAGAGAAGAAGCCCTGAGGAATGCTGTTTTTTAAGACAGTACATTTACTAAGCATGAAGAAATACTCTTGAAGTTCAAGGATGAGATCCTGGAGATGGCCACCAGGAAAGAAGAGGGCCATGTGGTGCCTACTTCTGGAGAAGGTCCTGTGGCAGGGAGACCCCTTTGGGGAGTCAAACTGAAAGCCCTGATATACATACAGACACAGGTGAAGGTGTCCACGGATAATTTCACATCTTTGAGACTGTTGCCAAGAGAACCTAAATAAATCGTCCAGCTTCATTTGCTCTGAGATGACTTAAAGGTCACCGATGTGGGAGGTCACACAGGGAGCACTAACTCGCTGTTAGCTCCTGGCCTCTGTGGGGGAAGCCTCTGCCACGGGGTTATAGCAACCGCTGCCTGGGGTATTTTTCTGGGCTGTGACCCTTCCTTTGTGGCTTTAGGCGCCACATGGGGCTCAGCATCCTGCAGCCTGTTAGAACAGATGTGCTCCCCAACTCCCCTCACAGCCTGCTCTCTCTCCCTTCAGCAGCTGCAGAAGGTCACATCCTTCCTCTTGTCATTGGGCCCAGAGGTGACCCCAAGCCCAGCATGCTTGTAAGGCACTGATCAGCAGCTTTTGGGATAGGCTGCAGCTGCCTGACCCACTGTCACTTAAGAAGCAAAGCATCTCTTTAAGTGTTTCTCTGCCATTCGATATTCCTCTAGGGAGAGTTCTCTGTTTAGCTCTGTGCCCCATTTTTAAATTGGATTACTTGGTTTGTTGCTGTTTAGCTTCTTGAGTTCTTTATATATTCTGGATATTAGCACTCTGTCAGATATAGGGTTGGTGACGATCCTTTCCAAATCTGTAGGCTGTCCTTTTGTTCTGATGACAGTGTCCTTTGCTTTACAGAAACTTTTCAGTTTCATGAGATCCCATTTATTGACTGTTTGATCTTAGAGCCTGTGCTGTTGGTGTTCTGTTCAGGAAGTTGTCTTCTGTGCCAAGGAGTTCAAGGCTCTTCCCACTTTTTCTTCTAACAGGTTTAGTGTGTCTGGTTTTATGTTGAGGTCTTTGATCCACTTGGACTTCAGTTTTTTGCAGAGTGGTAATTATGGATCTATTTTCATTTTTCTACATGTAGACATCCAGTTAGACCAGCAACATTTGTTGAAGATGCTATCTTTTTTCCGTTGTGTGGTTTTGGCATCTTTAAAGAAATGCTCAACGTCCTTAGTCATCAGGGAAATACAAATCAAAACAACTCTGAGATTTCATCTTATACCCATCAGAATGGCTAAGATCAAGAACTCAAGTGACAACACATGCTGGAGAGGATGTGGAGAAAGGAGAACCCTTCTCCATTGCTGGTGGGAATGAAAACTGGTAAAACCACTATGAAAATAAATTTGGTGCTTTCTCAGACAATTAGGAATAGTGCTACCTCAAGATCCAGCTATACCACTCCTACGCATATATCCAAAACATGCTCAAGTATACAACAAGGACATTTGCTCAACCATGTTCATAGCAGCTTTATTCGTAATAGCCAGAATCTGGAAACAACCCAGATGTCCCTCAATTGAGGAATGGATACAGAAATTGTGGTATATTTACATGATGGAATACTATTCAGCAATTAAAAACAAGGAAATCATGTAATTTTCAGGCAAATGTTGGAAACTAGAAAAGATCATCTCGAGTGAGTTATCCCAGAAGCAGAAAGACACACATGGTATATACTCACTTATAAGTGGATATTAGACATATAATATAGGATACTCATACTAAAACGTGTACACCTAAAGAAGCTAAGCAAGAAGAAGGACCCTGGGTAAGATGCTCAATCTTCATTCAGAAAGGCAAATGAGATAGACATCAGAAGAAGGTGAAAACAGGAGCCTACCACAGAGAGCCTCTGAAAGACTCTGCCCAGCAGGGTACTAAAGCAGATGCTGAGACTCATAGCCAAACTTTGGGCAGAGTGCAGGGAATCTTATGAAAGAAGGGGGAGATAAAAAGACCTGGAGGGGACAGGAGCTCCACAAGGAGAACAACAGAACCAATAAATCTGGGCCTAGGGGTCTTTTCTGAGACTGACACCCCAACCAAGGACCATTCATGGAGATAAACTATAACCCCTGCACAGAGGTGGCCTATGGCAGCTCAGTCTCCAAATGGGGTCCCTAATAAGGGGAACAGGGGCTGTCTCTGACATGAACTCAGTGGCTGACTCTTTGATCACCTTCCCTTGATTGGGGAGCAGCCTGACCAGGCCACAGAGGAAGACTATGAAAGACAGTTCTGATGAGACCTGATAGGCTAGGGTCAGATGGAATGGGAGGAGGTCCTCCACTATCAGTGGACTGGGGAAGGGGCATGGGAAGAGATGAGGGAGGGAGGAAGGACAGGATTGAGAGGGGACAAGGGTGGGGCTACAGCTGGGATACAAAGTGAATAAATTGTAATAAATAAAAAAAATTATATTAAAAAAATAGTAGAAATTGTGAGGCATATAGATGGCCCTCAAGGAGCCTGTCAGACATTTCAATCTTGTGATGAACCATATGAAATACACAACTGGGAAGCCTGCCTTTTCTTTAACAAAGAGTTCTATAAAGAATTTGCACATTCAAAACAAAAAAAAAAGAAAAAAAAGAAGCAACGCTCTTTGGAAACAGTGCTTTCAGTCAGTGGAAAGAGAGCAAACTCCAGCACAAGCAGATCTACCAAGGCACAGCTCTGTGCAGAGAACAACTGGGTCTCTGCCTGCTACTTCCTTCCGGTTCCAGCTAATTTTGGGCCGAAATTCCAATAAAGCCTCGCCTATATTCACAGCACTGACTTGGTTAGGGAGAAAAGACTCGATTCTGAGATACTTGATGGATCTCGGCTTGGAGACAACCATTGCCTTTCACATTCTGTCTTCTGGGAAAAGGCTGTTCAGACCCTTTACCAGTCTTCATCGGCACAGCATTTTCTCATTGATTTATAGAAGCATTCTTGCGTATTGGCTCTCTGTGCTAGAACTATGGAATTCATTATCTTTGACTCTGTGAATGACATTTAAAAAGACTCTGCATTGTTGTATTCATAGCTCTGCTTTTGTACCTTTTGAATACCGTGTGTTCAAAATGGCCAATGAGTCTCACACTGTAACAAAGTAGACATTCTATGTTTTCATTTACTAGTTTTTATGCTTTTTCTTTTCATGCGAAACTTTAGACATTCAGTGTATAGTGAAAAATGGATTTGCATCCAATGTTATACCTTTGGACCTCTCACTCCAAGAGCTGACTCAGTTGGAGTGTACACTAAAAATCTAAAAATCTGGTCCTAGCTAGGACGATTTCCTTTCCTTGAGGCTATTTTTTTGATTATTTTATCAGACCGTACTGCGTTACTGAACTGTCACCAACTAATACATTTTTAATGTCTGGCAGGACAAGTTCTTCAAAAACACTGATCAAAGAATTTTCTTGGCTGTGATCAGTGCTTATTTTTCACACACATTGAAAATTACTAAAATATATTAATTTAATAGTGTGTATGTATGTGTGTCGGGGGGATGAGTGTGCTGTGGCATGCTTGTGGAGGTCAGAGGACAACTTGCAGAAATCGGTTTTCTCCTTTCATTGTGGGGTTTCTGCGATCAAACTCAGTTCTGCAGCCTTTTAGGCAATCACCCTTACCTGCTGAGCCATCACGGTATCCCTCCACACACATTTTAGACCCTCTCTCTTTTTCCCCAAGTTAAAATATAACCCACAACAGGATTTTACTGAATTTATAGACCAACAAGAAAAATCATATTTTTATTGTTTTTTTTTAAGTCTTTGGACATGCATAAAATAGACACATGTATTCGCTTTCTGAATTTTCTTTTCTTTTGTTTTGTTTTGTTTTGTTTGTGTTTTTGAGGTGGGCTTTCTCTGTGTACCTTGGCTGTCCTGGACTTTCTTTGTAGAACAGGCTGGCCTTAAACTCACAGAGATCCATCCACCTGCCTCTGCCTCCCCGAGTGCTGGGATTATAGGCATGTGCCACCGAGCCGGGCCACTTACTGAAATATTTAAAAATGCTATTGTTAATGTTATTTCTGTCTGTATGCACATATGTGTGTGTGCACACACATTGCGGTCGTGAGCACACCCATTCGTGGAGGTGTGAGGTCAACACCACACGTCTGCCCTGAGACTAGGTCTCTCATTGAACCGGAAATTGGCATTTACAGCTAGGCTGACTGGCCATCAGCTTCCCAGCTCCTCCTGCCTGTGTACAACAGCCCTGGGGCTATAGGCGAGCACTCCCATGCCAGCTTTTACACCAGGGCTGGGATTTGAACTCAGGTCCTCACTCTTGCATGGCAAGCACTTCACCCACTGAGCGCTCTCCCCAGCCTCGGGACTCTAGCCAGACTTATCTTTGCCTTCACACGTGTCCTGAGTTTTATTGTTAAATTTATTTCTAGGTGTTTTAGGACTTGATCTATTGCAAATGATTTTCAAAGTTACGTATCTCCCAACTTCTTATATTTTATGTATGAGAAAGCCATTGATTGTTGCATATTACTTAAAACTGATTATATGTCTGTGTATTTATTGTTTTAATATTTTTCTGTTATTTTGTTTTTTTTTCTGGGAATACAACCTTATTATCTATAAATTATGATTGTTCCATCTCTTCCCATATTCTCAACAGCTTTTATACTCCTGTCTAATTGCTTCCCTCAGTACTTTATTTTACAATGGTGACGAGAAGCCCTCTTAAACTGTTTCTAATGGGATGCCTCTAGTATTTTTACAATTAATTATGAAGGTAATTTTTGGATGGAAATGTGTATTTTTTTTTGAATCCTGTAAGGAGGTAACCACCCATTTGCAAGCATCAGAAGTGGATATTAAATTTTTATTAAATGTCTTTATGGCCTATAAAAAAGACTTAATGGCACAGCTCCCCTCCTTCCCTCCTATGGAGGCTGTGGAGGTGTTTTGAGATTCTAGACTGGAGCTCTTTACAGCCTGTGAGTTGGGCCTCCTCCTCCATCTCAGTGTGAACTGGCTTCTAGCTGCCAGCACTTCGATCAGGCATTTGCATAAACCTTTTCTCTAATTATCTTTTCCTAGGACCTGTCAGGCCCTGGCATCCGGTTTGCGTTGAAATCATAAAAACAGTCAAGAGCTTTTTGTCTTTCTCCTCTTGCTAGAGTTGCTTCCATAGCTGTGGTACAGAAGTGAGCTGCCTTGAAGACTCCGGGAACTAAGACTCTGGCAGCCCAGCTGTCTGGCATGGAAAGCTCTGGAAACGTGGCACACCTGCTGCTGGAGGGAGAAAAGGGCATTTCAGCCATGTTGGAAAATGAAATGCTAGTACCTACTGAAGTCCAAAGGTTTGGAGCCTGTTGTGTTTCTGCTTCCAGACTCAGTGTTTCAGAAGGAAACATTTCCTCGTGGTGGAGTGGGGTTGGGGTGGGTGGGGGAGGGGGTGCAGGTCGATGCAGGAGCTTGGTGGTTCATCAAGCCAGACTCAGGTGGCATTTCTTTGGCCTTTTGCTGCCTTCTCTATCTGGGCAGAGTACATGGTTCTTTAGCACAAGAGACAGCCCAGCTCTGACCGGACCGACCTTCGCCTCTGCACGTGCATGGAGGCCTGGGCTAAAATTTTGAATTGGCTGACAATTCAGAAGTGACCAGAATATTCTTTAGCGGGGGAAGGGATGAGATGATTCCTGCATCTCACTGCTCCACTGTCCCACCTTACAGCTTAGGTGGCTTCAGCTACAGACTTGACACAGCCTAGAGGTACTCGAGGGAGCCTGGTCAGAAGTGCCTAAATCGGATTAGCCCGTGGGACATTTCCTTGATTGCCAATTGACGTGGGAGGGCCCAGGCTGGTGTGGGTGGCACCATGCCAGGCAGATGCTCCTGGCCTGTGTACAAAAGGTTGAACAGGAGCCTGGGAGCCAGCCAGTCCGCAGCACTCCTCCGTTGTTTCTGAGTCACGCTCCTGCCTTGGCTTCTCTTCGTGGTAGACTGTAACCTGTAAATCAGATAACCCTTTTCTCCTCCAATTTCCTTTTGGCTGTGGTGTTCATTACAGCAACAGATGGCAAACTAGAACTCCCTATTAAGCTGGGAAATTTCAAACAACTTAATATTGGGGTGAAGGTAAGAAATCAAATGGCAGACACACCCGCAAAATGGCTCAGCAGGTGGAGGTGCCTACTGCCAAGCTTGAGGCCTGACTTCAGTCCCCAGAACATGATGGGAAGAGAGCACTGACTCTTGCAAGTTATCCTCTATCCTCCAGACATGTTCCATAGCAATTGCTCCACCTTCCATGCATGCAGAGATGTATAAATAGATAAATGCAATATGATTTTAGAATAATGTGAAGGCAGATGTATTGATCTGAAAGGATGGCCTTATGAGCTGTAGTGTCACCTATCTACACACATAGATGAGTAGAAGCACAGTGGGGAAGATGCTCACCACCTTCCAGGAACAGCATTGGGGAATCAGCATCCCATTAGAACAGAGGGGAGGGAAGGAGAAAGGGAAGCAGAATTACATTCACCAGATATGCTTTGATGGCTCTGATAGGCTCCTATATTTAAATACTTGGCCCCAGTTGATGAAACTGTTTGAGAAGGATTAGGAGGTGTGGCCTTGTTGGAGAAGGTATGCCATTGGGGATGGCATGTTTTTGAGGTTTCTAAAGCCTAGGCCATTCCCAGTTAGTACTCCTGTTCTCTCTTCCTCTCAGTCTCCCTCCTTCCCTCCCCCCCATGATCCTACTTGCAGATGAGGATGTAAGCTGTCTACTATTGCTTCAATGCCATGCTTGCCTGCTGCCATGTTCCCCACCACAATGGTCATGGACTTACCCTAGCAAACTATAAGCCCCAATAAACGCTTTCATCTAAAATTTGCCTTGGTCAGAGTGTCTTTTTCACAGCAATAAGAAAGGAACAGGCTGGGTGGTAGTGGCATAGGCCTTTAATCCCAGAGTTTAGGAGGCAAAGACAGGTGGATTTCTGAGTTCAAGACCAGCTTGTCTACAGAGTGAGTTCTAGGAAAGCCAGAGCTACACAGAAAAACCCTGTCTTGAGACAGTGGACAAATGACCTGCTGTAAATACAGAGAGGACATGGGTGTCTTTAAATCCCCATTGTGCGGTGCAGGCATTTCTTCAGCCAGCCGCTTATCATAGCTATTGACTTATCATATCTTCTGCAACCTGTGCTACCTTTTATCTGAGACTTCAATCAGAGACTCAGCGGGGGTCTTCTTGAGTCTTTTACTGTTTTTCTACCATGTCTGCTTATCCTTAGTGGTGGAGGCAGATGCTGCGTATCTCAGATGGCTGTTCTTGGGTTTCTTGGCTCAGACAGCACCAGCACAGTGCCTGGCACACAGCAGGTGGTCAGCAGACGATGGACAATGTAGTCACTCTTGTTGACATTCGGGTTCCAGTTGTCCTCTTTAAATCCTGTGTATTCTCTGCCTTTGTATGTAACCATTTGGGGTGAAGCTGGTGCTGGGATGGGAAAGACACTCAATAATTGGAGCTCTCTGTGTGTGCATGTGTGCATGCATGTGTGTATGTGTCCGTATGCGTGTATATGTATGTGTGTGCATTGGCATGTGTCTGTGTGTGAATGTCTGTCTGTTGTCTCTGTGTATATACATGCCTGTCTATGTATGTGTGTGTGTGTATATATGTGTGTGTGTGTCTGTCTGTATGTGTGTGTCTGTCTGTGAATATGCCTGTTGCACATGTGTCTGTTTATGTATATGTGTCTGCATGTATATGTGCGTGTGTGCATGTGTGTTTTGTCAGGGAGTTTGGACTTGCTGATTGCCGGGCTAGGCCTTCCCTGCACACTCAGTGGAAATTCCAGAGCTCTGGCTCTGTCCTCAGTCCTGAACCCCCTAACCTGCTGACCCTCCTCATAGCCTGTGACCCGTGCAACAGCCCTCTCACCTTCTCCTCTTGCCTGTCAGGGGATTGCAGGAGTGGTGCCCTCTATTCTGCAGCCTTGTCCTTTGACCCAGTTCTGGTTACACCTGGAGGGTCCCCATCTGAATGGCATCCCAGTCACGGAACCCAAGTTTGCCTGTTCATCTTCAGATTCCTTCAGTGGTGGCTCTGGACTGGGTGATGTTACATTCTGGGGACATTTGAGGACATTGTGCTGTCATGCCAGGGCCTGGCCAGGGAGAGCTAGGGAGGCAGCTAACAGTTGTGTAATTCGAAGCACAGCCTGCTTCCCACAGGGGGTTTATGCCGCCTTTTCATTCTGTCGTCTGTTAACACGCACCATAGAAATATCTCCTCGAAATCAAGGCATGGTTTGGATCTTTGCTCTGATACCTTAAGCCTTCATGGTCAGCCAGTGTTTAAGAGCACCTGCTATGAGCCAGTGGTGGTGCCAGCCTCCCACATCTGGTTCACATGGTCCACACAGGAGTCCAGGAGAAACATGTAAGCAAGCACACACATTCTAGGCTCGCCATCTCAGCTAGGTTTCTGTTTGGGCTCCTCTCCTCTGTTCCTCTTTTCATTTTTCTCTTTGTGTAAGATAGCAGTTCTGATGCTTGGGGGAGGGGCCTCACAAATAAATACCTCCCCAGCTGCAAGTTCGCAGGAGGGACTTGAGGCAAGTTCCCAGAACTCTGCATCTCTGGATTCTGCCTTCATTCCTGCTCCTGGCTCTCTCCTTGGCTTCGTCCTCAAGGCTTCCCTCTGCTGGGGCATTTACAGTGGAGCCTTCCTTTTGGTGCAGGCAGATGTTGTGTCCACACTCCATTTAGGACCTAGCAGGATGGTGCACACAGATGGTGCTCACTTATCAGCATTTGGGAAACTAGGAATGCCCCAGACGGCCTTGCTCCACACCCCTTAGCAATGTCTCTGACTTTGTCCTCTGGGAAAGGGCCATTGTACTGCAAGGTCTCAGAGGAGTCTCTGGTCTCTGCCCAGTGGGTGACAGCCACACTCTCCTCCAAATGTTGCAATGTCTCTAGCTAAGGCCAAATGACAACTGGAGGAACAACTTGCCCAGGAAAGGCCCCTTCAGAAAGAGAGAGTTGAGAACAGGATCTTCTCGTTAGCGTGTGTCCATGGTGGTGGTTAGCCTTGTGCTGACTCAAGACTGAAGTGAAGGTTGAGGCCTCCTTCTGAAGGCCATGCTTACAGATGATCCTTGGCAGGCGGCCTGTATTATCTTGGTGCTGGGGAGTCTGATCTAGGGCCTGAGCACTTTCCTGAAGGTCATGAAGAAAGCCCTGAAGTGGGTCATGTGGGACAGAGGACCCTGAGGTAGGTCACCTGGGACAGAAGGACCTGAGGTGGGTCAACTGGGACAGAAGGACCTGAGATGGGTCACCTGGGACAGAAGGAGCCTGAGGTAGGTCACCTAGGACAGAGGGTCCTGAGGTAGATCACCTGGGATAAGGATCACCATTCATAGATGGCCTTTCTTTGTCAAGGGCCGTGGACTTCTCTAAGGAAAGGGTGTGGCCTATGCAGATGCTTTTCTCCTATTGGGCAGAGCCTCCCACACAACTTCCTCTTTTTATGACTCTGTCTCTCTGGAGGCGTTGGTGGCATTGAAAGTCTAGCCGTGGCTGCATGAGAGACCCTCACTTATTCAAGAGGCTGTACAGGTGACAGGCTTTTGATCAGCACATGACAGGAGTCTGACTTTTCCCCAGAATTATCACTTTTAGACCAGTTTATCTAATCTGTCCCAATTTGTTCCCTGTGCCTCTGGGTCTCTGTTTGCATAGGCAGAGAATATCCTCATCTAGAGTGCAAAATCAAGAACAAGAAAGAATGACCCATGGGACCAGGTGGATGTGGCCTAGCCGGCTGCCTCTGAAGGAGGCCCTCATTACCCAGTCACCTGTGAGTGGCCTAGAGGTGTAATTGGCCCATTTGACTGCATATTTCTGGCCCCTTTCTAATATCTCTTCTGATGTGATAAAATTAGCTTCAACCACAAAAGAGAAATGAATAGACTTTTTAAGCAAATGTGTGGAGGAAGCCCCTATTTGTCTGGATCAGTTAGAAGTGGTTCCATCTGAAGCCACGGGTGCACGCTGGGTGACCTTTCAAGGCGGCATCCAGACTTAAGATGTTAGATTGTCTCCCTTTAGATTAGAAAAAAGAGAAAGAAAGACATTGGCACTTCAGAGTGAATTGAGCACAAAGGCGGTTGGAGCGAGGGGTGGGTAACAAGGAGAGAACAGAGCTGTGCTCTGACCCATGGGGTCTGGGATTTTAGCTCAGGTGCCCTGAATGGAAGGGACAAGTAAATGGATTGTGGTACATAAGCCGTGCCATTTTATGCCACAGATCTCACCTTTTTCATCCCTACCCAGGCACCACCTGAGAAGCTCACCCTGGTTTCCGCTATGATTCTTGGATGCTTCATCAGGGAGGAAGTGGGTGTCTGAGGTCCCTCTGGCTGCAGGGGAAAGAGACTCCAGTCTCACGCAGAGTCAAGTTCACCGAGCTGTGCAGGGACCAGGAGGCCAAGGGATGATGATAGTTGCTTGTGTTTTCTCCTTCATCAACCAAAAGTCCCAGAGGCCCAGATGATACATTCAAGGCTACAGACATGAACAAAATGAGGCCCTTCTGGAGTGGCCCCAAACTCTGTGTTTTCCTGATGTCATTGGTGGCACTACAGCTTATACTGCACCTGCTGGGACAGGTGCTGCCCTGACTGACAGGTGTGAGGCTGCCGTGCAAGACCGCAGAGGACATGCTTATGGACCTCATAATACCTCAGAAGTGAGCTGCATGCACAGCTGAGCACAGGGAAGTGAGCAGTGAATTATCACTCTTGGCTGTATCATGAGCCACTAACAAAGGGGCAGGGGCCACCAAGCTTGACCGCATAGAGTTCGGTTAATCAAGGTCCTACCCATTTTGGGAAAGTCCCTACATCCTTCTCAGCATCTTGTCAATGAGCAAGCTGGCCTTCGGGACTGAGGGCCACATGCTGTTTGTCGTCAAGGTGGATCGGCTGCTTGGTCACTTCAACTTCCAAGCCCCAGCTTCCACTCCTGGGAAACAACTGAAAATAACAGGCATGCCAGCGAGAAGGTTCAGAAGGGATAGGTGCTTGTCACCAAGCCTGGTCTCTGGGACCCACACGGTGGAAGGACAGAACTGACTCCCGGGATTGTCCTCTGACCGCCACAGGAGCACCACAGCAGGTATGTGTGACGTGGAGGACGTGGTTCCCCTCTCATGAGGGCAATTGGAGATGGGAACCGATCTGTCTAACAGAAGCTGGCCTGGGCGAGTCACATATAGGGGCTGTGGCAAGGGGCTATTTCCCAGCCCAGCTGCCTTTCCCCTACAGTCTACAGCACATCCCACCCACCACTCATACCACGAAGAGTGTGTGCAGACCAGAAGGCCCCGTGGAGGACTGCAGCATCACTCGAAGTTGGTTTTCCTGTCTCGAAGTTGGTTTTCCTGTCGATGCCAGCAGCCACCTGGAGATGCAGTTTGGGAGACTGAGTACGGTAGGTGGTAGGTCGCACTTGTGATTTGGGGTAGGAGTCCTCTTTCACATTTGCAGGGAGAGAGTGGGAGTGGGGTGGCCGGGACTTCAGGGTTTTTGATATTTTAATGAAATCTGTCTGTCCTGATCAGGAAGTGGAGCCAGTCTCTCAGGCTTCTATAGCAGACTCTCAGGGCTTGGGGCCTGGGTTTTATCAGGAGATGTTCTGTAGCATAAAGGCAGATTGATACCCCACAACCCCATAATTTTCTCAGTTTGGATGCCATGTTACTAGAACATAGTTGCTAGAGTCTTCTCACCGGAAGTTTTCTCTCTTGCAAAGCCCAGAGGATGGCTTAGCTGGGGTCCCAGTCAGCATGACACCTTAGTGTCCTTCCAGATTCTCCTTCATGCCACATCATGCACTCCACTAGTCTCTTCACATCACCTCCCCTCCTCTGCTGTCATCTTATAGGGCATAGCAGGATCATGTCTCGCCTACAGCGGGACAGTAACCTAGTCTGTCTGCTTCCCTTCCTGTAAGGGCAGTGGTGAGGTTGGGATGGGGAAAGAGAAAATCGGACAGCAGAAGTGGCTTTCCCAGAACAGCCTTGTTAATAATTAAGATTAATAATTAATATGAATTAATAGCAGTGCCCAGGGAGGACATTGGTGAGGCTTAGTAAGAACCTGCCCCTTCTCTATGCAATCAGATATCTGGGGCAATAATGATCCATTTCTCAATACCTCTGGTCAAAAATAAAATAAAATAAAAAAGCTTGTTTTGAGCCATAAAAGAGATTAGTCACAAAGAGCTGTGGTAATGACCATCATTCCGGTTTCAGGATGAGGATGTCCAAAAACCTAGCTAGCAGCTCAGGCCAAGCAAGTGACCCCAGCAGTGGCTGCAGTTGGAAAGTCAGGGTGCAACTGAAGGTTGGAATTGCTAGTGAGCATGTGCTAAGTGCTAGGCTTCTTCTTGTTCTAGGGTGCGGTTCTTCCTGGGTAAGGTCACCTCTCAGCCACGGTATCAAGCTAGTCTTGAAATGATTACCTCATTTAAGTCAGGAACAGCACAGCAAGTATTCTCCCATCCACCTTACAGCCTAGGGTGCCAAGACCAATGTCCTTTAATAGGATATCGGTGCTCACTGCATTAAAAATTGATAGAGTTGAGACTTAGATCCTGGACATGTGTTGGGGTGAAGGGCAGGGCTTCTTCATGGATAGGGAGATGCTAAAGAGAGAGATCTGGGAAGCCATGGGTTATTGAGTCAGATGTCCCAGGACCAGAACTGGGCTTGTTGCTGGAGTAGTCAAAACCTAGGTCCTGGCATCCTTGACAAGCCAGGCTTGGCCATCCAACCCTTAATGGCTCAACTAAACAAACAAGTCATGGTAGAATCAGCGAAGGAAAGCTGTTCACATTACAGAGAAGAGTAAAGAGGCCCGGTGACCTCCAAGTCCATCTCACAGGACGCTCAGGTTTAAAGGGCAAGCGGCTTATACAACTAAGCAGTCCTGGTGTAGCTGTGTGTCGCCTGTCAGTGACCCTTCGTTGTCTCAGGTCCCACCCATCACGGACCCATCATTGTCTCAGGTACTACCCACCTCTGACATGTCATTGTCTGGGCTTCACTCTCTCCTGTAAAGTGATCTGACAAGCTGTCAGAACTGTGTGAAATCTTTTCCCGGAGACATGGTCCCTCTCTGGCTGGCACCAGGCTTCAGCCTTTTTCTTCTCCCAGAATGAGACACCTGGAAGAATTCTAATTTCTGATGGTGTCCATTGTCTGATAGCCCAAGGGGTAGGCACAAGCCGGGAGAGTGGCAGGTTCTCCATCCTTTGGCTGGGGTTGGAAACCTGCAGGTTCTTTCTGTTGGTGGTTTTTGCCCCTACAAGGCGGTAGTGAGGCTGACCTGTGCTGCCCCGTTGTCATGATTGCTTGGCCTGCTGGACCCACCATGCTTTTACAGCCATAAGACTCCTGCTCTCCAGGCCCCCTCATAAACATGGTGAAATCTGAAATCCATACTCCAAGATGCTGCTTTCTTGGATCTCCTCCCCATAGCTCCTCATCGCATCTTTCCCTGGGTCCTACCTCAGGCCCTTGGCACATGCTGCTTCCTCCAGCTAAGATGCCTCAAGTCCAAGGTGTTGTGAGGCTCTTCATTTCCTTGGGGTCTATGCTGAGGGTGGAGCTTGGTCAAGTCCCCCACTTCCTGGTGGGTTACTGGAGAAGCTCAGGGAGGTGAGGGAGTTCCTGCCTATCCTCCTCTGGCCATCGAGGTCTGGCTTGGAGACTGACACAGGACACTGGCTTCTCCTCAGTGGGCATCTCCCTGGTGCCATATGTATAGCACCCTGCATCTGTCCCTGGTATCAGCATTATTGTGACCTTGATTGTTGCTGGGAAGGGCACTTTCTGCTTTGGGGTCATTTGCTTTAGGAAGAAGGCCAGATGGCCACTTGTGTTGCATGCCAGGCCAGCACAGGGAGGGTGCTTGGTGACATGAAGGAAGGAATGGAGGATGAAGAGTGCAGATCTGATGCTGGTGGTTCTCAGTAGCTATTTTTTATACAGTACTTTATTTTCTATTTATAGGCTTATAGTTACTGCACAGAATTTTTCTGGTAATGAAGTTATACAGAATTCTGAAACCTGCCTTCAAAGCCACTACGTGTTTATAATTCTTCTGATGCTAAAGAGGTGTCTTTTATGGAAAATTTAGAAAATACATTTGTGTAATGAAAACAAGAATCACCTGATATATATATATATATTAACATCTTTACTCACTTCATTTAAGATAGGTGGATGTTTATATTTCTGCCGAGATGGTATGAAGGGCAGCCTCACTATTGACTCAATAATGTCGCCCCCTCTCACCTTTTCATCTCACTGGAGCACTGAGCAGCCCCCTTGGTGGGGGGGAAGGGATACACGTCTCCCAGCTGACTTGTGCCTGGCCACAGCAAGATGAGACAAGTTAGGTCGGACGGGGCCAGCAGGCATGACTGGAGGGCCTTCTGGAGGCTTCTGATGTGCGAGAGGCTGCCTCCCTTTGATCTCTTCATGCTCCAAAGGCCTGGCCTCAGGGTTGGCTCCTGCTTGTCTGTTGTTGCATCCCCATACTCTGAGTCTTCCCAGCAGACAGAGGGCCCCTGTGGTGACCAGTGGTGGCCACATGAGAGGAGGCGGCGAGTCTGATCTGTGTTGAAACGTGTCTGGCTAAACATAAGGCTGAGGTTGGTGCCTTGAACTTACACCAGACTAGTGGGCCACAGGGAAACAGCTTGGGGAGAATTGGGGCCCTGCCCATCCTACTCCTGCCATCCAGGTATGGGTTGGGAAGTGGGCATGAAACCAACTGCAACTTTTCTAGCAAGCGGCCCATGTTCACAGAGCTCTGTGCCATCTCTCCACATCCTTTCTCTTTCCTCCTCAAAGACTGAAAAAGAATGTGTCCAGTCTTAGTGACACAACCTTACACCACTGACACCACCCCGGAGGCCTTTAGGGGTCCAGGGAGACCTTTCTAGGAGGTGGCATTCACACGAGGACAGAAGGCTGAGGAAGACATGGCTGGGATGGACACAGAGAATGAAGAGGACAAATGCTAAAGTTGGAGTCAGGATCCTATGTCACCCACTGGAGGACATCCCCGGGACACCAGGCTCTATTTTCATACAGAGTGACTCAAGTGGACCAACTAGGTGATGTGCTGCTCAAGCAGTGGCTGCAAGGGGGCAAAGGGGGTGGGCTGGCCTGGCCAGATGACTAGCATGGCTTCCTGCAGTGCTGTGTGGACAGTCATACTTACGTCACTGCTGCTGCCGTGCTTAGCAGGGCGGTGGCCATGCTTAGCAGGGCTGTGGGAGCCCTTAGCCCTTTCACGTGAGAGGACACATGCTATGTTTGTCTTTTTGAGTCTTCCTGCTCTTGCTTAATATTATGCCTTCCAGTCCAGTCTGTTTTCTGCAAATGGTATGGTTTTGTTTTTCCTCTCTGATGAACACTCCATGGTGTATATTTAATGCATGTGCTTTGCCCATTCTTTTCATACTTGAGCAGCTCCACTGATCCTATGACTTGGTTCCTGTGAGCACTGTTGCGATGAGCAGGTTGTACAGGTGGATGGATATCCATTGTAGATCATGGGCACAGGCCCAGGCAGAGGTGAACCAAGCAGGAACTCTGGACCCACAGCCACACACAGAGACACAGAAGGCTTCCCAGCAGTATCTGGATATGAAGAAATTGATGTGCCAATCTCTCTCTTTCTCTCTCTCTCTCTCTTTTTTTGTGTGTGTATTCATACAATTCTTTGAGCCACACTTCTTCAGTTGGTGCCATACAGAACCCAAGAGAGGCACTGGCAACAGGGGTGGAGCATGGAGAAAACAACATGGTGCCAGGTCTGACCACCCCTCAAAGCAGGGTATGTGAGTACCACATTGCTACAGGACAAATGCCAAATCTCAGGGGTGAATCTGTTCCTTGATAGAGTCTTCTTACCTCTTATCTCCTAAGATGCCAATGTCTGTCACCATTCTGTCTATTTTTTAATTCTGTCTGGAACCTTAAAGGGGCAGGTACTCTGGTCAGTAGGTGGCTTTGGTATTTTCAGCTCTCTAGGTGCTCTTTGCAACATAACCAGGTGGCAAGTAGAAAATGCTCTCAGACGGCTGAGGCCAGCATCTTACCACTCCCTCCACCCCCAATAGCCTTCCAGCCAGCAAATTTCTGCCCATGGTGTCAGAGAACTAGTTTGCCATCTGATGAGGAACAGGGTATAGGGGAGCTTGCTGAGACTCTGTAACTCAGCTGGCCCTATAGGCTTCCTGAAGGCCATAGGTTATCTTGGTTCCCAAGCCTTTGCCACACTGAGCTTGTGGTGTGAGAGGAAACAGGAATCCCAAGTGTTTCAGAGTCCTTCAAAAATCTGTCCTTCCTGATGTGGCCATGGTGAGGCCAAGGCTGTCACTTCTCTTTCTCATGACAGAAACCATCACCATTTATGACTGCAAGTCTCTCCACCTTGTCATGTCTCCTTGGTGTGAGGCTTGCGGGTCCTGGACTACAGCCATGCTAGCAGATGGACCAGGAGTGGGACAGAAGGTACAGTTCATAATGGTGGCATTGCTGTACCAGCAGCCAAAGGTTGTATTTAGAAGCTGGGCCCTGTCAGCGGCAAGGTGTGTAACTGAATTTGAAAGCCTCTTTGCTATCAGCCTTTCAGTTATTGCCCAGAAGACAAGGGAAGGAGAAACAGGAACAGCCACTGAAGAGATGTAAGTTTGGCAGTGGGCCTCAGGGATGGGGTTCAAGTCTCTTCTTCCCCAAAAGCCCCTTAGAAATCAATTTCACTAGAAACCTCTTGGTTCTAAAGAAACAGTGCCATTCCCCTTGATCCTGATTGTGGATAGGGTTAGTAGCTCAATTCCATTTCATGGTAATTTTGGCATGAGCTTTGGAAGTATTCTGGAACCTCCTGACCTATGCTTAGTTTTCCATGAGATACAGAAAAGCTGTGCCCAGTGCTGTTGTGTCTGCTCCCCTAGACTCAGTCTCCAGAGTGCTCAGGACCCAACCACATCTCATTCTGTCATCCTGGCTGTTTGTAGACAGGCTGTCAGAACCATTCCTCCTCCCTTCTTGAGGCAGCTGTGTCATAAGAACTACATTTCCCAGCCTCCCTTGCAACTAGCTGTAGCCAAAGCTGCATCAGTGGAAGGAAGAGAAGAAAGGAGAGAAGCCTGGTGTTTTACTACTCCTCACGGTCCTTAAGAGAGGCTCTTCAGCCCCAGGTGTGCTTCTGTGATGGTGTGGGTTTCCCACTTCTTCTCAGTTGCAGTGGGCATGTCCTGGCCATGGGTCATTCTCCAGGAGGACAGCCTTACCCACCCGCCTCCTCTTGTCCTGAATAAATAATGGGGAAACAAAGTGAACAATGGGATAGCTTGAAGTTTGCTAGTACAGGTGATGGAACTGTCTTCAGACTAACCTGAGCTAGTGACAGTGGTAGAAGAGCAGCAGCTCCTCATTGTCCCTATGGATCAAACACCCAGGTATACTAGGTACCTAGTTGGATATTAACAAGCTTGGAGACTCTTACTGATGGACCCTGTCTTGTTATCAGCAGCTTGTAAAGCTGAGAACCCCAAACCACAGGACTCTGGCATCTGATTGAGATAGAGTCACACATTCTGAGGTCATCAATAAACAACTATCTAAACCTCATAAGATCACTCACTACCTGGCCAGGCTTTCTAGTAAAGAACAAAGGCTGAACACTGTTTCCTCCCAAAGTCAGTCCAAATAGACCTGTCAGTCATCTGGGACAGGAAACCATCCCTCAGGAAAATCTAGAAACTTTATGAACAGTAGGAAGGAAGCCCATCTAAAATGCAGGCTAAAGTAGGGGCTGCTCTGGTCACCATCCAGAATGTTTGAGAATGTTCTGCTTTGCTCTGTCAAAGGCCTTGCCCATACAGTGTGTGATTCTTTGTGTGTCTCATCTCACAAGGACCAGGAAGCCAGAGTGATTATTTCCAAGGAACACGTGGCCAGCTAATATCACAGCCCTGGGATCTGTAAACAGGCCAAAGCTGCAAAAATTATCACCAGGTTTACCAGCAGCAAAACTTCAAAAAACAAAACAAACAAACAAACAAACAAAACCAAAACTGGACATGAACAGAAGGCAAAGTGCCCAGGACCTGCTAAGAGGCTTTGGCTGTGGGCTGTCACCCTAGTGAGAGCCTGGTCATGTGTCCTCCTTAGTGAAAGCTTGGTTGTGTGTCCTATTTAATGAGAGCATGGTTGGGTGTCCTTTTCAATGAGAGCACAATGTGTGACCTCCTTAGTGAGAGCATGGTTGTGTGTCCTCCTTAGTAAGAGCTTGGTTATGTGCCCTATTTAATGAGAACATGCTTGTGTGTCCTCCTTTGTGAGAGCTTGGTTGTGTGTCCTTAGTGAGAACTTGATTGTGTGCCCTATTTAATGAGAGCATACTTGTGTGTCCTCCTTAGTGAGAACTTGGTTGAGTATCCTCCTCAGTGAGAGCAAGGTCACATGTTCTCCTAGTGTTTGCTGTACAGTCGCCAATTTCTAGTCGCCATGTGAAGCATCTTATGCATGGTTTTTCTCTTCTCTTCTTGGCATCCCATAAGGGGTAGGATAATGGTTTTCTTTCTCAGTTCCCAGAGAAGACATTGTTTCTCACCTGGCTGTAAGACTCAATTATCTCTAATGGCAAATGGTGTCTCTGGTGTGTTTCCCCTGATAGCGTAGTCTCAGTTTTCAGTCCTCCAGACACTTGGGAACACTCTCTTCTCCCCCTGATCACAACAGCATTAATCTAGTCTCTCTATACCCTAATCTCTTATGTCATCACTTCTGCTGATGTTTGTGGAGTCAAAGACACCAACGGTATTTGTAGACCATAGATCAAATGGCCCTTCCCCCACTGTTGTGTACCTGCAACTGGTAGCTCCTAGGCCTCTGGAATCCTAAGGAGGTCTCATTTTGGGGGTCACTTTGGTGATAGACCTTTTCATACCGCGTTTGCTTAATGTGAGCAAAGCTGTGGAATCCTGGTTGGTGTTGCCACTGGACACCTGGGCCCATAATCTCATTGCCTTAGTTTCTTTATATTTTAGAAGAAACTAGAAAACATAAGCGGATTTATTTATAGTGTGGCCACACTAGGAGTGGACACCACATCTGTCACCATCCTGTTAGGGTCTGGAAGATGCTGAAAGAACGACCCCAGACTTGAGTAGCATGCAAACAATGAAGGGCGTTTATTCTGAAGTCCAGCATGCTGAGGTCACCACCTTCACACCATGGTGGTGATATCAACAAGGGGAGTTGAGGGCCCTTTTTAATGCCTTCAACTTAAAGGGGAGTTCCTACTGTTGCTATATAAACTCTATCGGGATTGGCTGATGCGCGGACTTAGGTGACTCTTAGGTCAGGATTTAGGTGCTTTATCTTCCCCAGGCCAGATGTCTTGGCTGTTTCTGATTGGTTGCCCTTTTTCTGTGGTTTTCCTGTAACTCTAAGGCCTGTTCTGTCCAGCAAAAAAATGAAGTCTGTCATAGAGTGGGTCAGGTGGGTCAGACGGGTCAGACTTATTTAGCCAGTCTCTCTCAACCCTACAGCTTAGGGGCCATAAGAACAGAGCATGCAAACATTTAAATGTAAGGCAGGTAAGCAGGAATTCACTGTGGGGAGGGGACCTGGCCCCAAGTTGCCTCACTTCTCTGTCACAGAGACAAGGTTTAATTTAAGCTCTACCTGAAGAAAATGGGGCTTCCTGCCCCTCCCCCCCATTTTGGAAGGGAAAAGGTTTCATAAGATATAAAATTCCCCTCTGGGCCTGCTAGAGTTCTTATCAAGTCTACTTCTTTGATAGAGAGAGCACAGCCTTTTGCATCTTGTCTTTGAAGGTCAGCTTCAGCTTCAAACCCTCTTAAGCACACAGACCTTTCTTAAAGGTTTATTTTGGCTCACGGTTTGAGAGGATTCAGCCCGTCATGGTGGAAGTGTATGGCAGTGTGAGGCAGCAGAGTCTGAGGTCAGGAAGCAATGAGTGCTGTTGTTCTACTCACTTTCCTCTTCTCTTTTTGTGCAGTCTGGGCCTCAGCACCATGACTGGGCCTTCCCTCCTCAGTTAAACCTCTCTAGAAACCCTCACAGACACACACACAGGCACAAAGCATATTAATTTTGAAAATGCTAAAAAAGGAAATAGTCTGAGGAGGTGGGCCACAAGCGCACCCCTATAGAGTCTTTCTCCTGTAAGAGCTTCAGTGTGAGGTGGGGGAAAAGCAGGGGATTCTTGGGCCCCTAAAAAGTTAGTGTCAGTCATCAACTTGATAGACTCAGTCATTGCACTGGCCTTGAGCATACCTGTTAGAGAAAGACCCATGTGAATAATGAGTGGGACCACTCCTGGTAGGGGATCTTCACTGTAGAGCTGAAGAGTAAAGCAGGCAGCAGGAAGTGTGCACCCAGCACTCTATTTCCTGCCTGTGGCTGTGATGTGGCAAGATCTTCAAGTTCCTACTGTCTTGACTTCTCTTCTGTGACCGATGAAACCCTGAACTGTGAGTCAGAATAAGCTATTTGTCCCTCCAGTTGATTTTGTCAGTGACTTAAGTGTTTCAGCACAGTAAAAGGAAGGAAATGAAGACAGCCATATTGCTCACCCAGTGCTTGCTGCTGGAGTGTGACTCCCACTGTTCCTCTGGGGGGGGGGAATGTGAGCCAAGGATAAGAGGTGAGCTCTGGTGACTGCCATAAGGTGAGAATGAGGAAGGGAGGGGCAGTTCTTCTGAGCACAGAGAGTGTCAAAGGACAGGTTTACTTCCTGCTTCCCTGGCTGACGGGTTGAGATCTTCCTGAGAGGCTTCTACTGCACATCAGTCTCCTAGGAGCAACAAAACCGTGGGCCAGTAGCCTTCAGCAGAGTCTGCTACCTCAAATGCTCTGTGAACAGCCTGGATATCGTTTCTGTTATTCCTACTGCTGTTACTTTTATTAAGAGTTTGCTGTTCCGTCAATGTCCTCTCCTGTCCCTTTGGCCTACGTGTCGCCCTTCAGCAAGAGCACTATTCAAGGGATGCAGACTTCGAGGCAGCCCCCATTCTCCTCTGCTCACTTTCAATTGCCTTTTAATGGGTGAGAGATAAAGTGAAATTACAGCCTTGGGTAGCAGCTTGCCTGGGTGGCTAGAATGGTCTGGCCCTTTGTATCATATACTATAGCTGTGTTTATGGTCCCCAGAGCCAAGACAGGGCACAAATCAGACCCTTTATTGCTTCTGCTAGCTCAGCGAGGAGAACAGTCCCAAGGGGAGAGATGCAGAGGCCCTGGCTATGAGTGACACTCTTTGCTCTCAGGACTGTGCGGATCAGAGTATCAGGCTTTCCGGTGACATTGGCTTAGGCAAGCAATAAATGATGACCAACATGTGCACTATCGTGTTCTCTCTCTCCCTCTTTCCCTCCCTCTCTCTGCTGTATCTCTATCTGTTCTGCCTAGTCAGTCAACTTGTGTGTAAATCTGGAATGGTCTTTAACCAATAATCTATGAAAATAAAATGTAACTTGCAAGTCAAACTAGCAAAGAAAAAATCATGGGAACACATAAACTAGCTACCTGTGACTACAGAGACTTTCCTCCTTTGCTTTCAGGGACACTTTAAAGTCTTTGTCATGAAACCCAACAGCTGCGCTGTATCGGCCTTGTTGTGTGTGAGTGACTATGCTGGGTGACTCTGCATGCTGGTCATCAGCCTCTAAGCCTTTTTTTTTTTATATCTCATGGACGTTTGAACCGATGGAATTTAAGCCACCACTGTTATGGGGCTTTTTCCTGCGAGACTCTCTGTCTCAGACAGCGTGGGCATGGACAGATCAGGGAAGGTTTCCTTCGTGCCAGCTCTGGTTTCCTGGGTTAGTTTACAGACATATGGGTTGCTCAAAAGCAGCTACCCGGGAGACTTCCTTTGGATCAGCTACACTATGGAAGAGTCTCATGGATGGCCAGCAACACCGCACACTGCAGAGAGACTCCCGGGTGGCTGCCGGAGTTACTCCTGAGTCTACCACTTACTTCTGTATCACAACTTATATATTCTCTGCTATATAGCTCATTGGTAAAACGTGCATATTCATTAAATGTGTAATGTGTACATAACACTCATGATAGATATATAGACATACAGATAGATATAGGTGTATAGATGTATACCCTGTGTCTCTAATGCCTCATGAACAAGGAAACATGATTCTGAATCAGGCTCCATAAAAGTAATTCAATCAAGACACTTAGTAAGGACAAGTTATACGAGGCTACCACCCACATAACAGGGCTGGCTGTTTTCCAGTAAATGTTTTATATAAGCTCAAGACAAGTCCTCTAAAAGGACTTGTACGGTGAGACGCAGTACGGTGAGATACAGGGGTTTATCATCACTCCCAGTATTATATTTTTGGCATGGAACAGGGCTGACCAGCTTCACAGTAGAGGTGGTACCCCAGCACCTCCACAGACCCTGGAGGGGTGCACCTGGATGCAGTGCTACAGTGCCCACGCGGCCACTGGGCCATGGGACTTTTTTCAGTTGTCTATGCTTCGTGTCTCACATGTTTTCTCTGTCATCTACTCAAATGTTGTCGTGGGGTGTGAGCGTAAATAAAACCTTTCGATGCTGTGGTATGGTGTTGTCATCGGCAAAGTTCACAGTACAGAACTGGGCAGGTGAGGGCTGGTGAGATTCATCACTGACCACACAACTCCCATCCTTAGAACTCACATGGTGGAAGGAGAAAATAGACTCCTGAAAGTTGTCCTTACACACACACACACACACACACACACACACACACACACACGGACACACATGGACACACACACAGAAAGAGAAGACAAAATTTAAACATTATTAAATTAAAGAATATCATGCAGTCAAGTTACAAAAGAAATTTTATGAGTTTGTATTGGGCCACATTCACAGCTCTCTTGGGCACATGTGACTTTTGGGAGGCAGGTTAGACCTGCCTGGATGCGGCAGAGCTGCAGGTGCCTGGCCTTCTCATACTCTGCCTCTCTGCACCTCTCATGGTAGCAGATTCTGTTTCCCATCACTTTCTGGCTCAGGTGCAGTAACTTCAGAAACTCTCTGCCTCAAGACTGTGCTGTGTGACGGGAACATACCCACACTGTATCACATAAACAACCAGCAGTCCTGATGGAACTGCGGGAGACTATATCCCCAGCAGTTCCCAAGTGGGGCCCTGCCACCCTCTGCTCTAATTCATTGAGCTTTCAGTCTGGGCCTGCCTACACCGAGGTGAGGGATTCATTAAAGAGCAGATTAAGCACTCCAAGATTTGTGCACTACATAAACAGTGGGGCAGCTATTGATCTTTCTGTTTCCAAGAGGGTGGCCCATCAGCTTTCCTGCTGGATGAGAAATGGCTCCCTTAGGGGTGTTCTTGTTCGTTCCAGGAAGCAGAGCCTCCCCCCATGGCTCTGCCTGAGGATCACTCGCAGTGTTCATGGCACAGGTCTGCCTGAGCTCTGAGCATCCAGAGCCTTATGCTGGTGCCAACAGCTTTTCCAGAGATGCCCAGTCTGGATGGCTTCCCCTCAACAGGAAGTATAGACATGAGGCCCAGGGTCTTTTGCAAGTCATGGTGTTTGCTGATTTCTTTTGATTTTAATGGTATTCATTTTTAAAAATGCTATTTGTGGTGAGTTATACTTTTAAGTGTAACTCTGAGAAGTGAAGTAAGTTGAAGAAAAATATGGATAAGCTGTGTGGCACAGATGGCACGTGGCAGGGATGTGGCTCCCAGACGGCACATTTGAGAGACATCGATGAATGCGTGACAGGAGCACTGAGTTTTCTGTTAGGCAAACAGCAGAGCTGAAAGCAGGCTTTAGGGCAAGGTGGAACTTGCCTGGGTGTGGGATACTGTCCAGGGCTGGGGTGAAGCATTGATCAGAGACTGCCTGTGCCTCAGCCCAACTGACCCTGCTCCACCCACCACCCCAGCGTATGCTCACTGATAAAGCAGGGCAGGAAAGTGGCAGGCCAGGACAGGAGGAGGGAGCAGGTAGTCCTCATGTTGAGCTGTTCTGGGTGGAAGAAGAAGCTGGGCTCACCTGGGCAGACCAAACCCTTTGAGCATGACCTCTGTTACTTCATTACTCCCTTTCTGGACAACGAGCCTCCACTTTATCCTGTAAATCTGAGGAGTGCTAAGTGTTCTATTGTCTCCATGGTTGGGTCAAGGTTAGGCTCCTCACCCGAGACGGCCTAACAAAAAAAGTCATACAGGTGCTGGCTTCCTGTCTGCCATATTTGCGCAGCAGATGAGGAGCTGGCATTGGGCTCCATCTGAAGATCCTAAGGTCAATGCCATCAAGGTCCGTGCAACTGAGGGACTCTCAGGAAGGGCAGTCATACCCCAGGGATCTAGCCTGAACCTGGATCTGGCCAAGACTGAACCTCTCGTCAATGGAGTCCCATGGATCCCTCGTTCTTGTTCTCTTTTTCTGAAACCCATTTGAGTTGAGCCTTTGTTATCCGAAGCTCAGAGTCCCAAGTAATCACTTACATACAAATCTCTCAGGCTCTGGACTCAGCTGGGGAGTCAGAGAGACAGGCACCTATGGCCCACATGAGCTGCAGGGCTCTGAGCAAATCACCGCTCCAGTTAACAGGGGCCCAAGCCAACAGTATCGCACCAAGGTCTTCGCAAACTGCTGGCCCAGAAGTCCTGCGTCAACAGGAACTGCAGGTAAAGGGAAGGGCAGCTGAAGCAGAAGCTAAGTTACAATAACAGCTGCAGAGATGTCCCCTGGGTGAGGTGCCCCTGACTGGCTCTGTCGGGGGAGTCTACCCAGCCTGTGCATCACAGAGCAGCAGCAGAGAAGCAAAGGCTTAGTCTGTGTCGGAGCCACATGAGTATGTCTCATTCCTGCGGACCCCCAAGCCTACACCAAACCCTGTTCCACGCAGAATGCCAGCCCACAGGTTATAGAGACCAACGGATTCACTAGTGCTGGAACACTAAACCCTCTGAACCCACTGGACTGAAAGAGCCTCGAGCCCATCTTGTCTTCACTACTCTGCCGGGCAAGTTTAGTAGATCAAACTTGGAGAGAGAATTCACCCATCAGCCATTGTTCTTCTCACTCAGCTGTCCCGAAGCCTGGCAGCCTAGCTATAAAATGTCTGCTTAATATTCCATTTGTAGGAGGATGTGCAGCCCCGACTCATGCTCGCCAAGCCGCCTGTCAAGAGCAACCTGAAGTGAATAACAAAGGAAGCCAGCAAGAGCCACCAATCAAATGTCCTACACTGTCACCTGTGAGAAGCCACCTGGCAGGGTGCATCCCCATGCTTCACCTCATGCAGGGCTCTCTGTGAGTCGCTAAGATGCCCACAGCAGCATGCAATGTGCTCCACAGAGCCCCAGGGCTCCTCCGACTTGTTAAGCCCTCGATTTTGTTCATTCTCAGCTCCAGCACTGAGGCTCGGCGACACGGGGCAGCTGTGTGTGAACGCCAGGCAGAGGCATCTGATCACATGGACTGCTAGCCTCAGCTAAGACGTTAGAGGACAATCACTCACCTGTCACCACCGAGACGCCATCAGAAACGAGCGGCAGACACCCGTTCTGCTCACCCAGGTGGGGTTGTGAGGGAAGAGCGGACCGTGACACCCCTAATAGACCTCTGTTGGTCCCGAGATTCTTGTTACCCAGCTCAAGAGCCGTGACTGACTGCTGTAGTATTTGTTAATGACCAGCAACCACAAAGCTGTGCCCTACAGCAGCTTACCATGGCAACTTGACCTCTGCAGGGGAAGAGACAGGAGCCAGGCATTGTTGGCTATTTCGGTTTCTTTCACATGAGTCACGTGTGGGTGTCACACAGGTGTATGTAGATGCCAGCGAGGTCTCCTTTCTGCTCACCCCCAGACTCTGATGGCCTTGTAAGATATCTGCTCTGGCCAGTGGGTGCCACTGTGGGCAGTGTGAGCAACACTGTCCGTAGCTCCTCATCTACTTTTAAAATTGTTTTAGAGCAGCCCTAGGGTTGGAAACTGCAGAATGGCGCTGGTCACTCTTGCCCCACTCACATGCGGTCTCTACCAGGGTGGTGGGTTTGTTGCCATGGATGGACCAATGTCAGGTCATCACCACAGCTAGCAGTCCAGGGTTGGCCAGGGACCCTGTCAGGTTCTAATTCTGGGGGCTGGAACAAAAGCACCATGATGGGCCATACAAGAAATCTCCGTTGGCATGAACACTCTCTCCCCTCCCAACACCCATGCTACCGGCTGGACCCCTTTGCTGTCTCCCTGCTTAGCCTTTTCTGGGCTGTGACAGGGCTGGGAGAGCACAGCGACAGCCTCCCGACTGGCCTTGATCACTCGGTCACATGTCTTTTTGACGTCTCATTTCTTCAGTTTTTCTACTGTTGAGGTCAAATGTTTTTGAGGGAAATGACATGCCACTTCTCATTATATTTGCAGATGTGGTTCCCTTGGCTCCCTGCTCTTCAGGCCAGGTGGCGGGTGTGTAGGAAATTTCTCTGTAGTTGAAACATTCCTCAAGTGCCAAGAAGTTCTGATGGGAGGAGCCTTCCGACCAGGAAGCAAACCAATACCCTAGAAGCAGACCACTTGCTACACCTGCCCAAGTAAGGACCACTGCGGTTCCCATGCCCTCTGCTTCTGCTGGTCACAGTGTTAAAAATTTAAGTCTATAGATAGGGGATGGGGGGTAAGGGGGAGGGAGGATGGGACTGGGAGGAGGCGATGGAGGAGGCTACCATGGGGATATAAAATGAATAAATTATAAAAAATAAATTTATAAAACAAAACATTTAAGTCTAAAACTTGTCTTTGTTCCCCTTTAGAGAAATATCTGGGCATAGGGTTAATTTTTTGGTTCTTGTGTGAGAGTATTTGCATATGTATGTGCATACAAGTATGTGCAGGTATATGTGGAGGCCCAACATTAATGCCCCGATTCTTCCCCTATCTCTCACCTTATTCGCTGAAGCAGGACATCTCAATCAAACCCAGAGCTCACTGATGTGGCTGTCTCCCTAAGGAGCTTGCTGCGACTTCTGAGGGTGGAATTACAGGCTGATCACCACACCCACCTGATATTTACATGGGTCCTGAGGATCTGAACTCTGTTTTTTTCTGTTTGTGTGACCATGGCTTTAACCGCTGAGCCAAGCCAGCCTCGCCAGTCCAAGGCTCTACCTTTTTGTGGCCTCCTTTATGACATTTCTTACAGGCAGGATTAAGAATTTCTCATGAGCAGGTAAAGGAAAGGAATCAACTCACTCAAACATCACAGACAGGTCTCTGGTGGAAATAAGGCAGGATCCACACAGCAAGGGGCATCAAGTGAGCTTTTCATCACTGGACTGCCAGGATAGAGATGTGGGTCCCCGGGAGCATTGTGTCCGCAATTTGGTTTTCACAAAGGATGCAAAGCCCATTTTCCTTTTCTGTTTTTCTTTTAATAAAGAAGGGATATAGTTAGTTGACCAGGGCTTAGCTGAGGATTAAGAGCTGGTTGACTTAAGACTATTCCTACCTGTTTTCAGTGCATACACTTGAATTAACGATGGCAAATAGTGGGAAGGGCATTAAAATGTGAGCCGGGCCTTGGGGAACCCTGAGTCTATCTTTGTGTGGCCCAGGTGCTGCATGGATTCCTTAGAGTCTAGGGTTGGGGGTTCTCTAGTTCCCAGGAAGTAAGGCTTCTCAGCTCTGGAATTTGCCTAGGTGCTATGCAAACAGCTAGAATTTGGGGGCAATTTTCCCTAATGGTGGAGCTGAGCAATGGTCCAGTTCATTTTAATCATTACTCTGTTATCACTTAGCTATACAGTCATGGGCAAGACAGGTTGAAGAAACACAAAGGTTGGAAGAGCTGGGAGGAAGCAAGCCCTGGCCCCAGCCGTCAGGCGTGCACTTGTCAAATGGGGCTTCCCACAGGGAACAATGCCACTACCGTGGCTTTTCACCTGCTTAGTTAAATTTAACTCGTAAGGGCTGGAAGGACCTTGTAGTTAATTCTGTATCTCAGCAGAAGGCGGAGCTCCTTAGAAGATCCAAGGCCCCTGAATTCTCCCAGGGGACATGGCACAGCAGCCAAGCTCACAGAAGCTCCTATGTCGGGAGATGGCACCACAGCTTTCACTCCAAAGAAGTTTACAAATGTTCACAAACCTGTCGAAATTAGTCTGAGATTGCTTCCTAAACTGTGGGATGAGGTGGTTTGTGCCTTTGTCAAGATCAAAGGACTTCTACTGGCTTCTTGTAAATCCAAATAAAATTTCTTTGAGAGCAAACTCTGGGAATTATCCGTGGTTTTTGTGGAGCACTGATGGTAGGGGAAGGAAGGAAGCAGAGACAAATGCAATGTCCATGTCCAGGAACGGGCACAAAGGATGATGGGTGTGATCCAGAGCAGGGCTCTCAAGTGGAAGCTTAAGTCCTAGGGTCAGTCCAGTGCTGACTAGAGGTGCTAATGGCTGTGTTGAAGTCTCCCCATATCTGGGACTCATGTATGCTGGGCAAAGGTATCATCACCAAATTCCATCTCTAGTCCCATGTTTATAACCAAGAACATGGAGGTGAGGGCTTGTGTGCATACCCAGCTGTCTATACACACACTAGGAGTGTGCATCTATATGTACACAGGAGCAGGAGAATTTGAGACATAGACTGATCATCTATACCTACTATTAGCCCCAAGAAATGGATCCTGGACAAGCCACTTCATGTCTTTCTGCGCATCTCCCGGATTCAGTGGGTGCTGTGTCTCCCTTCTGGTGAGCAGCTTTTCATCCAGGGCCCAACTTAGGACATGACACCGCATGAACCCCAGTGACAACAGCTCTACTTCTCAGTTAACCACTCCTGAGGACTTCGTCAGATTCTCAGGAAAGCCCTGACACCAAGTCTAAAGACAAGCAGCGTGGATTGTCTCAAAGGAACTAGGCTAAGAGGCCAGCTCACGGAACAGCTGTGGACCACAGCCAAGTGTGAGCGATACAGAAGCCGTGTATGACAGCATAGCCCATGATGCTGCTCAGAGAGCATCAGGGGTTGTAAGGAAGCATGCGGCTCCAGGAAGTTGCTGTGAGGAAGGATGGGGCCCCAGAAGATGCAGGGAGCCTGCTGGCGGGGAGGTGGACAGGAAGAGTGAGGTGGTGATTATTTGCTGTAGCAGGACGAAACAAGAATGATGGAGTCCCAAAAACAGAGTTTTCTCTTTTTAAAATTTTATTTTATTTTTACTGTGTGTGTGTATGTGGTGTGTGTGTATGCGCGTGTGCGTGCAGGTGGCCAAGGACACCAGCCAAGGGTGTTAGATCTCTCAAAGCTGGAGTGACAGATGGGTTTGTAGTATCTGAAATGTGTCCTAAGAACTGTACATAGGACCTCTGCAAAAGCAGAACTTTTTAGTGCCTGAGCCACCTCCAAGTTTTCTTTCTTTATACACACACACCACACACACACAGATACTTATAGACACACACACTCAGACATACCATAGACACAAAGACATGCACATATATACACATATATACACATATACAGACACATATATACTTATACAGACACATATATACTTGGATATACTAGTAGACACACATATGGAGAAACACACACACCACACACACAGACACACAGATACTCATATACACACACACACACACTCAGACACACACGAACTCAGACATACTCATAGACACAAAGATATATACATATATACACATATTCATTCTTAGACATACATACTTAAAGATACATTCTTAGACATACTAGTGGATACCCATATACACACACATATGTAGACATACACACACAGGTGACATGCCAGTTCTCCCCACCACGTTCAGTGCTGCCATCTTCACCAGAGCAGTAGAATCTGAAGACCCTTCCTGCTTCTCACAGTCTCTCCACACCACAATCGCCTTTTGTTACTTTTCCTGGGTTCTTCCCATTGCTAGCACTGGAGGAGGGAAGCAGACACTGTCAGCCTCTCTTCTGGCTTGCTGCCCCCATCCTCTTTTCTCACCGTGTGCAGCCCTAGGATGTGTGGGCAGAAAGGCACAGGCAGCTCTTGACCTGGGCATTAGAGCCAGGTGTGGACAGATGTGCAGCTGGGCTCAGCTAAGCCTGGCTGTCTTCTGGTGCTCCAGATGATAAACAGTCTCCTCCTCCTCCCACAGGTGGTGTTTGAGAAGCTTGAGGTTTGGAGTGCTGTGATTGACCAGCCACCCCCAGGGCTAGACTCCTCCTCTCTTCTTGACATCATACTCCAGCCTTCCTTTATATACCCTGGCTGCTGAAGATGGGGAAGCTGAGGTCTCCAAGATCAGAGACCACAAGGGCAGGCAGACTGTAGATGTGGGTGCCTGGCTGAATAGCATCCATGCCCATGTCTGAGGTCTCTGACTCCCAGAAGTTGGCGTTAGGACTCAGTGAGGGGTGAGCACGCTTGTCTGACACTTGATGTGATCTGGGATGGCAAGATTTAGCCAACACCTACCCACTCGTTCCCTGATAGCCGGGCACAGCACTTAGACAATGCCACTGTGCAGGGAATGGTGTTGTGTGGCTTTTCCTGGGGAGGTAAGGAGTGTGTATTCGAATAGAGCAGACTCTGACAGAGCTGAGAAAGGACTCCATGCATGCCCAGCCTGTCGGCCTGGTGAGTTCACTGAGGCTGCTTATGGAGCACAGGCATCTCACACTACCCAGAAGTCCCACGGAAGAGTCCCCACCCCCAGGCAACTTTGCACTTCCTGTATGTGCAAGAACTAAAGATCACCTCAACTGGCAGGAGGAAGTGGTAGCTGGAATCTCGGGACTGCAGCTGCTCAGTCATGGCTATAGACACGACCATCTCATTCTGCTCATTTCATTGTTAGCACTGGGGCCAGGCTCTCTATCCCTGGCCTTGCTATGAAGTATGGGTTTGGGCTAGGAGGTCCCCACAGGTGTGCTTACCCAACCCAGTCTTACTAGACATGGTGCATGTGCATTGCTTCATGGAGATGTTCATGCATGTTCTTGCTTCATTTGTGCTGGCAGTAAAAAGAGAGCATGTGAAGGGAGTGACAACTCAGCTACAAGAATGGGAAATTGCTCTGGCAGGCCTGGCTTTGTTAGTTCCTTAGCAGCCAGCGGCTTCCCAAACAGTTCCAGTGAGAAAATACCAAGTTTAGGTCAAGCCTCTGAACAGTCTTTAAGTGCTCATAGCTTGGCACGGGGGGCCTGACATCTGTCCATCTCCCGTTTTCTTTTACAAGTGACAGGAGCAAGGCACAGGTGCAGTGTCTGAATGTTTCTAATGAGCTTTCTTCCTTCTCTTCTTCAGAACAGTCCCACTCATGGCTTTCAGGAATTACATGTCAGTTCTCTGTTTCAGATACAGAGACTAAGATCTAATTCAGCTGTCACCGTGTGAATTCCTCCTCTTCGGCAAGGAATAGAAGCCTTAGAGTGGTCATCTGTTGGTCAAGTCTTTCCCTCTGCCATCTCCTGTGTCTGGTTGTCAGGCCTGACCCTTCATAGAGGAACCAATTGTTACCTGCTGGTGTCTCCTTGTAGAATTTCCCTGTGTTTAGATATAGACAGATAGAAGCCTGAAGAAAATTGTAAAATTGGGTTATTTTCACATAAAAGACTACTTCAATAACATGGCTCTCTTTTTTAAATTAAAGATGTATTTTTGTTTTGAAATTATGAATATGGATTGGATGTGTGTCTGTGTATGCAGTTACCTGTAGAGCCCGGAACATGGCATTGGATCCCCTGGAGCTGGAGTTACAGGCAGTTGTGAGCCATCTGTCCTGTATGCTGGGAACCGAACTCAGCTTCTCTGCCAGAGCAGTGTACATACTTAACCACTCGGCCATCTTTTACCCTTGATTTTCTTTTCCTTCCACTCCATGATTTGACTGTTCACATAGTCATTCGTGTTCTCAAACACCCAGCTTTTGTCTGTGTGGAGGAGTCAGTCCTGTGCAAACAGTGTCCATTCTCTGCAACATGGGTGAGTCCTGAGGGTGGTTGGTGGCACTTACAATTTCACAGTAAGTGTGGCGGTGACCCTCCCTGTGTGTGCTTTTAAGAGTGCAGGCCTTTTGTTCAGGTCCCAGGGGACACTAGGGAGCCTGAAAAACTGACAAGGAGGGTGATTCTTCATAATTGTTCACAGGATCGCACCTCCAGGGATCTGGAAGCCCATAGATGGGTTAAAAATCCCAGCTGTGGGAAAACTCCCCAGGACCTCCTCTGTGCTCTGAAGCTGACATGGATCTTGAGAGTTCTGAGCTCAGCGCATGGGCTAGTGTTTGCTCCCCTCAATCAGTCCTGCACTGAATGTAGACCACCTTGGGGAAATGACATGGCCTCAGGTGTGCTCGGCAATCCAAAGGATTGGAAGTGGGCACTGGGCTATGGCCCTCCTCTGAGTGCACAGCGTGAGGCCTGAAAAATCATGTCCTGAGGTGGGGTAGGTGGGCAGGATACCACAGGCCCACAGAGAGCTGCACATTTAGGAATTAGGGAGAAATTGAGGTGGATGGGGCCTGTGGAGAAAGAAGTGTCTAGAAACAGCAAGAGAAGTGCAAAACACTTCACCCAAGTTCCAGGTGCAGTCATAGCACCAGGATACACAAGTTAAGAGAGTGAGTCAGGATCAGACAACTGTTCAAGACAGGTTCTGGGCATTCAGACACACCTGCCATGTGGAAACACCTCTAAAAACAGCCCTATTTGCAATAGCTGGTTCTCTACTCCAGCTCCTGCGCAGCTACTGGGGAATTTCCACATATGATTTTGCCTCCTTAAAGTGAAAGATTTTTTAAGTCATTCAGGGAAGGCCACCCTCTCAACTGCCTCTGACCAGGGATTTTCTGATATCCTGGGAAGAGCTACACACAAATTGCTACCCATCCACACAAGCTGGGCTCTGCTTGGCAGGGCAGGGCACATTAGTCAGCAGAACTTGCATAAATTGGAATTTGATAACTTATTTTTACACAATAAATTTTATTAAAGCTAAATGGGAATCATTAGTTGAAACACTTAATTAAAACTACGGCCAAATTAGATGAACGTTAAGGAGAGTTCTCTAAATTTATTGCCCAGTGATCTATAGCAATATACTCCCGGACCAGCCTTAATGAAGCTCTTAAGTGCATAAATATCATGTGTGCCCAATGACGAGATTTACTGGGATCTAGCCCAATTTATTTGCTAAGTAAATAAACCCTGTTCCAGAAGCCACTAATTTATTCTAGTGAAGATGTGGCGATGAGAACCCTTACCTGTCTGGAAACAGACCTTTTATAATGGCGATTTATTGCATAGAATCCTGGGTGGAGGAGAGTATTGGGCTTTTCTCGAGCTGTTTCTGGAAAAAATCTCCGTGTGTGTGTGTGTGTGTGTGTGTGTGTGTACATAGCAGAGAGAAACCTAGGGTCTGCCTTGTGTTTGGAGATAGGGCCTCTCAGTGGCCTGGAGTTGGCCAGTTCACCTAGGTTGAAGTTAAGCAGCAAACAGTAGGATCTGCCTGGCCCTGCTCCTCAGGGTTGGTATTGCAAGGGGATGCCATGATACCTGATCTCCTACATCCAATCTTGGGATTAAACTTGGGTCCTCACAAAAGCAAAGCAAGCACTTCACGGACAAGTTGCAGAACAAGTTGCTGTGGAGTTTGGGGCCGAGCCTTCTCTGAGGGCGGAGCTGGGGAGCTCTTGACTGATTCCATGCTTGGCTTGCTATAACTCCAGAGGGCTGGGAGAGCGTGGGAGGATGGCAGATGTAGGTTGGATGCATCAGCCTTCCCTTTACATCTCGCTTGGTTGAGGTGCTGTGACTTTCCTGCAGACAGGCGGATCTCAAGCACTGCCACCCAAGTGACCTCAGGGTGACAGGACACTATGGGATCTGGGCTCCCCTTCCTTTTGCTGACCTGATCCACTTCTGCTCCTGTTCCTGCCACTACTAATGCTCTGGCTGCACCGGATCCATATACCCCCTTCCTTGGCACAGAGGGCCTGACTTTTGGTGATCTCATGGTGTACCTCTTCCAGTGTCTGGCATCAGCTCAGCTCTCACCACAGTGTTCAAACAGGACCTAGCTCCTTCATGCCCTCACTGGCTTTGCTGTGCATCACCCTTGACACACATCCCATTCCTCTAGGGCCTGTGGAGCCAAAGGAGGTCCTGTTTTGGCTACCCTCCACTGCTACAGTGCTTGGCACAAAGCACAAACACTCACAAGTGAGTTACCAGCGGTGGCCACCTGGAGCCACACTGGGCACCAGGCTCTGAGTTAGCAAGAGGACTACACCTGCCTATTCAGGTTGGGGATGAGGTCAATAGGGGTTGTAGCAAAATATGTTGAACCTTGTGAGGGGTACTGTGGGATGGAAGAGCTGCACATAGCATGTGGAAATGTGTCTGCTGCCATCATCACCTGGGGTTCTGGAGAAGAGAACGGAGCAGGAGTCTACATCCTGGTGTTTTGCCCATGGGAGCATGCTGTGATGGGGGCTTGATCAGTTTGGGGGCTGTGCATGGCAAGCGAAGGGCCAAGGACAATCCTTCCATCCCTCAATCTTCAGTGACACATAGGGACAGAGAGACAGGAGAAGCAACGTAGAGTCAGGCCAGGGCCAGCACAATTACCATGTGCCCCAAAGTACAGGTACCTTGGAGAGTTGGCTAGGGTGTCTCTGCATTTGCAACTCTCTGTCATCCTGAGTGCAGGAAGATGGGGCGGGGGGGGGCAACCTCCCTTAAGGCCTCGGAGGTGCAGCCCTCACTCCTGAGTGAGAAGCCCTGGTGAGCAGCAGTGACTCCCTCAGTACACAGGTCTCTGACTCTCCTGAGAGGGCTGAGTGATGTTGCATGCTGCTGCTCTCCTGGGTCTCGGCTAGGTCGGCTAGTGTCCCTTCAAATGTGGCCATGTTTAGAAAGAGATTCTTTGTGGGGAGAGTTGGTGAAGAGGCTATGCTTGGCCGGGGCTGACCTTGGCATAGTGACCCATCTATGGCTGGGGCCTTTTCGCAGCACCTCAGAGGGATGCATGGTCCAGCCAGAAATATGTGGGGATGATGTCTGTTGTAGAGCCACCCTGCCATAGTCATCTGTGGTAATCTGTGAGTGAGTGAGTGTGTGTGTGTGTGTGTGTGTGTGTGTGTGTGTGTCTGTGTCTGCGTCTCTATCTCTCTCCTTCCTTCCCCTCCAACCCTCCAGGTTTTCACGGAGCCAGATCTGGATTCAAAATCCCTCTGAATCAAGGACGCCCTTGAGCTTCTTATCCTCCAACCTCCACCGCCTCCCCTGGTTTGTGTGGCAGTGGGGATAAGACCCCAGTGCTGTCTGCATGCTCAGTGATCACTCAACCCAATGAGTCGCATCTCAGGCCCCGTGATGGTATCTGGAGAAAACTCATGTAACAGCTTTGAAAACTGATCAGTTAGTAATTAAGAGGATTTCCTCCAATTTGGGAAACTGTGAGCATTCGTTCATTTTCACAGCTTTGTCTATTTCTGAAACATGTGGTAAAGATATAAGATTCTAACTAACAGTATTGGCTCATCCCAATATTAATCATAATTAATCTCTTTAAAAAGCAAGTGACTAGTCCTTGCACACACGAAGATAGAATATATTTTGTTTGAGAGAGACGTAATGAAAGCAAGCAGCAGGGCAGGACCCTCCAGCTGTGCCCTTGGGGCAGGTAGCCTGGCTGGAATAAAGACTCTTTGGATGTGTCCATGGGGCAAGTAGCCTGGCTGAAATATCACCCTTTGGTTTATCCTTGTCTCCTCTCATTACAGCCATAGAGGCACATAAGCATATTTCCAGAAAACCTGCCCTTCTTCTCGAAGCAGATTTATCATTCGGATCCATCATTAATTTCCCAGTGATGCTCTCCCTGCCATAAAAAAAAGAGAGACTTAGACCTCTTTATGAAAATTTTATTCCAGAGAAAACGGCCTTGGAACACGGTTTGTGCTGACCTCTCTTAACCTTTGGCTCCTTGTGTTATTATTATTAAGTAATAACGCTGCTTCCTGCCAACATAATTCTTCCTCCTTTGCGCTTCAGAACTCCCTCAATGCTTTCTGACGTAGAGGACAAACTGTCACTTAGTCCCTGCCTTGTGCCCCTGCCTGGTCCCTGGACGCTGCTTAGATGGTGGTCTTACATCATCTTTTATGAGTACGTCAACTTCTTTGCAATTAAGTTTAGATTGTCTAATAAAATCTGGTGACATTTTAGCTTACAGTTTATGTCCCAGTAAAAGGCTCCAAATGTTATCACCGTGAGAGTCTGTGGCGCAGCCTCACATAAAGCTGTTACTTCTGGCTGGACAGCTGATGGTGCATTCAGAGAGGGGAGAGAGAGCAGGGGAGTGTGGCCACCCCCTGAGGGTTCTACTTTGTGTCAGGTTCTCCTGTAACTCCCTGTGCTGAGCCCTTGGGGATGTTCTACGTTACCGATGGTGGCCTGGGGTGTGAGTCTGGGATGTGGACCCTGATGAACATCCTCTCCTGAGACATGGAAATAATCTTTTTCTTCAGAAATTATGCATCCAACTCAGATAACCTCTGTGATAGTCATGCGACAGTCGTGTGGGCACTAACTAAGCTTTAGCTCATAATTTTCCTTGGGAGCCAAGCTGGTGGCAACTAGAGACTGCTATTTGTCACCTGCTGGGAGGAAGCTGCTGTCATCAAGCGGATTCTGTTACCATGACAACCATGGGTAGGTGGTCCCATGGCAGAGAACAATCATGTCCACAGTGTTTAGGAATCCAGTTGACCTGCAGTCTCACCAGGAGAAGCCTGGGCATTGCACAGCAGCAGCCCTGTGTCCTAAGCTTTTATCTCAGGAGTGTGGGTTTGCCGAGTCTGCTCTACACATGAACCCTGGCTAGGATAGAGAGGAGAGACCTGCCAGCTTCCAACCTTGGCCTGATGGTGGCATGTGGCAACAGGCCAGCTCAGTAAAAGCACCATGTGGTTCCTGGAGATAAGAGATGCAGAATCTGGGTCCAGATTTTCGGAAAGAGGAAAATGAGCCCCAAGGACTTGCTCAGCCTCCTATTGAAAGAGATGCAAACTAGAAGCTTCATTTTTAAACAGAAAGCTTGTCCTCTGAGGAAAAAGAAAAGCCCAGTGCATTATGGGAAGTGGCCTTCCAGAAGCCTCAGGGTTTACGACCTCAGAGTATACAGCTGGGTGCTCTCACTGCCCCTCCAGGCACAGTGTGCATGAAGTGTGGAATATTCCATGACTCTTCCCTCTGAAGACCTTACACATTTCAGAAATGAAACTAGCATATGCATAAACTACAACCTCTCAGAGTATAGCCATTTTGTGCTCTCCTTTTGTGGGCATCAGGAATGGAAGAGCATTGTGGTTGCACTTGAAGGACATCAGTGTGCAAAGGGAACCTACTCCTCAGCTTTTCTTGCATGGTTTTCAGACCCTATGTTAGCCTTGGAATTCTGAGTTCCCAGCTGCCCCAGGAGATGGGCCAAGCTTTTTCCCAGACATTCTTCCAGGAGGGCTAAGGGCACTCCAGAGGATGGCACGGTTACACTCCCATTGCATTCTCTTAGCATGAAGGGAACTAACAGTTCTCAGCTAAGAAGATGGATCAGATAGGAGCTTGAACCTGAATATCGGAGCTGACACCAGGATAAATATAGTGAGTGGCCTCAAAGGGATTGCCAGGCATCCACCTCCCCACCCCACTTCCTGCCCTGCCCTCTTCCCAGACCTTGCTTAGGAGATGGCTGAGGTCAGGACATACAATGCAATTTGAATTAATGAGAAAGCTCAGAGGGCTGAGCTCTGTGGTGTCAGAGCAATAAGCTCTGAGGAATTTTGGGGAATCTCTTTGCAGCTGTGATTTACCCCCTTCAATCCCTTCTATTTTATGATTTGAAATTCTAAATATGATTTTTATGGAGTGAAAAGAAGACTTATTTATTTCAAGGGAGCACTAATTGAAACCCTGGCCTGACTTATTTAATCTCCTATCTATCTATCTATCTATCTATCTATCTATCTATCTATCTATCTA
>NW_026596234.1:3188252-3203252 GCF_907164565.1 Psammomys obesus | reverse complement strand
GCCTTGCCATCTGCAATAATGGGGTAGGTTCTGAGGAAAGCAATACATGCAGGGCCCTGTGAGTACCTGCGATGGCAGATGTCTGTGATACTGATACTCAGAGCAGATACATTTCCCCATTTCAGTCACTCCCGATATTCAGTTCTCCCTCTAAAATGCAGGGGGCAAACAACTGGCAACATGAGCTCTCAGGAAACAAATGGCCAAGCTCTTTCTGAGTGTGTGTGTGTGTGTGTGTGTGTGTGTGTGTGTGTGTTACTATTGTGTCTGTGGATATGTGTGGCCTCCCCGGGAAGTCCCACTCAAGTGTGTTGTGCGCACATTTGATCATGTGAATGTGAGTGTGAGCATGCGTGACTGGTATCTTCCAGGGTGAGTCCTTACGTAGGCGTGTGTGTGCGTGTGTGTGTGTGTGTGTGTGTGTGTGTGTGTGTGTGTGTGCGCGCGCGCCTGTGATGTGTGACTGCAGATCTACTCAAGTGCATGAGCATGGCTGGGTACGTTAGTGAACAGCATGTGACTCCTGCGGGTGAGGGTGACCGTGTGTGCAGTGGGTGAGTGTGGACACGGCCTTATTGTGTGGATCTGTGTGTTATATGTCCGACCGTGGAGTGTTGCATCAGTAACTACTGGGACCTTAAGTCCTTGCGTCTTGTCACACAGCAGGAGGCTAGCTGGCCAGCTTCGTCTCAAGCTCAGCGCATGCCCTCTCTCTGGCCTCACACCCTTGTCTGCAATCTACATGGGCCCGGGCATCCTCTGACTCTCCGCTCCGCCATCCCTGAACTTCTCCTGGCTGCTGGCCCTCCCATCCCTTGTGAGGCAGTTGGTGGTCTGTGAGCCTGTCCCCTACAACGGTCTTCCCTGACATAGTGACCACCATTAAATCTTTGTTTCAGACAGCCAAGGGGCCACTGGGAACCTCTGCTCTGTGCCCTTCCTTTCCGGTGCTCTCGGGATCTTCTCATTTGCTGTGGCTGCTTGGGAAAGGCTCCCCAGCCCCTTCGGGGGATGGGAGACCGAGGCCGTGTAGTTCATCAACACTGTTCCTGCAATATGAAGCTAGGACTGCAACATGGGCGCCAGCTACATAGCCAGTTGCTTTCCTGCCTGATGTCTGTCCCACCCCATGGAGCCCACTGCTGGGTGCATGACAGATACTTACGCAGCTACTGTGCAGGAATGAATCTGAGCTACTGGTCACATTTCTTGTAGGGAGCGATGTTTCCCAGCAAAGAAAGCAATGCTAGAAACAAAGTGACTTCTGCGAAAACTTACTTGAAATAAACCGCACAATGCATTGCTTTCTGGCTAAAGCGAAACCAGGCTGCTGGCCTGGATCAGCACCAGCCCTGTGCGCTGATGTGCACTTCGCACTCCCGCAGCTCAGCCCAAGAGGAGTTGCTGCACTATTCGTGACACACAAAGGTGCCAAGGGTGTGTGATGTAAAGCTGTCCCAGGTCTACCACTGACCCCAGGAGCAGAGATGGCAGGACTGGCGCCTGACCCTCTTCGTATGTTCTGCCTTGTCCCTTGACACAGTAAAGTGGCACACTCAAGCTCAGCAGGAACTTCAGAGCACAGCGCCTTCACCCTCTGAGGCAGTGTGCATACTCCAGGCGTCACCCACCTGATCTGACAGGGCCCTGAACAGGTTACCACCCTGTGTGAAGGCCACTCTCTTTCTGGGAAGGCCCTTGCTGTGTGTTGTAATCACCAGGTGACTGGCTACAGGTTCCAGGGGTTACGTTCCGCATCCAAGCCTGTGAGGAGGCAGAATGCAATCCAGGACCTGCTTACAAGTTTACCATATAGCAATCCAAACAAAATTTTAATTTTGGAGGCTCAGAGGTGTCACTGTTGGCACAGTGCACTGCTGGGTGAGCCCTAGGACTTGAGTTTGGATCCCTAGGATGCACGTTAAAAACCAGGCACAGTGGTGGATTCCTGTAACCCCAGCTCTGCGAGAGCTGAGACATGGGGATCCCTGGAGAGCATTAGCCAGCTTGTCCAGCCAAATCAGCAAGCCCAGACCAGTGAAAGACCTGGCCTCAAACAGAAAGGTAGAGAATGATGAAGGAAGACAGCCAGTGTTGTCATCTGGCTTACACACACACACACACACACACACACACACACACACACACACGTCACTGTGGCAGTGCCTTTTTTTCTCATCTCACCAACCTAGATTGACTTGACACTGAGCTTTCGAGGGTCATGTGGGCAACTATGTCTTTTATTTTCATTTTTGTTTTAGCATACAAACTATAAGGTAAGATACAAACTATAAGGTTGTACCCTGTATCACTTGGTGTCGGTTTGTATTAGCTACTTTCCATTGCTGTGACAAAATATCATGGCCTGGGGAACTTGTGGAAAGAGGAGGCTGCTGTGGAGGCCGGAGGATAACATTGGGTGTCTTCCTTTATCACTCTCCACCTTCTTTTTTGAGACAGGGTCCTTGAAGCTTACCAAGCAGACTGGTTGACTATTGGCCCTGAGGAATCTGTCTGTCTCTTTGTCCCCTAGCACTGGGATCACAGATACACACCACCTCACCTGGCTTTAATGTGGGTGCTAGGGTCTTCACGCTTGCACAGCAAGCACTTTACCCACTGAGCCAGCTCCACAGACCTAGTAATAGAGACTTTATAAGTCATCGGTATTAAAATGCCTATGAACTGTTAGTTTAAAGCATGATACCTATAAAACATGAACAAAAATATAGGCTTACTTGTATAGATTAAAATAAACTACCTGTGACTTTTATATTATACATTAATTTTATTCAACCTTCTTTCATTTCCTTCTCTGAAGGAAGAATCCACAGTTGCTTCACCAGAGGAAGGTTTTATTTTCTTGTTCTTTCCCAGACAAGTTTCCCTTGGAGTAAGTGGGCGGTTACACATTTCTCCTGAAGCGTTGAGGTGTCAGAGGGGCCACATTCTCCATGGGCTCAAATGAAACCTTGTCCATAGAAAGTTCCGGCTCGTTGGCTGTTATTTGGAAGAATAATGATGAGAGTTTGAGGAGTCTTTCAAATGGAACTCAGGAGTTCATGTTTAATATTTATGGTGTAGAAAGGTCTAAATTGGAATCTCCTAAGTTGGGGAAGAGGTGAATACAGAAACGGGTTTGGTGCACTGCTCACCCTCATGCGAATCCGACAGGGTGCTCGGCTTTAATTGCACATTTTACTAGAGTGGCGGCAACTCCTAGAAAATCAAGAATGCTCACCTCCCTGGCTCACTCAAACAATGCATTTCATTAATTTTGAATATTACAGGAATTTGATGCATGGAATGGCTCTCATTAAGGTTGTACCCTGTATCACTTGGCGTGGGTTTGTATTAGCTACTTTCCATTGCTGTGACAAAATATCATGGCCTGGGGAACTTGTAGAAAGAGGAGGCTGCTTGGGCATTAGCTTCAACAGAGGCGAGAGTCCCTCATGGTGGGAGCAGTGGCAGTAAGCAGCAGGCAGGAGCAGGAAGCTCAGGCCTCACACCTTCAAGGCAAGTGGGAAGCAGAGAGGGAAATGGAAGTGTTAGCACGATCTAAACACTTAAAGCTCACCGTCAGTGACATGCTTCCTCCAGCAAGGCCACCCCTCCCGTACTTCCCCAGACAGTACCACTAACTGGGAACTGAGCATGAACATATGTGAGCTTACAGGGACATTCCCACCCAAACCACCCAGTGCTGTCATTCTCTAGCTGATGTCGTAAAGTCCAAGTGCTAAAGGGATGAACAGAGGTCGGTCGTGCTTCTGTTCCTCAAAGCCAACCACACAGTGACTCATTGTTGCAGCTGTCTGAATTTGAAATGTTCCCACAAACACATGGGTTTCAATACTTGGTCCCCGGGGTCAGGGTGCAGTTTTGGGAGGTTTTGGAACCTCTGTGGCCTAGTGGGTCTCCAGGAGGCCGGGCCTTGAGGCTTATAACCTGGTCCCATTTCTTTTCTTATCTCTGATCTGTCTGGATGTGAACAAGCAGCTTCGAACTCCCACTTGCCATGTTACCCACCCCACCATTCTGAACTGAACACCCCTAAACCATGAGCCAAAATACATTCTTTCTCCCTTAAAGTTGATTCTAGTTGGGTATTCATTTGGTCCAAACAATGAGAAAAGTAAGTACCATCTGGCCCCTCAGTTTCCTCAATCACATGGTGGGGTGTGATCAATCACATCACACTGACAGGGTTTTACCTGCATCATATCTGCCTTAAGCTGGGCTTGAATACAATCGCTGTTATTGTTGTCATCACTGTGCTAATGAGCATGTGTGTGGATATGTCGAAAGAGCCTTCCTGTAGGGATGGGTGTCTGCGGAAGCACTGAGGGTCAGATGGCGTTTAGACAGCCAAGGAGGTGGAAACAGTGATGTGCTGGGAGTCAGAGCAAGGGAGAAGCCTTGGGGGGAGGGGGAGCAGGCTGTCGGGCAGCATGGCTCCTTTGTCTCAGCTGGCATTGTCTCGAGGCGCACAGCTCCTGTGAGACCCACACTTTGCATGCATCTTCTGCTCTTGGTGTTCTGGATCCATGCTCCAGCTCTGGAGGACAGCTCTGTGTACCACCGTTCCAACAGAACTTACCTGGCACCTGCTGGTGAGGTCAGCCAGACATGCAGGGGCAGTGGCCTCAGGTGGATAAAGAACACCAAGGCCTTTGGCCGCACACAGAGCGGGGGCAGGTGGAGGAGAGGCAGGGGCGGGGGGGGTGTCTTCTGCTCAGAGGCTGTTTGTTATTCATAGAGGAGGGCAAAATTTTGCAGAAACAAGATGAATGTCCCATGTAATCGCACAGGTTTTCTTGTCACATTAAAAACATGAACGGCATGGCAGGAGTTTTAGTATTTCTTCTGCTTCCTGGTTCCACCGCCATCCAAAGGGGGAGAATGTGGACAGGAAAGGAGAAGAAACTTCGCCTCCGGTGAGGCGAAGTTTGTGGCTTCCCAAAGCAACAGATCTCCACAGGCATGGGAAAGGTATGAGAGAAAGGGAAGAGGCTTGTCACTAGTTACACAAGCATATGCCCCAGAGGTGTGTGGTCAGTAGATGATTTGGTTATTTTAGAGGTACTGGAGATTGAACCCGGGGCCTTGCACATGTTGTGCAATCATTACTGCTTAACTGTAGCTCCACCCCTCTTTTTTTTTTTTTTAATGTCAAGACAGGCAACATTAAGTTGTTCAGCCTGGCCTTGAGCTCACACTGATGGCCAAACTGTCTTTAAACTTGGGATCCTCCAGCCTTCATTTCAGTAGTAGATGGGATCAAAGCCTGTGTCACCAAGACCAGATCTCTGATTTTTCTCACGAAGCTGGAGGGCAAGAAAACCATAACAAGGGCTGGTGATACTGCTCCTCAGCAGTTAAGAGTGCTTGCTTCAAAATCATGAGGGCTAGCTGGAGTTCAGATCCCAGTACCCACACAACAACAAAATTCCTTCAAATGCTTGTAACCTTGGCCAGCCCAGGAGGCCCCCGTTTGCCTTTGGAGGAGCTTGAAGTGTCAGAGTGATGGCCACATCCGGGACTCCTGGCATTATTCTCCTGGAAACCCAGAGTCTTCACTCTGCAGAGCTGAAGCTTGCCAAGTGGGACCCAGCAGCCTATGAATGTTAAAGCACAGAGGAAGTTCCTCTGGAGTTGCCTCTACTGATGAGGAAGAAACAGCAGCTCCTCTCATCACTGGCTCAGAGTGTGAGCCATGTCTTACAGCCACACCGCTCAGCATGACCAGGTACATCCTCATACTGGCCCACGACAGAGTCTAGGCAGCCGTGCTCTCACGTGAGACCTGGACCCACCATGGCATGGCGCTGTCAGTCAGGGCAGGGTTGGAGGAGAGACCTGACGGCTATGGGGGAGCAGAAAACTCACAGTGGCATCCGGTTGCTTTTTGACACAGATACAAAAGTGCTTGAGAGGACAAAGGCTACTTCTTAAGAAACGATAGCTGTTTCTGGAGGAGCATGCTCCCAATTCCTGCTGCTCTGGAGGCTGAGGCAAGAGGATCACATGCTCAAAGGCAGCCTGGGATATGGAGTGAATTTAAATGCAGATTGGACAACTTAGTGAAACCCTGTCTAAAATAAACAACAACAACAACAACAACAACCAAACAAACCACAGTCAGGTCTGGGGGTGCAGCTTAGGGGCGTGGATGGGGCTGGCTCCAGTTAAAACAACTGGAAAGTACCGGAACAATTTCACAGTCAGAAGGAAAAGGAAAAGGTCTTCATCCCAGCCTCTGTCCTTAAATGAAAACCATCTCAGCTCAGCTCTTTTCCAGGAAATGGATGGCATGGCTCTGCTGCTTGGGAGGCTCCAGGTCATGGCAGTGGTGGCCAGAGGCTTTGGAAGCACCTGAGGCCAGGGGAGCAGAGACCCAGAAGAAATGCTGAGGACAGCAAGCATCCTCATCACAGAGCTGGTGGCCCAGGACACAAAGACAAGTTTCACATGTCAACCTCTTTCCTGTGTCTAGCCAGGAATGGATCCCCAACCTCCGTGCTTGTGAACTTGATAGGATTTGGAATCACCATAGAAGTCGAGTTTATGAGGATGTCTCCAGGAGGACATAACTGAAGAGAGAAGAGCCATGGAGGTGAGCAGCACTTCCCCCCTGGGTCCTACACCAGGAGAACAGGGCTGTGAGCTGAGCAGCAACATGCCTCCCTGTCTGCTTCCTGATAGAGGGTGATGTCAGCAGCCATTTCAAGCTCTTGCCACAGTGATGTCCCTGCCACACCTTGCTGAGTGACAGGCCATTGTCCTGGTGTCCTCATCCATTCCCCCTGGCATTAGACCCTGTGTCCAAGAAGCTGCTGCTGCTGGCTGGTGGTAATGGCTAGCTCACCCCAGCCAGAGGCGGTCCAGCTCCACAGGCAACTTTTCCAAAGAGACTTAAATGTCAGGGCTGAAGCCCACAGTTATCTCATCCCACAAGGCCATGCTCAACCTCCCCATTCAGATTTCACTGACCATTTCATGATGCCCCACACTGGGGGCCCTTGCAGAGACCCCAGATTCATGCTACAGCTTCTAAGTGAGGTTTCTGTATGAGAAAGAGAAAATGAGGTAAGACTATTTAAAAAGTTAACATATAGTGGGTAACAGTACTGGGTCATTAATTTAAAGCCATCAAAATCTTACAAAACTTGATCACAGGAAGGTTAGAAAGGCAAACCATCATCTCTCTCTCTCTCTCTCTATCTCTCTCTATCTATCTATCTATATATATATATGCATAATACATACACAAACATGTGTTTGTGTGAGCATGCATGCATGTATGTGTGGGGGGAGGGAAAAAGAATGGCACTATCTGATAGGAGAAAGGTGTCAAGGCCGATGAAGCAGGAGGGATGGGGTTGGTAATGGGAGGTGAAAATGAACAAGGTATAATGAGGTATGTGCACACTTCACATTTGGAAAACACTGACTAAAAATTTAATTAAAGATAAAGATTCCCCCCCCCAACCATTATTTCCTACGGCTCAGTGCAAAAGTCTTGAGAGCTAACACCCAAAGTGTGGTGAAGCCTTCCCAGAAAACGCCCCTAAGAAGAGGACAGAAGACAAACTGCATGGCCAGTGAAGGATTGGCACTGGGAAAATTTAAAAAATTCTCAAGAGTCAATGAGAAAGTAAACAAACAACCCAACTGGAAAATAGGGAAAGCCACAGTGTTGCACAGAGGACACAGATAGCAAGTGAGCAATCGAGAAACGTGAGGTTGTTTCTTATAATGCAAAAAAAGTGTGTGAAGTCGGGGCGGGGGGATGGGGGGAGAGATCTCCATACACCTGTCACTGCAGCTGCAGGAAGAAACCAGCGAGGGCTGCTCAGGGCACAGAGGTGCCGGGACACGAGGTGTTGCTTGTGGGCACCAAATATCACAACCACTGTGAGCAGTTTGTCAGCTCTCGTAAAACTGAATACGCAAGTGGCAGGCAACCTAGCAATTGTGCTCTTGGGCACGTCTCCCAGAGTAGTGATAACTTATGCTCACACAGAAACCTGCACTTAAGTGTTTATTACAGCTTGATTCATAGTAATCCCAAGCTGGGAACAGCCCGAGTGTCCTTAGGTGGGTGGGTGCTTTAGCAAGCTGTGTGACACACCCTAACATGGAATAGCACTCAGGAATTAAAAGTAACAAATATATGTGACCTTGTGTGTGTGTGTGTGCTCGAGAGTGTGTGTTTGTACATGGGCCACATGAGTGCAGGTACCCTCAGAGACCAGAGGAGGATGTTGGGCCTCCTGGATCTGGAGTTACAGGCGTTGGATATTCTGCAAGAGCAGTATGCAACCTTAACCACTGACCTATTGTCCCCTTGTTCTCCACTTCTGTAACTTTAACCCTTGAACGGTCGATGAAAATGGAATCCCTGGAATGCACAACCTGCAAGAAGTTGCCTTTTCTGCTCACAATTCCCTTGAGATTCGTTCAAGATCACATATGTTTAATCTCAATAAATGTGGGAAAACTGGATTGTTTCTCAGAACCATGGCAATCCAGGGCTTTGCACAGGCAAGGCAGGTGAATAACAGAAAGCTTCATCCCCAGGTGCTCAGGTCTGGGTGAGAGATGGAGTTGGCTGTTGGAGGGAGGGTATAGTTGTGATGGGCTTGTCTTCTAAGGTGTCTTACACGTGTGTCAGAATCACTGAGAGCTAAACACGGGCATCGCACAGGCGTAATGGCCACTAGCAGTCTGTGAGCTCTGAACAAGGTTTGGGTCCAGGTTGTTTTTCTGGCTGTGTCATTGGTTCCATTTTGAGACTACTGGGAAGATGAGTAAGGGTGTCTGGGATTAGTCTGCATGGTTCCTAGAATTACCCCGAAATTTAAAAAACAATTTAAGAAGGGCACTGAGGCCAGTGGTGAGAACAGGGACTCAGGGGTGTCTAAGTAGATGTCTGACTGGGGGAGGGCGATGTCCTTGGGAATTATGTCTGATTAGTGTTGTCTTGGGTACTCATGCCTACCTGCCTAGTGTGCTGAGCATGGCCCTTGATCTTGGCCATTGAAAATCTTAAGTTTAAATACAATAAGAGAAAATATTTACATAAGGTAAAGGTAAATAATTAGTTTGTACATAAGAAGATTGATATTGCTGTTCAAACATTTTATATCCTGCCACCTTAATACAAACCTTGTAATTGCAAACCTTATTATGTAAAACCTTATTATTGTTTACATTTCTTTCTTACTACTTTTGTGATGAAAAGATTTATGTGACAATAACGAGGGTAGTGGATGTACATTTATGGGGCTTTGGGGGGATGTGTCATTTATTTATTTAGTCAGGGTCTCCCTATGTGGCTCCAGATATCCTGGAACTTGCTGTGTAAACCAGGATGGCCTTGAATTCACAGAGACCCACTCACCTACCTCTGTCTTCCAGTTGCTAAGATGCACTTTCAGCTTGATGGCTAGTTTTTAATTGCCAAATTGTCATAATGTAGAATCACTTGAGAAGACTTCATTTGAGGAACTGTTTAGATACAATTATGGTTGGCCTGTGGCCACATCTGTGAGGTATTGTCCTGGTTATTGACTGACCCAGCCCACTCTGGGCAGCACCATTCCCTAGGCTGGGCCCTGCAAAGTGTAAGAGTGAAGAGAGCTGGCTGAGGCATCCATCAGGTAGCATGCATGAATTAATTCTCTCTGAAGACTCACTGTGGCCTGATTGGATGTCTAGCTCCTGCTGCAGTGAGTTCCTGCAGTGATGGAGTGTAACTTGGTATCGTAAGCCAAACAAGCCCTCTGCTCCCTGTGTTGCTTCTGGTCAGGATGTTTTATCACAGCAACAGAAATGAAACTCAAACAGGAAATAACCTGACAGTGTGAATAATAATAATAAATAAAAGATCTGAAAATAACCACGATAGAAAATCCCTTAGCCCAGCAATCCAACTTCTAGGAATTTATCCTAAGAAAATAATTGGACAAGTGTGAAAAGATGCATGTGCGTGCTTACTAATGAGTAGTGTGTGCAGTGGTGAAAAATGGGGGAGAACAAAGCATCTGAAGCAGAAAATTGGCTAAACACATTGTGGAAACAATTGAGACAGATATGGCCATTGACAATGCTGTGGCTGCTCTGTCAGAGGGAGGCCATTCTGACACTGTGGACTTGCGTTCTGGTACTACAAAGACTGGTGACTCTTTGCAAAACGTCAAGGCTGTGTGTGCATACACACAGCAGGACTGAGAGAATCTCAAACTCTAACTGGTGTAAATATGAGTGTTTGAGCTTATTGTGCATTAAAAGATGTACCCCTTTGGGCATTTGTAATTATTTCTCATAAAGATTACTTATGAACATAAAGATAATAAAGTCTCTTGAGTTATTGTTATGAGAGAATCTTATTCTGTTATCATCTAAACTTACCGATTTTTGTAAGTTTATTGCAAGGAGACATCTGAATGAAAGTGGGGGTATTATATTGAGATTCGATGAATATAGATAGCCCAATCCCAAGCACAGAATGAGATCACCCTACACTCAGCTGACCTTGTGGCTGCTCCTGGCAAAAACTCAGGGTGTGTGGGAAGGCTACCCATAAAGGAGATGGTTGGTGGTCGGTCCCAGGAGATAAACACTGAGTTAGGCCAGAAGAAGGCCATTGCCATGTTGAATTAGGTCAAGATCCAGACATTGGTGTGAGCCCATGGCAGCCAGGGAATATACCCACTACAGTCTGTTGCATTAGTTATTTTTCTATTGCTGTGATAAAATACCATGGCCAAGGCAACTTATAGGAGGGTTTGTTTGGGGTTCATGGTTTCAGAGGATGAGGGCCCATAATGGTGGGGACCTCATGGCAACAGGTGGCAAACATGATGGATAGAGCTAGGAGCTAAGAGGTAAGGCTGCACATGTGAACAGTAAGCAGGAAGCAAAGAGCCAGAACTGAGGCTGGAATGGAGCTTTGAAAACCAGCCAACATTGTGCCTGCAAGGGTGAGAAGTCAGCTCTCCCCTGTTTCAGAGGTGAGGTGGGGTCCCCCTGGAGTGGAGGTGGGAGACTATTCCAAGCTTAATGTATTCTCTGGTCTTGGTCTCAGAGACCATCTGGCAGGGGGTTCCCTGCTACAAGTGGTACAGTGAGGGGAGGTTCAGTGTGTCTGGGTTTGACCATCAGTGAGCTGATATGCCTTGACCTAAACTTGATGAACTGTCACAAGCTTCTTGTTTGCATCAGGGTTTCTGTGAACTAGTAGCAGACACAGCAGGATAACTGCCACAAATGATTGGCCAAGAGGAAATCCTGCTAAATATTTAATATGTGATACCTGTGCCTTTGCCTTATGGGCCATGCAGGCTTCATTGTGGGAGCTCCAGTTTGGTAATGAGATCACCGCAGCCCTGGCCTCCTCTGAAAGCTCCCTATCCCCATCAAGCCTCCGTTGCAGCCTCCCCAACTCTCCCTGACAAGAGCTTCAGTCTCCAGATCAAAGCTGCCAGGCACCTGCTACATATCCCACAGTTCTCCATTCCTCCATAGGAGGATTTGGGCCTGACTTTTTCTCACAGGAGCTAGCCTTCCTGGGACCAGCTGAGTTAGGTATGGCCCAGCCATGGAGAACTCACCCAGTGTCCAATTCCACCCGATGACCTTAACAGGGAGCTAGGCTCCCAGCTGCATGCTCCCTTCATCCAGGAGCACAGCCAGGAGAGTGGAAGGCCTGAGTTCCTGGCTGCTTTGCCTTTGGGCTCTCTGTGAGTATTTGTGTTTTGTCAGGTTCTCCTTGGGGGGTTCTGGGTGTGGCTAGGGCCCTGCCTCCCTGGAGCCTACACTTCAGATCCTTGAATTCAATAAGGAAGATGATTCTCAGGCTGAGTGGATCTGTCCTTTAAAAGCAGGTCAGAGGCAGAGTGAGGGGAGCAACATCTGCCCGCCCCCATGTCTGCATCTCCTTTCTCTCCTGCATTAGCTGGGGCATCGCATCTCAACCTCTTGTGCTCAGCACAGCACTCACAGAAGTGGCTCCTGTGGGTCTCGGGCCTAAACTTGGAGTGGGCTCTCCTGGGTCTCCAGCTGCACTGGGAAGATTGTGGGACTTATCAGCCTTCTAGATTATAAGGGCCAGTTTCTCCTTCTCTCTGTGTCCCCCTTTTTCTTTTCATTGCTTATTTCTCTATTTCCTTCTTCCTTTCTCCCAGTCTCTACCTCTTTCATATCCTTCATCTCTTTCTCTGCGTACCTCTCTGCCTCCTTCCATAGCTCTGACTTTCACAGCTTTTTAGTCCAGAGCAACTTCTTGCCATCTCTTTCTTCCTCTCTCACTCTTCTTCTTTCCATACCCATCTCACTCATCCCTCCTTGCTTCCTCTTCCCAATGTATACCTCTCCCTCTCTCTATCCATCTCTCCCTCCCCCCTCTGTAATATGTGTGTTTCTTTATTCCGCCCCCCCCCTTATTCTGTTTCTCTGGAAAACACTGAGTAACATCACCCGGCAAAGAATTGAAAACAGACTTTGGGCATGCATGAACTCCCTGCCTGCATGCTATAGCCCAGAGAGCATGCAGTCTGCAGTGCCTGCCAACAGGACGAGTGCAGGATGGATGGCTAGCCTTTCCCACCCAGAGCACAGATCTCTCTGATTGAAGGACTTAAAGAAGAGTGGGTTCCCAAGGACATGGGAAATCATGTTCCACAGAGAAGGCACTGTGTGCCAAGGCTCTGCCATGTATGTTAAGATATAAAAAAACAAGAGTCCTCTTGGGTATCCCAGCACTCAAGAATGGGAGCCTTGAGCCTTGAGAATGGAGCAGCAGTCGGAGCAGACATCTTGCTCTGCCTGATTGTATCTAGGTGTGATAGAGACTGCTGGCTCTCTGCCAGGTCAGGGGATCACTGACCAGGACACAGTGGCTGCTTCGTGCCTGGTGCTGACACATCTGACAGCTGGTTCCCAGCCTGCAGAATCAGACTGAGCAACTCCAGAAGAGCCCAACTGGCCCAGGAGCCGAGCATTTAGCGGGAGTGTTAGTGGCCATAGTGGCTAGTGTAGAGAAAGGGTTGGGGCACAGGCAATCTTAGTGCTCTTCAGAGCAGAGAGCTCCTTCCAGGGGATAGAGAACTCTTTCTAGGGAAAGAGAGTCCTCCCTGGACAGAGAGTCCTCCTCGGGGACAGAGAATACCCCCAAAGGACAGAGAGTCCTCCCAGGACTGATAATGTTCTTACTGCTTGGCAGGAAATCGGCCTAGTCTCGTCCATGCACACACCCATCCTTATCACGCTCCTAGAGCACGCTGATGAATTAAACATCATGGATGATAGTGAATGTGGTATCTGAGCCCAACACCAGCCACCTGAAGCGAGCTGGCCCCAGGAAGGCCATACACACATGCCGCTCATTAGTGATGATCTCATTCCAACACTGTTCCAGCAATCATGGCCCCTCCAGCCCCCTCACCCCCGTGGTGACAGTGTGTGTGGTGTATTCGTATCCTTTTGCATCCTCTGCCTAACACGACATTAACATTTGGTAGTAGCCCTAAAAAGTAAACATAATTACACAAACAAATTAAGATGGCATCGTGATCCAATCAGAGGACCGTAGCTTCACTGGTCTGGTCGTTGCCTGAGAGTCTACAAATTAGTCAGCGTGTCAGGGGCTGAGCCACTGCCCTTGTTGCTTCAACTTAAATAATTTAAAGCTGCTCTTTTCCATGAGCAAACAGCTGCCTCCAGGTTTAATACAATTCCCTTCAGTACTGAGCTAAGCAAATGAGCTTGCCTTGGGTGTGGGACGGGGGCAGAGGGAGGTGCTGCATCACAGGCCAGGTGAGGCCGGGGTTTGCTGATGGTGCTGTGGGTTAGCTGTGAAGAGAGGACAAGAAGACAGCCTTCCCAGGAAGGAACCCTGCCAGTCAGGAGGACAACAGCCATGAGGACAGAGGCAAAGGGTATGTGGTAGAGAGAACTTGAGAGCTTCAGTCTGTGTTGGGCAGTGGGATGGGTGTGGCTAAATGAAGACTACCTCCTGATTTGCCTCCTAAGAATTGCTTTGTCATCAAAGCTCTAGGAATTACATTTGGGTACACCGCCACCAGGTGGCAGCATGCACTCTTAAAAATGTGTTTTGTTCTACTCTCTGTGGGGTGTTCTTGGTAGAGGAAAATCTGAGGTTGTGGAGAGGCAGAGCTCTGAGGCTCACAGGGGGCTAGAACTTCTATTTCACCATCTGTCATGAGGGACAGGTCGATTCAAACGATGGAGTGATAGCTGACAGAGGGGAAAAAAAAACCCTTATCTCAGGCAAACCTGTAATTCTTTATTATTATAGTTAAAATTAATGGAAAGAAATAACAAGATGGCTGTTGAGTAAGCAAGAAATACTATTATGTTTAGTTACGAAATGAAGCAAAGGTTTTCAAATACCTTTTAGCCTGTGTGACCAAAATTGCGGATGAAGCAAAGGCCCTCACTATGAAAAGAGCCCTTCTGTTTGATGTGGACGTGGGCACTCCTGCCCACAGGCTGGAGCGTTAGGGGTTTCCCATCCAGGTTGTGTTGATCCTCTCTGCTTGTTCCTGCCCCACATTCCAAAGTTCTCAGCTGTTGCTTGCCCCTAGGAAACCTCATAGGCAACATCCTCCCCAGGGACCCCTGCCTTGTATTCAGATGTCCTCACTCTCAGTGTGCACCAAGCTTGAGGAGTATAACTTACCAAATTGCAGCCAAGACTGCCTGGCAACCTTGGCATGAAGAGATGGGGTAGGGGGAGTGTGGCCTCAACTTCCTAACTCTACGATTGGCTCAGCTGCTTCCTGGCCTCTGGCCAAGCAGACCCAGTGGGTCATGCCTCTGGATGATCAGTTTCTTGAAGGAGAGAGAGAGAGAGAAGCAGTTGGTGCGGGGAAAAAAATCCTATGGCCTTGGTCTCCTCCCTCAGCATAGCTAACTAGGCCACCTCACCACCACCAGTGTCACCCTCTCTCAGCTGTTTCCACCCCCCCC
>NW_026596234.1:3069728-3188242 GCF_907164565.1 Psammomys obesus | reverse complement strand
TTTTTTTTTAACCTTCTTCTTGTACCTATTTCAAAAGAATGCTGGCATGCAACCCACGGTCCAGATGTGCATTTGTTCAGCCTGTGAATGAAGAATAAGAATGCCCAACATGTTAGTATGTGGCAGGAAAAGACTAAAGAGAGAGTGACACGAGGAGGTCCACGGAAGTTCAGACCTCACTGTGGAGCCTGGCCATGCTTCCACATGTGGTCTACAGCTCCCTGGGGCTGAAGTGGGCGGGAGCAGAGAGGCTGCACTGTGATTGGTGTACCCAGAGCTGCTTTTTGTCTGACCCCTCTCAGACCCAGAGCACATTTTATAGAAGGCAACTGGTGTGCGTGGGGTCACTGTGGTGCAGAAATCTCAAGAGGGATTTGTGGCAGGGTTAACCCTCAAACCCTCATAGCCTCCGTCTCCCCCTCTCCTCTTGTCATTTGAGCATCATCTTTGCCAGGCTCTATGGTGGTCACTGTGAGTAAGAAACAGCCAAGGGCTAAGGGGGCTGGGTGAGCCCTCTGTCCCTCATGAATCTCATTAGCAAAAAGAAGTTATTGAATTATTGACTAGGGTCCATTTCCCATGTTAGCCAGGAAGTCACAGGTGGCCAGGGCACATGCCTGTACCCTGAGCATCTGCGTAAGGCTGCTTCCCATTCTTTCTTTGTCCGAAGTAACTGAGATGCGCTTTGGTAAAGCGCTGGGCAAGCTGAACTGCACAGATGAAGGGGAATAAAATTTAACGTTGCAATAATGACCACAGGCCCAGCCAGAACCAAATGACTTCCGATTCATGCTACTTACCTCTCTTGCATGAGTGAATTTTTATATTAAAAACTTAATCTATACACTTGGAAGATTTAGAATAGCACACACAAAAGCCAAACAGTGAAAAAGTAAGACAAAGCATTCTTTCGAATGGCGGGTGTGGCTGGCTACCTTCTTGAATAGTTCTCAAGTGGTCCCTCTTGTGTTTGTGGAGTGTGGGGGCGTGTGTGTGTGTGTGTGTGTGTGTGTGTGTGTGTATGCTGTGTGTATCACTGCCCCCTGTGTAACCATGTTTATGCTACTCGTCCCAACATTTTGTTTACCAGAAAACATCTACGTTCAATAGCTATTTGTGATTACAAAGCAGAAGGACCCAAACACCTGCTGGTAGGAAGATGACTGACTACACTGGAGTGTGTTGTCCAACAGACCCTGTCTATTGATGCAAAGACCAAGTGCAGCCACAGGTGATCAGGTAGGTGTGCTACACAGACAAGGGGAGAGCCAGATGTGCAGGGGTGGGGTTGGGGGGAGGGTCAGCCAGGTGCATGGCTCTGGTGGGGCCAAGCAACTTCTCAACAGACATGGGTGCTGGAGCCCCAAATGGGTCCTTTGTAAAAATGCACCATGTTGTATGGCCTTTGCCTGTAGGATTTCCTTTGATAATTATGTTGTAGGAAAGTGTTTTGGAATCAGTTTGGGTTCATTGAGGCTGCCTCTTCTCTCTTCTGTAGCTGTGGGCACCTTGCCATCATGGTGGCAATCTTGGCTGGGTTCTCTGCCTTCAGATGCACACTTAGGGTATTTCTGGATGTTGTCCACTTGATGGATGAATTTCCCAGCATCCTGTTTAAGTGGATGCAGGCTGTGATGAGCAGATACCTTTCAGCAGGGAATCCCTTCTGTGTTGGGAGGCCAGGAGGCAGCTCAGCTTGGGCCAGAGAGACAACCAGTGCAGGGGCCTGACCCAGCCAGAGCCAATCCTGGTCTCATGTGGGCAAACACATCACCATGCAGACACCTTCCCGCTAATGGGTATTCCCTGGACAGGGCATTCTTATTTGCCTTCCATTGCTGTCACAAATGCCCAAGTGGTCTGAATATTAATGAAACAATTTGCAGCCTCCTTTGCAAGCTTAAAATATTCAGCACCAGACATACTGTTTTGTTCCCATTTCAGCCAAGTTTAATTTCTCTTAACCAGCTTTGTTGTTGGAAAGTAAAATGAATGTATGATTTCAGTGTTTAAATCTCAATTCTCGGCAATTCACGACAGATTGCGAGTGAGTATGATTTGTTCGTTAGCACCTAATGGGTTGAAATAATTTATTGTGCAAACATTTTTCTAGGAAAACGATGCCACTCGAACAAAAGTGAAGCAGGAAATGTTACTTGTTTATCTAATGAACCACCCTAGGGTGAGCGAGTGGATTAGCATTGCGAAAACTTTGTGACTTATTCATCATCACTATTTATTATTAAAACTTTATCTGCTTCAACTTAGTGAATGGCTGCCTTGGGATACGCCACTCGCAGCAACAACAACAAAATAAAGTTTATGCAATTTGCATAATATTGTACAAAGAATATTAGCTTAGAACAATATGAGTCCCCGGATCATTTGTGCGGCCCTTTGGTGTTTAATGTTGGTAAATATTTAAATAACAGCAAGCCTGTGTAATTATGAAGATCCCTCTTCTACCCCGCTCTGGAGGGATAGCTGTTGTAAATCACTTGGATCATGTGACTCTGAGGGGACGATGTTAGGGGCTGATGGAGAGACACTTCCTGCTCATGTTGGCAAAGGTGCTCAGGGGGAGGAGTCTGAGGCAAGAGGCAAGGGGTCTGTGCCCTGCCATTGCCATCCTTTACTGCACTGCGGTACAGGTTGGTCACGTGACTGACTGTGTGTGGGCCAGGCATGCAGGAGATGAGCCTGGGGGTTCTGGGTCTTCCATTGCTACTCGAATTTTAAGAAAAGCTGACTCAAATGCTCAGGACTTTTGCACCTGCTGTTTTTCCCTTTGCCTTGCCTTCTGGTTAGAGAGCTTCCTTCTTAAGCTACAATCTCCGCGAGCCCAATCTAGACTGCTTTGCTTCCCTGTATTGAACTTCAGTGATTTTCCCCTTCATGGCTTATGCCCTGCAAGATCTTCATTCTCCTCTGGACCAGAAGAGGATCTCTGTGTCTCTGCTGGCCAGAGCTGTATCCAAAAGTCATGGCACAGTATGTGACACGCGGCAGATGCTGACTCACAGTTTGTTGAAGGAAAGAGTGAGTGATGGGGACCCTGCAGTGACCCTCTTAAAGCAATAAGTGTTGGGTCAGTGGTCATGGGCCATAGTTATTTTCAAAATTAAAAATGGACTGGCAGGCCCGTAGTCTGTGGGTGTTTAGGGATGTGGGGGGCCTCAAGCACTTCAGCTGCAAGACTTAAAAGTCTGAGTTATTATGGTTATTATGATAATTATTTTGCTTCATCTAATATGTTTATGAGAGCTCTCCTTAAAACAGCAATTTGGGAATGCGTAAACATGCCTGACCCCAAGGGTGTACACTACACTGCTGTTTAAAATTGTGGAAAGTGCAACAACAAAAATCTGCTCAGCCTTGGAGGAGCTGTGAGAGGGGTTTACCTGGAGCCAGAACACTGGAGAACCCAACTTAGGAATACTTCAGTATATGAGATAAGGCAAACTGATGGACTCCTTTCTTCCCTTCCTTTTCCTCCTCTTTTTTCTTCCTTCCTTCCTTTCTTCCTTCCTTCCTTCCCCTCCCTTTTTTTTCCTTTATTTCTTCATGATCTCATGTTTCCCTGGCTGGCTATGAACTCACTATGTAGCTGAGACAGGCCTTGAATTTCCAACTCTCCTGAGTGCTGGGATTATGGTATAGACTACCATGCCCAGGTATTCTCAGTTTTTTTTCTGTCACTGTCACAAGATACCTCAAGGTAGGGTAGTTTCCTTAAAAGGGTTTGTTTGGCTCATGGTTTGGGGCAACAGCAAGATCTAGTAAGTGGAGACAGGTCACCTATGTCAGTAAAATGTAGAACAGCAGTAAAGGCAGTGGGCAGGAAGGAGGCAGCTATGTTAAACCCAAGGCTAGGCCACAGGGACAGCAGGCACAGGAGAAAGCCACCAGTGAACTTCACCACCAGTGGAGTTAAAACCCCGGCAGCACAGTCGGGAATCTCCTATGTTAGCGGGAAGTCATTTCCAGAACCATCAAGCAACAGGACCATGCCAGACATGCTTCCTGCCTTCACTCCACACCTGCACCTCTGGCGGTTGTTTTTCTCAGATGGTTTCTCTTCATGCCAGAATTCCAGTTTAGCAAGGAGTGTGCATGAGAGGACCACCGTCTGCTTGTTCCAGCATCAGTGAACTGTGGTTGGGGTCATCACAATACTAGGAACTGGATTAAAGGGTCACAGCATTAGGAAGGGTGATAAGTACTGTTTTAGCAATTGCAGGGAGTGACCTCAAAGAAATCACAACTTGAATAAACTGATTTTTGACACTCACTGGAGATTTGGTATTTTTAATAAATGGCCACAGCCTAATAATATGGGGCTAAAAAAAATCCCATGTTTTGAAACTATAGGATGGTTATTTCCAGAAGAAGAGGGCTCACCAGGAAGGGCAGGAGCCCTAGCCTTGTCTGTCTCTTGCTGACATCTGTGTGTCCTGGAGAGTTTTCTCTTGTTCTAGATTTCAGATGGCTCCCCATTATCTCTCTGATCTTTGCTAAAACACTCTACAATACATTCTCAATTTGTAACCCACTAGGCTATGTATGGCTGCTTGAATATGTTATTTTTCTTTTCTCACCACCAAGTCCATTATTTGCAAATAATCATGGAGTGGCATGAACTTTATCCAAAGCCACCTACAGGCAACATGGGCCACACCAGCCACTGGATATGTTGCATGGGCTAGGCAAAAGGGTAATGGGAGCACGGGACCTAAGAAAAGTGGGGCAGGGGGCAAGAGACCAGCATTTTCTCTTCCCCCTGCAGAGTGGCAGTAGTGGTAAGGAGCCTCAGAATTTCTGGAGACTGTTGGGAGTTTGAATCAGTCTCACAGAAGCAGAGGACAGCATCTCTCCTCCCTGGCCATAGTAAATGCAAGCTGTCAGTGTCTTCTGAGCCATCATGGCAACTGCTAACAGAACACTCAGTCCAGTTTGGGCTAGCCTGACACAAACCCCCACGGGCATCAGAGAGACTATATGCTAAGTTCAGGGAGAGGGTGGGTCTGAACCACAATGCAGAAATGCCTTCCGTGTCTGCTCCCGGTATCAGGATGGACTGAGTTTGTTAAAAAGAATTGCTCCAAATCCCTCCTAACTTGAGACAGCATCAGTGTTTAACTCATCTGTTTCTCCAAAAAGATGTTCTCTGGACACCTCCACAGACCCTGGTCTGTAAAGTGTAGTTACCAGTCACCAATTCCTAGTTCCAAATTTAGGGTCCCCCCCATTAAATAGTGGCCATAATCTGGGTTCTCTAGAAGGGCAGATATGAAGGGGATTCTTGGAGGGGCTTACTCGATAAGGGCAGAGTCATCCAACAGTGGGCCTCTCACATGGAGAAGCTGGTAGGTGCTCAGTCCATAAGGCTGGGGCCTCAGCAGTCCCAGTGTAGCGCTGGAGGTCTGGAGCATTCCTGGAAAGTCATTGGTATTCGAATCCTCCTTGAAAGCTAAAGAAACTGAGGTCTGATGTCATCAGGTGGAGTCTGATGTCAGCAGGTGGAGTCTGACATCAGCAGCTGATGTCTTGAAGGTGGAGTCTGATGTCGGCAAGCAGAAAACATCTTAGACACTGTAACTCGGATGGAAAGGGCTGGCAGAAACACGTGGTTACCTTTCCCTGGACTTCTTGTTCTTTGGGCCACTACCCTGTTGAAAGGTACCTGCCAATCAATATTCCAGGCAGGTCTTCTCCCAGCCCCAAGTCAGTCATCTGGCCAATTGTCTCTGGAAACACTCCCAGTAGCACACAAGTGTGTGTCATCAGTCTATACATCGCTTGATCCAGTTGGCAGCTGAGCCTAGGCTTCACTACAAGGACTCACCATTGCATATCCTGGGAAAGCCAGAGAGAGCTGCGGAGCCCACGTTCTAAGCATGCTGACAGGCACAAGAGTGTCTCCACACATCTGTTCCTAGCCTCTGCTGTCTGTGTCAGCTCCCTCCCTGAGTGGACTGTCCCCTGCAGCTTCTGACCACGAACCACATCTTACCAGTTAGCATTCCCCCTGGAGAGAACAGAATGTGTCAACTCAGCTTCTGCGATTTAGGAGTTCCTCAGGCATCGCTGGGCCAGAGGGAAGCCCTCTGTTGATGACCCTCACCAGCAGGAACAGAGAAGCAGGTACCCTTGAAAGAATCACAAGAGAATGAAACGGGGTGGGTGTGTTTGCCTGCTTTCTGTTGATGAATCCTTTATAAAGATAAGAGATTTTATTCAGGCCATGCCTCCAGAGGTTCACGGGTTCCCAGCATTGACTCATCTCTAGTGAGGTCATTGTGGTGGATGGCTGACATAGCAACGATGGAACTATGTGGAAGAGAAGAGATCACATGGTGACACAGGAAGCTAGAGTCTATGATTTTTAAGTTTTTAGTGTGTGTATGTGTGGTGCATGTGTGTTTGTATATGTGTGTTTGCTCGTGTGTGTGAGCATGCAGAAGCCAGGAGACAATCACGAGTATCCTTCGGGAGCTATCCCTCTTGTTTCCTGAGACAGAACTGCACTGGTGTGGAACAGGTAATACGGCAGGCCAGCCCGTGAGCTTCAGGGATCCTCCTGTCTACTTCTCTGGCCTGAGACCACACTTATAAGCCATCGTACCCCACTTTTTCAAAGATTCTGGAGATCAAACAAGCATTTTCTTATTGAGCAGCTCCCAGCCTGGAAATTCTGAATAGATTCATGCATTTCTTACGTGCTAGTAAACAGAGCAAATAGCAATAAATCTGGATATCAGGCACTGAATATCTGACTGAGGCCAATATTGAGGAAGGTAAGGACACAGGGGAGGGAAGCTGGGTCCCTGCCTCTGTCCCTTAGCATCTTAGCCAGATGAAAAGCCTTCCAAAGTCCCTAAGAGCAAACTCTCTGCAATTGAATCACTCTTTTTTTTTAAAATTTTTTTCTCTCTAACTCAGTGAAATTATGGGTCTTACCTCCCTGTAGCTAAAATGACCCACACCCAGAGTCCTGCTCTATCCACTGTGCCCTCCTGAGGTGTCTCAGACCCCCACACAGTGCTCCAACTGCATGGAACTAAAGATGGCCGCAGGCAGAGGCCTGTGTTATGCACATGGCTCCTTTGGGTCTCTGTAACAGTAAACACTCATGAGCTAGCCTCTTACTGATTCTCTAAGTGGACGGGTTGTTGAAGCGACATAATTCTAGCTATTTGCTGACAGTCCTCAAAGGTGCCGTTTTCCCATTTCTTTACGTTGACAATGTACACAGTCTGCCATGTTCTCTGCTGCCGAATCTTATCTTACTGTAAACCATACTCGGGGCTGCGGAGGAGACACACTCTTCTTTGCAGAGTGGGAACTGAGAGGATAGCCAGTAGCAGCTGCTCCGTGGCATGAGATGCAGGCCTGGGCTCCTGCTGCTCTGCACAGTGGCCCCATTCAGTCGGTGCCAACACCGATGGTGAGCACCAGGCTGTGTGTTAGAGCCTGGACCAACCCAGTAACAGGGCATGGGGCTGCCTGTCTGCATGCTCACAGGGGAAGAGTCCCGAGGTCTATAAACAGGTTGTAAGGAGTCCCAGCACAGCATGGCTGGTGTCAGGCTCATGAGTGTCCATACTGACAGAAACTAACTTCCCAGTCTGGGTGTCTCGTTGGTCTGTTGGTCTGTTATGGAGGACCCCGTGTAGGACCCATGATCCCCATCACAAGAATGAGCCTGAGGGAGGCATGTGGGGTGATGGACACACAGCCCAGCTGCCTTCATGTCTCTGCCCACAGCCCTCCTAGACGCATGCCTCAGGCCACTGCCCTTGCTGACTGTCCATATGGAGCCCAGCCCACAGTGCTCACATGTAGGGTGCAGAGCCAAGTCAATGGCTTTTGTGTCAAGCTCTGACACTGCAAGGTTTGTTCCGCAGCTGGTAATGACTGCTTCCAGAATGACTTGTGGGGTCTTCCGTCATGACCTTCTGGGCACTGAGCAAGAATTTGTGGGCACATGCCCCCATTGCTCTGATCCGTGGGGACCAGGGGGGGTGTTTACGCTGAGTCAGAGTCTCATCTGCATGGTCCAGGCCATGAAGGGAAACGAGCAAGAGGCATGAATGTGAAAGGACACCAAGAACCTTTCAGTTTGGGCTTCAGTGTCCATCTTTGCACAAAGACCCCGATCTGGACAATGACCGTGCACATGAGACAGCGCATGTTCCCACCTCAATGATGGGAACACCATAGGGAGCAGTAGAAACTGCCAGGACCACGGGTGAGCATACTCTTGTCTGGATTACGCTCTAGCCCAATTCTGGATCAGCATGCGGGTGTCAGGGTTTCCTAACAGAGTTTTACCCAGATTGAAATGTCTACTTGCTTCCTCTCACGGTCTAATATATCCCAGGATGGCTTTGAACTCACGATGGAGCGAAGGATGGCCTTAAACCTAAGGACCCTCCTGCGTCTGCCTCCCAAGTGACAGGCGTGCACTGCCATGTCCTGGTTACGAAGGGCTGGGAACTGAACACAAAGGCTCATGCGTGCTAAATGGACATTCTGTCGACTGGACTATGAGCCCAGCCCTTACAGTCTCCCTGACACATTGATTCCGTGCCTGCATGTGCCTCAGAGGCCTTGGATTTGACTCTTGGCTCTGGGAACAAAGCAACACAGCCAAAGCCGCTGGTTTTATTGACCCTCAAATACTGTGGGGGTTGACTAGCGAGGATGCTAGATTGTGTGGTCACTGTGCTTGGTGCCCGTGCTGGCCGGGAGAATGGAGACCAGGGAGGATCACTGCAGACAAGTGGCCAGCTTGTCTGAGTGTTCTCCTTCCCATTTGCTGGGGGATTTGCGCCTTTACAGCATACACAGATGCAAATGGAAGATTGTGCACAAGGAGGCCAGAGTTCAAAGGAAACAATGGAAAAAACAAACGAACAAACAAAAAAACAAACAAACCCATCTTTGGTTCTGTGAGCTCTTGCCTCCAAGCTCTGAGCACACAGACAGCAATAACACAAAAGGATGAGGCCAGGAAGCCTTCTTGAAGCTCAAGTTCAGAAAACAGGCCAGGACAGAGCTGGTCACTAGTCCTTGCCTTGCCCACAACCCACAAAAATGACCCGGGGTGGTGGCCTGTCCTTGTGGAGTCAGCACAGGGGAGGTAGAGAGAGGAGGCTCCCACTCCAGCCGGGCTAGGCCAATCAGTGAGCTGCAGGCTGACGACCTAGTCTCTAAAGGAGGTGGGTGTGTCTTCCAGGGTAAACATCTGACGTTGCATTTGGGCCTCACACATGCACCGACATGCAACGTATAGGCACACACAACATGCACCCACGCACGCATGGGTACACATGCACACTCGTGCACACACACACACACACACACACACACAAACATACACAGAAGACAAACAAGCAGAGATTTGATTCCTCCCCTTTCACCAGTGACTCCCCAGTCAGAAGGCGGATTTCCTGCAGTGCGGAGAAAACCTGACTTTATGGTCTCCCCCCTAGCTGCTGGAAGCTCTTCACAGAGGCTTAGGGAATGCACGAGCACTCTAAAGGATTCCCTGGAATTAACCCGAGTTAGATTGGGGCTCAGAACAAGTACAGGTTGTAAGCAGACTGTCTGGAATCAGGGGGTATGGCTGCTGTTCCACCTTCTCTTCTCTGCTCAAGGTCACCTGCCTCCTGCAGGCCCCCTTCCTCAGAGGAGGAGGATGAAAACAGGAAGCAGCTGCCTCACAGTGTCCTGAAGATCATGTGGGAATCCATCTGGAGCTGTCGGTACCCCTGAGATGCAGTGCCGAGCAGAGATCACCAGGGCAGTGTGTCAGGTGTGAGCACTGGTCACCAGGGAACTGTTTCAGGTGTGTGAGCAGTGCAACTTGTCTAACCATTTTTAATGAAATGAGGAGTCAAGCTAGGGTTTATCATCATCATCATCATCATCATCATCATCATCATCATCACCACCATTATTAAGTGCCATAGGCTGGCTTTGAACCTTTGATCCTCCTGCCTCCACCTCCCAAGTGCTGGGAACACAAATGTTCACTACCATGCATGGTGAGCCTTCTCAGAAGTATGCTGTGTCTCCAGCCTCAGAAAGCATTTCTTATGGAGAACAACTCAAGCTTCCACAAGGACAGAGGGCTGGCTGAGGAACCGTTATCAATCTAGGACCCTGTCCTCTGAGCTCCAGTTTCCAGCCCACAATTCTTACTGCATTTCCAGAGGCCTGCTGGGACCAGGGACAACCAGATAAGACCTGTTCTCCAGTACCCCACCTACCAGGTCCCCCTAAAGCACAGCTAATAGAGGTACACTGCTCCCTGCCCCCGCTCTTCAATTTCCAGCCCACAGCTCTGCCTGCTTTCCCAGAGACCTGCTGGCACCAGGAATGACCCCACCTCAAGCCCTTGCCCACCAAATCCCCTTAAAACACACCCAATAGCCTTAAACTGTACCCCATTTCACCCAGACTCCATTTTCTGGCCCACAACTCTGCCTGCTTTTCTGGAGGCCACGCTGGACACCAGGCCATGCTGGTACAAGGGACCCCAGAGGCAAGGTTAGAACCCCCTACTCCAGAAGCCGCACAGGCCACAAAAACCCCAGGAGAGACACCACACTGGACCTGAAGACTCACTAGTCATCAGGACCTCAGGCCACTCAGAAGACAGAGAGGAGACAGAAATCGAGGGGGGAAAACATTCAAAACCACCTGCCCATTGGAGATAAAATCAGAAATCAGCATCTAAACCTGTAATAGCTGCAAAACCCAGGTGGCTGAAGTCCATTGTAAGAACACAATCAAGAAGTGCCGGGGCAATATGGATCCTTCTACAAGCCCTGGATATTACGATACAGCTGAAGCAAAATAAGATGACCTTAACTCCAATCTCATAAAGACAATAGAGGCTTCTAAAGAGGAAACAAATAAATCCCTTAAAGAAAATCAGGAAAATACAATCAAACAGGTGAAGGAAGTAAATAAAACTGTTCCAAGACCTTGATTTTTGACAAGCCAAAACTATACAATGAATAAAAGAAAGCATCTAACTTTCTAACTTGATGTCTGCATGTGGAAGAATGCACGTAGATCCATATCTATCACCCTCCAGAAAAACTCAAGTCCAAGTAGATCAAAGATCTCAGCATAAAACCAGATACATTAAATCAGATATAAAAGAAAGTGACGGGTATCCTTGACAGCATTGACAGGGGAGACAACTTTCTGAACAGAACACCAACAGCTCAGGCACTAAGATTAACAAATAATAAACGGTACCTCATGAAACCTAAAAGCTATTGTAAGGCAAAGGACACGGTCAAAAGGACAAAATGGCCTGGAGTTTTATATTGTCATTATGGCTTGACATCTAATCATCTTATCATCTTCTTGATGCTGGCTGGACTGTGTGTTCTCATACACACACTCAAGGTCAAATATGACCCAGTTCCATATGAGGAAAGAAAGCACAGGGTCCCTGGGGCTTGCCTTTCCCCTGTGGGCAGAGTTGAGCATGGTAGGGAAGGCAATAGGTTCATGTCTGGGTTCCTTGCACTCAGTGAGGCTTTGTCTGTGGCTCTTTTGCACTATGTGGGTGAATCCAGGAAAAAAAAAAAAAGACGTTTTTACCAGCCACAGCTGCCCTCTTCACACACTGTGTATGCTGTTTGTTTGAAATTAGAGATGACACTGTGGGGAGAGACCAGCTTGAGCTGGAATAAAGGAGCAAAGAAAGGAACATGAGCAGTAGGAGCTGTCGCTGCTCTGTTCTGAAACTCCTCAGCCCACTGCTCCTTCACTGGGGAGAAACTCTGATCCCTCCGTATTCCTGGTTCCTTCTTCTGATTTCTCCTACAACCTCAAACTCGGCTTTCTTCATTCTCCAACTGAAGAGCGGCAGGTCAGGGTGCAGGAGCAAGAAGGAACTCTTTGAACTAACTATGCAGGTGCGCAGCCCTCAGAGGGTCCAAAGCTACGGGAGCAAGCCTTCGTTCAGACGGAGTCTGGTCTGGTGTAATTCTTTAAATGCGGCCTGCATGGTCAAAGTGGTCCCTGGCTAATAAATTACATGCTTTACCCGGCATGCTTGCTGACCTCATCACCCACCTGGCGAGGCCGGGAACAGTGGGGAATAAAACAGAAACCAGATGAGAGTTTGACTTTTTCTCACAGCCACTAAATCGAAGAGGCAAATTAATCTTAACAATAAAGTTTGCAAATGGAATACATGTATAACACTGTCACTTCAATCACACTCAGAAATCCAAAGGGATGTATCCTTACTATTGGTTGGAGGCCACCACTACATGAGACGGGAGAGATCTGAGTAAATAGCCGCAATCCTGCCCTGTGCTCCCTCGGCCCTGTTTCACAAATGCTAGCATATTAGTGCTGGGAATCATGGCAGAGAAATACTGCTGGAGGGTACTTCCTGGGTGCAGAGGCACAAGAAACCTCAAGTATTTCATGGAACAACAATGTGTAAATGTGTAGACACGCTGTTTTACTGTGGTGGATAGTGTGTCATTTTAAGCATACTAGCCATAACAAGGACCATTCAGTGAGCTTGGCCAGTCCTAGGTGTCCACTCTCCAACTCCAACACTCAACATTCTTCTCTTGATGGGCATTTCTCAGAGCTTCTGCCTGCCTTCCCCAAGGATTCTACAGTTTACATGTTTCTCTACAAAACATTTTTATCTGTTCAAATATTTGTTTGTTAGTTCATCCATTCACCCATCTATTTATTTATTTGAGACAGTGTCTCAGTACGTAGCTCTGACTGTCCTGGATTTTGCCAGAGACCAGGGAGATCACAGAGATCTATCCAGTGCTTGGGTTAAAGGAGTTTTCTGCCTCACCTGTACTAAAATTCTTGTGATGATGATCACAACAGCATAACCAAACCTTCAAAAGAAAAATAAAAGTTCTTCACTGATTTTACTAGTTTTATTCTCATAGCTTATGTAAGTTTTTCTTTATTTTTTTTAAACTTAACATAATGTTTTTATTAATTATTTGGAAATTTCATACAATCACCTGATCACATTTGGTTCTCATTCCTCCCAGATCTGCCCTCCCACCCTTGTGCTCTGTTCTCCAAAAACAAAATAAGAAAAAAAAAAGAACAGAACAACAACAAAACAAAAACAAACAAAAAGCAAAAAAAAACAAACAAACAAACAAAAAACCCACAAAAACAAAACAAAACAAAACAAAAAACACAAAACCCCAGCATCCAAGTCTAATGAGGGCAACATTATCATTAGACTACTTTCTGCTGATTAGGGTTGTCAAGTTTCTGGGGGCAAATTTGATCTCTTTCAGGATATTTGATTTCTTCTTCTTGCCTCTTTGTACGCAACAAACCTCAACAACAGCAGCCAGCAGCAGCAGCAGCAGGAGGAGGAGGAGGAGAAGGAGAAGGAGAAGGAGAAGGAGGAGAAGGAGAAGGAGAAGGAGAAGGAGAAGGAGAAGGAGAAGGAGGAGGAGGAGAAGGAGAAGGAGAAGGAGAAGGAGAAGGAGAAGCTGTTCCTGCCTCTCTTGGGCTCTAGCATTTATATACTCTCAAGAGACCCCAGAATTTCAAATGTCATATGCTTGCGGAAACTATCTGCAGCTGGCAAAGACCACTTTCCTGCTAGAGCACGAGGCAAATCGTAGCTGCTGTGGACAATCTGAAGCAGCCCAATATCCCACACCTGGGATTAAAACAAAAACATTCCCATAATATTTTTGTGTTCTTAAAGAAACAAAAAAATTCTCACTATGGGATGTCTCACTTGTGACTCTGCCCCCTGTGTTTTGTCAGTCACGAACTTCTCTGTACCAGGACATGGGTGCTCTGCTGAGACCCCCCCCATGCGGTTCCTCCCAGCTCCTGCATTTCCTTGTGTCTGGCTTTCTACCTAGCCGCCATGGCTGTAGTTTATTGGGGCCTGTCTCTCTCCTCCCCTCCTGCCACAATGCAGTGTTCAGTGCTCTGAACACCTTATCACCTACTCATTCATGATCCTCTTGGTTTTTATGTCATTTTCATTGTCCCTTGTGAAGTTACCATGTGGCTGGCAAGATGGCTCAGTGGGCAAAGGCACTTGTCGCCAAGCCTAATGAGTTTGATACCCAGAACCTACTTCACGAAGGGAAAAACCTGACTGCTAAAAGTTGCCCTCCTGCCTCTACACATGCTCCAGGACACACCCCTGCCCCACCTCACACACAGGAAGCAAGAGAACATGTGTGAAAGTTTCAAAAAAAATTAAAAATCATCAACGTTGTGAGCGGGGGCTACAGCTAATCTGCCAAGAGTCTGTCTTCATCCCAATGATTTTGACAGGGATGTGGTCTTTCCCTTCAATCCCTGTCTTTCCCCGCCTGCAGAAAGCTCTCTAGCACTGCCTGACAGGCCCTGCTTTCCAGGACTGGGTTACCCACGACGCACAACCCCACCCTCATTTCCAGGACTTCGTGTTTCCCTTGAAACCGGCTGTGCTTCAGAGGCTCCTGGCCGCTGCCACTCATGGCCGGAACTGGCTCCTAGACCTCGGTACCAGCTGCCAAGCGGGTGCAGAAGATAACTAGGTGGGCAGTCTGACAGGGTAATTTCCAGTGGGGTCCCTTATAGGGGACACTTCCAGGTGATGTTAGCTTTTCGTCCCTGAGTCCGCCTTGGAACTGCAGCCGAGTCCACAGCCTCAGGTAACAAGACCGTCTTGCATTGGTTTGAAAGTGCATCTCTGTAGCCAGTCCCTGACCCCGCTGCTTCTGAGGCTGTTTTCCCCATCTCTTGCTCCTAGCTGAGGTCTTTGATTAGTGGTGCATATCTGTAGCAAGGGGGTGGTTGTCACTGGAATTAAGCAAGCTGGGGTATGATGTGAACTGTGGAGCATGGAGGTCTGCTTTAAGAGAGATATGCAAAGCCTGTGGTTAGAATGATTACAGCCAAACATCAGGACGTCTAGATAAAACCCCTGACATCCCTCAGCAGGGGACACATGCTAAGAACCTCATTTTAATGAATATACATTTTGACTTTTCAACTACAAGGGAATTAGGGCAGTGCATCCGTTTCACACTTTCTAATTAATAGCCCGATGGGTTATCCTTTCTTTGTTTTATCTATTGATTTGATCTCATTAAAGGGGAGTGGAAATTGCTTCTATTTTCTCTTCCTTGGTAAGCCTCTCATTATACACTGGGCGTGAGAACATATGGGCTAAGGGCTTGGCTACTGCAGGTGGGGCTGCACGCCTGCACTCGGAGGTCTTTTTCTATAACAAAATGTGTGTGTGTGTGTGTGTGTGTGTGTGTGTGTGTGTGTGCTCGAGTACGTGTGTCTGTGTGTGTTTATGTGTTACCTGTTTGTATTGTTGTATGCTGTTATATTTGTGTGCTGTGTATGTGTGTGTGTTTTATTTGTGTGCTATATATGCGTGTTTTGCATTTGTGTGCTGTGTATGTGTGTTTGTTGTACTGTGTTTGTTTGTGCTGTGTATGTCTGTGTGTGTTGTATATGTGTATGTGCGTGTAGGTGCGTGTGGTGTAGCAATGGGGCATTTGGAGGCATTATTGCTCAATCTGTTGAAAGTGTCGGAATCTGTGCAGGGCAAGCTAGGCCTGAATGAGTCCAGTGGGCACTGGAGCTACCTGGGTAGGAATTTAGAGACAAGGCTCTTGGAGGAGGCCAGAGGTGGTGATTGGGCATGGGAGAGCATGCTCAGGGCTTGGAAACGTGAGGCTGAGCCTGATGAAAGTCTGCTTTTCTAGGTCTAGGTTGGGTACCGGCCCTGGATGCAATCAGCTACTGCTTGTGGCCCACGCAGAGCCCTCATGTTTCCCTACAACATCTTACTCCTGGGAAACTCCCTCCCATCTGGACGTGCACAGCTTCTGGTTTCGGTTCTATGGATGTTCCTGGTAGAACCTGGTAGAAGAGGACCTTTCTCAGACACAGGAATATGAGAAATGCCAGATTTATCTGTTGACTGGCTGAAGCAAGCATGACTGAGGTGATGTGACTAGCTGATGGCAAGAGCAGTCTGAAGCACTTTGGAATCCCAGTGCCTTCCTTTGAGGACTGGAAAAGCCTGGATGCTCGGGAGCATCAAGGGCACTTGTGCCTGCCTCATCTCCAGCATTCACTGTGGTATCTGCATGGCTACCTGCATGATATCTTTCTGACGGTCTGGGAACTTACACTTTCTCACCCATCCCCAGCTATTATCTTCTCTAAAGAAGAGCTCATCAAAGTGTTTAGAATGTCCCTTTCCCACAGTGCCCCTCACCTCTGAGGGAGCAGATGCCCAAGAGGTCCCAGGTGAGCCTTGTATGGCCCTGGGCTCCCTGGAGCCAGCTGGGACTTCTGCAGTCACTGCTGTAACCTCAGAGCCCATGCCTGGCTCCCAGGAGCCCTTCTATAATTTCTGAGGATGATGGAGATGAAACCGCCTCCAGCAACCAGATCCACAAGTCTGGGCTTCCAGGCATGACCACATTCAACTCTTCCCAGACTGCTGGCAGCAGACTTTGGTAGACTAAATGCTCCCAAGTCCCATTTACACTTTTCAGCAGAAAGAGACCCCAGGGAAAAAAAAGAGAGCAGGAAATTTAATAAAGAGCATGCAGAGAACTTGCAGTACATTTGCATAATTTATGACTGAATGTAGAAGAACACCATCTCTTTTTAGAGACATCTTTTTATTATAATGACATGTATGTATATGTACATAAATGTTTTTTGAATGGCTAGTGGGTCCTACCTACTGATGTCTGGAGGGGAAGGTATCCACAAGAAATGTAAACCTCCTTCCTGCCAGACCAGAACAGAAGGTCTGTAGTTCAAGATCCATCCTGGTGGTTAAAGGTCATGGCAACAGAACTCCAGTGGTTTCTCTGACACCTCAAGAAGTGTGTGGCTCACCTTCTCATCCTCTATTTCCTACTTACAAACTGGCAGATACCAAAGTGGAACCCAGGACAGACTGTGACATCCTTGTCCCTACCACCTTCTCTCTGGGCCTCCCTATACAGTCGCTGTAGTCTTGGTGTCCTTGAATATGCCCTTCACCCCACCACCACCCCTGAGGGGGCTAGAGTCCTGCTTATCTTCTCCCGCTTTCCTTTCTGCTCAGCCCCTCCTCTCTTCCCAGGCTGTTTGCAATGTCCACAGCCTGCAGGCAAGAGCAGTGCTCAGTGTGGCTTCACCTTCACAGTCACCTTTCTCTTCTTAAGACTGTTCCTCGCTGTGTGCTGGCTCCCTCTTTAATTGTGAAAAGCTGCTTCAATTTAGGGTTTTGCATTTGTGGATTTTATTCAGTTTTTCTGTTAGAAGCAATATATTTGTGTGCGTGTGTATATACATACATATGTATGTACGTATGTACATTGCATGCTAGTCCTTCATATTCCTGGGCTGGTGAAGCTAGATGCATCCTGTCATCTTAGTCACCTGACTTTTTACTACACATTTGGTGTGGCATATGTGTGTATATATGTGTTTGTGTACATGTGCATGTATATGTGTGTTGTGGAGCTAAGAGCATGATATCTTCTACCTTGGCATGGTGAGAGTTTCTGAGTTGAGGAAGATCATTAGAAGCAAGGGACCCCTGATCTTAATTGTCCTCCTGTCTCTTTCTTATAGGAAACCATAGCTTCCAGAAGTGTCTGCTTCGCATCTTTCCCCCAGCCCCAAGGATCTGCCTTGAGAGCTGTCAGCATGGTACTGGAGTTGGAGGGCTGTCTTACAGACAGACATAAGGACTCAAACAGGCTTTGTTGAATCTTCTGTGTTTATTGCTCTCATGCTTCGCCCCTTGTCTAGTCACTTTCCTTCATATCCCTCTACTTCTATCACAGTTTAAATTAAAAGCCCTGCTTCCCCAGGTCTTGCTTTCTAAATGGGAGCATGCACAGTGTTGGCTTCTTTCACAGAATGTGGCTCTGGGAACCCAGGTGTTTGCATGCACCGTAGCTCATTCCTCTGTGTTCCTGAGGGATCTTCCCTGTGGCCTCATTCTGGAGATCCAGGAAATGCTCTGTGAATATGCTCTGTGCAGAGGGTTCAGCACATTGGACATTCAGTAAGGGGGGTGGTTCTATTCCATGTTAAAGTGTGATACAGTTCTCAAAGTGACATCTAACTGTGGAGCCACTGAGCTTGAAGAGCTTTGGTAGCCTGTTTTAAGCCTTTTTAAAATCTAAATTTATTTTTTAATATGCTTTACACATCCTGATTATAGCCCCCTCCCTTGTCTCCTCCTGGTCCCGCCCTCCCTCCTTCTTTCTCCCTATCCCCCTCCCCTATTCCTCAGAAAGGGGGAGCCCTCCTCCCCTACCATCTGACCCCAGCCTATCAAATCTCATAGAGACTGCCTGCATCTTCTTCCTCTGTGGCCTGACAAGGCTCCCACCTCCATCCCAGGGGGAAGTGATGTAGGAGCAGACAAGAGCCCATGTCAGAGACAGTTCCTGCTACCCTCACTAGGAAACCCACAGGGAGACTGTACTTCCTATTAGCTACATCTGATGGGGAGGGGTCTAGGTCATTTGTATGCAGGGTCCTTGGCTGGTGCATCAGCCTCTGCAGGTCCCCTAGGGCCCAGATTTGCTGGCTCTGTTGGCCTTCTACTATGTTCATAGCAGCTTTATTCACAATAGCCAGAATCTGGAAACAACCTAGATGTCCCTCAACCAAAGAATGGATACAGAAAGTGTGGTACATTTACACAATGGAATACTACTCAGCTATTAAAAACAAGGAAATCATGAACAATGCAGGCAAATATATGGAACTGGAAAAGATAATCTGGAGTGAGGTAACCCAGAACCAGAAAGACAAGCATGGTTTAAACTCACTTATAAGCAGATATTAGCCATGTAATACAGGATAACACAATAAACAGACCTAAAGAAGCTAAATAACAATGAGGACCCTAGGGAGGGTGCTTAAGTCTCATTCAGAAGAGCAAATAGAATAGACACCAGAAGTTGTTGAAGAGAGGGAACAGGATGTGAGCCTACCATGGCTGTCCTCTGCAAGACTTCACCACGCAGCATGGGATCGAAGCAGCTGCTGAGACTGACAGCCTAACTTTGGGCAGAGTGCAGGGAGTTGTAGGAAAGAGTGGTGGAATAGAAGGACCCTGTTTTAAGCTTTCATGGACAATGAGTGGAGCTGAATCCAGTTGCCCTTACTCACCCTGAACCTTTGCCACCTAAAGGAAAGGGCATTAGGTGACATTTGTTTCCTTTTTTGTTTGACAAAGGCAAATTGAAGAAGGAAAGTTTTATTCTGAGGGTTACAGACCATCCTGGTAGAAGTGATGTCAACAGGAGTGTGAGGCAGCTGGTCCCACTGCTGTCAGGAAGTGGAGAGAGATGCACGCTGGTGCTCAGCTCACTGTGGCTTTCAGTCCAGGCACATACAGAACAGAGCTGCCCACCTGGGGGCGGGTCTTTCCTCCTCAGGTAGAACTTACTGGAGATGGCCCCTGGAGTGCATCTGGAGCGTGACTTCTGGGTGACTTCACACCCACTCAGGTTGACATGAGCACAGAGGGATCCTGTGAGAGCAATGCTGGTGACGGGGGAGGGGGAAGAGGGAGGTGCTCAGAGAAGATGGAGAGAACAAGGCTGACTGGGCCTACTGACTTACCTCTGTTAAGCCTGTCAATCAGGGTTTGTCCTGTCAGGGAAGCTTGGCTAGAGGGACCCAGCTGGTAAATGCTGGAGTTTATCCAGAGGAGTGGAGGGAGCTTTAACTCTCCTATCCTGGCCAGAGTGGCAAATCCTTTCACGCCAGGGCTCAGCCTCTCATCCTGATGACATTAAGTCCACAATCCTCTGAGTCCCCTGAGTCTTCCAGACCTGCCCAGCTCTGTGGGCTGTGTGTGATTATCTCAAGTCTGTCTGCAGGAGATAACACAGTGTTCTCTGGGATCTCAGCATGCCTTGCTCAGTGGGCGTTTGCCCCTCTCTAAAACCAACACAGTGATTCTCCAAGGATGACTCCTACATCTGTGATGACAGACAAGCTTGACCATGGGTTGGGACTTCCGGTAGCCAGGACAGCCACAGAGCATGCTGCCATTTAGTCCACTCCTGTTCTATACCAGGTTATTCCCTAAAGCCTTCCTCACAGGCAATCTGATATATATGCCCATTCACTCCAAGCCATGGTCCAGGGCTTGGAACCATCATAGGGAGGCCTGTCGCTCATATTTAGGCACAGCCAGAAAGTTGTATGGAGAGACTAGAACCCAGGGCTGCTCGACTTCCCAGTCCAAGTTCTAAGGACAGAACTACAGAGCTGAGTCACCTAAGTTGAAATCAGGTGTTTGCATCTTATCTGCCATCCTTGGTTTGAGTGAGTTCATTACTGAGAGAAGGGTGGCGTGCAGTCTGCAAAGCTGGTGATCACCTTGGGCTGACATTTAACTACCTTAAGGAAGTTTGGCAATTTAGACTGAGGCTTTGCAGATCAGAGCAATGTAACAGGTCCTCTCTTTGTAGGGGATACTTGCTCACGCTGAATATTGAAAGCAAGTCACAGCATCTAAGAAGCAGGGTCCCAGTCAGCCACCCCTGAACAGGAAGTCCCCTCAGTTTCATTGCTTAAGGAAGGCCATTTTGCACTGTAGTATTACAATATTAGAGACTTTTTTTTTTTTTTTTTTTTTGTCCCTGAAACCAAAGTCTGATATGAAGCAAACTGAGGGAGGAAGGGTTATTTTAGCCCACAGGATCTTGGTGGGGAAACATGGCAGTTCATCCTAGTGACAGAGCAGCAGCTGTCCTTGTGGCAGTGGCTGAAAAGAAACACAGTGAGACCCGTATGGCCACCCAGTGATCTTCCTCCAGCCATGCTTGCTTCCTCCTCCTCCTCCCCTTTCCCCTTACATCACTAGCATCTTCCTCCTCCCCCTGCTCCTCCTCCTCTTCCTATTTGTTTTATTTTGGGGTAAAGTCTTGCTGAGTTTCCTGGCTGGCCTTGAACTCAGGCATTTGAACTTGTGACCCTCCCATCTCAGCTAAGACTAAAGGCCTGAGTCACCTGTCCTACCTTAAATTTGATGGTCTTTAAAATACAACAAAATAACAGCAAAACAAGATCTAGAACAATGTTTTCCTCCCATTATTTTAAATTTCCGCACAAACTGTTTTGTTTTTTCAGGAAGCATAAAAATCTTCCATAAAGCCAATGGGAATGAATAGATTTTAATTAGCTTTTTTAAGACAAAGCCCTCTTTTTGTAGAAGTTGCCCTAGAAATTCTTCAAGAACTGAAACGACAAACTGGATGTCTCCAAAAGTTTGAGAAGGTGCCAGTTCATCAAAAAGAAAGGTAAAAGGAGATGAAACAAGTTCAAAGATATTTCAAAAGGAAGGACTTCAAATGAGAAGTTTGCAAATGGTTTCTTTTGTCCTAAGGACGGAATATTTGTGTAGAGCAGCTGCTGGAGGTGGCTGTCCCCTGACATCCATGAATGGAGGTGAGGCTCAGGAGAGTTGTTGGGGCCATAATGGTGGTGCACATATTTAGAATTGCCAAAGACAGTGGCCTAGATATTTTGTCAGGAACAGCTGCTTAGAATTTAGGCAAACCTTTGAAATCTCCCCAACAGAATGCTTTTCCTCATCAGGACACAAAAACATTTTTAGTGCTCTTAATGTGAAGTCCCCAGAATAGACAGATGAGCAAATCCTGCCTGCCATGCCCTGGCATATCTGCAGGCTTGATGGAAGAGAGGACGGGGCAATAGGCTTAGAGCCATGAGGTAAAGACATGGAGGGCACACATTGTGGAAGAAACTTTCCATGCTTCCATTCTTGCGGGGAAAATAAATCCTGTCTGCCATTCTAAGGGAGGGGCTGTTCTGTGGTCTCAGGACGGATGCCTTCTGGGCTCCTCAACATATATGTCAGCAATTAAGGGTTCTCAGAAACCTAGAATGAAAGAATGTTTTTCGATGGAGAGTGAATGGACAGTGTGCTCTTTGTCCCGTGGAATCTGTTCTTTGAAAATGCTCATTCCCTACATTTTATTAACAGGTGGGAATTCCATCTAAAAGAAAAGACCCCCGGATGCTGCAGTCTGTGGTGTACAACCTTCTGAAGCAGAGCTCCTCTCGTGAGGCTGTCACTCCATTTAGTAACACCACCACTCCCTGTCAGGTGACCTCTCTGAGAACCAAGAGGTCAGTGAGAGTGTTATCTTCAAGTAAGTGATATAACCTGGTCCAGATGAGGCCACACACACCCCATCTTGCCTAGGGTCTGAAAATCGCATCAGACGCTGACCATGACACCACGTTTAAATGAAATCTGATATAAATTGCATTTAAAAAGAGAGAGGAAATCAAATTGACTCCAAACAGGCAGATCCTGGCCTTTGGTGGCATGAAGTCATATCTTTACCTGGCTTCTTGCTTACTGTGTTAGCTGTGTACTCCAAGGGTCCTTGCCAAGTAATGTCAGAGGACAGGCACTGTACTATCTGTACTATATCAGTGAAGCTTCTTTCCATAGAAACAGCCCTATCTGGTGATGGCCTGGGACTCTGGTTACCTGCTTATGCTGTGCCTGATTCTCTGCATTGATTACCATGCTTGTAGCCAAGGCATGAAACCCATTTTAGAATGATATGTGGGTCAGCTCTGACCAAACCCCACAGTTTGAGAATGGGGAAATATGAACAAGATGAGTGGGCACTTCCAGAAGGAGTCTGGCAGGAAAGAGAGATGTCTACCACATAAGGATGGGAGGCAGAGAAAAACAAAAACAAAAACAAAAACAGTAGTTTAGGAAGTTCCAGAGGTGGCCAAGTAATTGGATTCCTATCCAGTTGGAGTTCCCCTGAGGTTGATGCTCAGTAGAACTCGATTAACTACATCGAATGAAAGAATGATTTAAGAGAACAGCCTACATGTCAAGATAGCAGACTCCTGGAAGTAGACGGAGGTGCTGGCCGTTTTCCACATCACTAGCTTGAAAAATCAAGTGATGTGACATTTTAGGTCCTTAGAGAGAAAGAAGCCACAGAGTCTCTGCAGAATTAAAGTTCCCACAAGACCAGTAGCAATCCACAAAGCCCCAGCCTGCCCCAGCCTACCTTAGCCTGCCCCAGCCTGTCCCACCCTGCCCCAGCCTATTCTGTGTAGGTCTCTGCTAGCAGATCAAGGGCTTCCACATTGGAGGCAGCTCCTTGAGCACAGAATCGCCCTGGCAAGGAAGAAGATGCGTGCATATGCTGCCAGCCAACACTCAAAGCTGTTCTTGTAGAAAGCTCCGTCTTTAGAGAACTTCATCCCTAGACTGCTCTCTCCCTCAGCAATTTTATCTCCCGAATTCTTCATTCTTAGGTATTATTATCCACAGGTGTCTCTAACCTCAGGATATTCCCAGAGAGCCTCAGCCTAAAGTTCCATCTCTGGACAGCATCCTAAGACAGTTATCATCCCCAAATAGCTCTGTCTCCAGTTAGCTCCATCCCAGCTGGCTCCATCATCAGACGATAGCTCCACCTCCAGATGCCAGCTCTGTTAGTTGGCGGCTCTCTGCTCGGAAAAGCAAAACACAGTGAGCACGATGATGGGACTGAGGCTCCTAGCTCAGAATATGTGGTTCCTCGGCATTCCAAGGGAAGCAGAAAGGCACCGTTTTCTCCCAGTGAGCTTGAAACCTCTGTGTTCTGCAAAGATCCTGAGCCATAGGTTTAGACTCTCACTGTCCACTGTGTATAGAATGTTTTCCTCCAGGCCTAGAGGCATTGTGGGTGTCTCAGCGACCCTAGAAAGAAAAAGTCCTCTGAACCTGGAGGTTCAGAGCAAGATGGTGAGAATGCAGAGACTCTGAGAAGGGGAGGCATGTGGGGACCAGACATTAGCTAAGGAAGCTTGTCTATGGTTGGTCAGAGAGAACTTGGGACCTTAGGAGACAAGGTGATCGGTGTCAGGGAGCTAGCTGAGCACCTCTGGCTGCCAGTTCACCTGAAGAGCAAAGTGTGGGTGGCCACAGCCAGCTGTGGTGAGTTGCTGCCTTTGCTTGAGTCCAGTGGCTTTGTCATGTTGGGGCTGCACAGGTGACATTTCTTCTCTTCTCTGGAACCCTCTTGTTCCTGACAAGGTAGACTTGTCCTCTCTGTCTCTAGTACAGGGCAGGTCTGTCTCTTTAAATACAAACATTTTAAAATTTAAATATATTATCTTAAAAGGGCATTTTGTGTTTATATTCTTATTATCATTGGGCAAAGTAAGGGGGCATTTTGTGTTCATGCTCTTATCATTGGGCAAAGTCACTGTCACTTGCTATAATGAATTTCAAAGACTGCCTTACAATGAAGAAAGTCCTTGCCACTGTGCCATCCAGAAGCTCCTCCCACCATCAGGTGTGCTGACAGGCCACGCAGATTTGGGGCCTGCACAGAAGCAGATTTTATTGGCTTCTGTGGCTATTATAGTTGCTCTGAGGACATTTAGTAAAGGTGACCTGGACCAGAGTAGCGGTTGCTCAGCTTTCAAGCATGCGCCTCCCACCTCATCTCCATCCACAGGGACTCCACATTACACAGGCTTGGAGTATTCGGAAATGTCCCCAGCGGAACCAGCCATGTTCCCTAATGAGTGTAGCTGGTTTGAAGAACTAGGGACACCCAGGGAGGAAAAGAGAGCCGAAGTCCAATTACATCACACATTAGTTTAACAGGATATTATTTATTGTAATTTATGGAAATATATTAGTGAATTTCCTGATGTAACTGAAAAGGTCTAAATTATATTCAAAAGAGAATATTTAATGACATGTTAGCAGGTACTATATTTGAGAGCTATTTGTTAAAGTGCTACCAATTTTGACAAACATTTGTAGACTGATTTTTTTTTAATCTTGAGGGAACAGAAATAATATATGGGTAAAAACATGGAGTACTGTTCACAAATGACATCAGGATAAATAAGAATTCAACATTGGAAGTGTCTCCTCTGTCTTGCCTAGTGCTGGCTTGCATGCATAATTATCAGAGCTCATTTTAATAAAACCAATAAAGAATGCTAAGTCGGGAGTTTCGTTACAATATTAAGCTAAACAGATGGAAAAATTCTTACTGGTGCTGATTCATCTAATAAAACTCAGCATAAATTAATCCAATTTCCTAAAATCAAGACAAGTAGAGTAACTGCTGTCATCTGTCATCCATCTATCTTTATCTATCATCTATCTATCTATCTATCTATCTATCTATCTATCTATCTATCTATTTATCTATCATATATGTATGATCTACCTATCCTCTATTTACATTCCTATCTATTATCTATTTATCATCTTTCTATTATCTAACTACCTATCATCCAATCATCGGCCTATCTATTCACTTATCATTATTCATCTATCTATCCATTTCTCTATCTATCCTCTATCTACCCATCTGTCCATCCTTCATGCTCAAAGAAGTCCTGCATCCATCAACAACACCCCTACTTCCTACTTCCCCTGATCTCCCATAGCTTCAATCCTAACCATGCTCTCTGAATTTGCTAAGGCAAGCCTTGCATCTAAGAACAGTCATTTATGCTACGCTGATATTTTTCATGTCTGACATATTTTGTTGTCCTGCCCTTGAATTTTGTCCATGTTGTACTGTTTATCTCAGTCATGTTCCTTTTAGATTGAGTTCTGTTCCATCTCATGCATGCACCATGCTTATCTGTCCCTTTACACATGGTCAAACACACCAGCTGTTTTGCCTGTGACCACTGAGTAGTGCAGCTACAAGCACCAGTGTCCATAGGAGCCATTACTTTCAAATTTTTGATTGTACAATGAAGAGTGAAATTACTGGATCATATGATTTTTTTTTCTGTGTTAAACTCTTTGAGGCATGTTTCGCCATATTTTTTTTATGTCAAACGATTCATTCTGATGTTTAATTTGCCTGTGCTGTGGAGAGGGAGATTCCATTATCTTGAAGTTGAATTCACATGTGTTGTTGGGATGTGCCATTATTTGTTTCATTAAAAAACTCAAGCTTCAGGTTTGTGGACCTTGTTCTAAATATAGAGGCAGGAAAAAAAGACCACATGTTTGAGATGTCACAGAGCAAAGGAGGGCCTGGAAAGAGAGAAAATGGAGCCAGCCTGAGGCCCCTGCCACGACCAAGGTGGCTTGGATGGGAGGAAAGATACCTGCAGATCTTGAAGGGCTTGTTTTGTGCAGCTGGAATTGCACAGTGCCTCCCTGCCACACTAAGAGGGCATCTCTGAGGAATGTTCAAGGGCAGGAAGGAGTGAGGGCACCTACAGGCCCCTATGATGAGGAGATGGGGAAGGAGTAGAGGAGGCAGGCAGATCATGGCAACCCAGCAGTCTCTGAGGGCTTTCTCTTTCAGTAAGGGCAATGGGAAGTTATCGTGGAGTTTAAGGCCACAAGTGGTGGGTACAGGGTCTCTGCCAGTTGGTGAACAGGAGAAGTGGTGAGCAGAAATGGGGAGAGTGCTGTGGGCAGTCTACGTGGGAAGTTTCCTGCTGCTTCTTTTCTCCTGGCTGAGACAGCAGCACACAGCATCTTGGTGGAAATGCCCTCTTTGTGCCTGCACCAGGAAAATGTTGGGGACCAGTTTCCCTGGCTTCCAATGGCTTATCATCCTGCCACAGCCATTATGCACAATGAGCAGACAAAGAGCAAGTAGCACCAGCATCCCACTTCTCACCAGGCTGAAAGATGCTTCCCCCGGGTGTCTGGGTCACGATGCTCCTTCCAGGCTAACACCCTGGAAGATCATCCTGTAAGGTGAAGCCAGTGTCCACTTCCCACTGAGCGAGTGATGGGAACGTGGAAGAGGTAAGGAGTGTGAAGGATTCTCTAAGCCCAACCTCTTGGCTGGCAACTAATCTGCTCGCTGCTTTAACAGGAATGGTATCCGGGACTGTGACAACAAAAGAGGAACAGGGCTGTAAATGCTTGGCTTATTCCATAAGATTTTGTAAACACAGCAGCCAGATGCTCTCACTGAAAACATCTAACCCTGAAAGAAGGACACAAAAGTTGGTTCGTTTTAACAAATGAATTGTTGCCAAAGCTGCTAAAGGGTGCTGATGACCAAATATTTCACATTTGCGTTTATTTAGGGTCACCAGAAATAAAGAGGCACAATTAAGTTGGGTAACACCACCCAGCGTGCTTTCTGTGACTTTCATCACACACTGGGGAGGCTGCCACCCCACCTGTGATGCTCCAGGTATCAGTAACTCACCTGTTTTCTGGAGTCCTTAAGCTGGAGAAGGTAAATGACCACAGCAGTGGGATTCCTTCTTCTTACACATCAAATCCCTCACACATTATATTTTTTAAAAAATGCAACTTAGAATTCTAGCCAGCCATGTCCCCTGCAGGGGAGCAGACAGCCTTGAAGACAAGAAGGGAGGGGACCCGCAGACTGAGGGATACAGAGGGCAGACAGAGGCAGTGACAGGATTGAGACAGAAGCCCAGAGGAAAGGACAGCCTGGGAGGTAGGGGCGGGGCTTCCTGAGACTGAGCTGAGGGAGCTGAAATTACATGAGGTAGCTCTGTCTTATTTTTTTTTCATGTGCCATACAGCAATGCCTTTGCCTGAGGCCAAAGCAGTTACTGCAAGCTCTGGGGTGACAAGATGGAATGTTGTGACCTCAGCAAGACAGGGTGGGGGAGGGAAGGCTTCATACCCAGAAAATAAGATCTGCCAATTCATGGGCTGTGGGTCTCGTTCCCTGGCAGAAAAGCAATGGGCTTAGCACTGAGAGCTAAGCAAAGAGTTGTAGCAGACACTTTAGGAGAAGCCACAGCAGGCACGTGCAATGCCCAGTGCAACAGATGGAAGGAGCTAGAAGCTCTTGGAGCAGGGCTAACCTGGTGAACAGGATAAAAAGAGCAAAGAGAGCTAGAAACATCTTAAACCAGGCAGACCCAGAAGCCAGGGAGCTAGGCATGAGATTTGTGGGCAGAGGGCAAAGCAGGTGCAGCTAAAGCCTTTGGAATGCTTCAGGAATGCCATGGGGAGGTGCAGATACAACCAGAGGGAAGCTGTGTGGAGAATGGGCCCACAAGATCGACACCTCCTTAAAGAATCCAGGAAAGAGAGACGAGATGTAGAGAGCAAAAGAAATGAAGATGAGAGTTATGACACGGAGAGGAAGAAAGACCCAGGACTTTCAGAAAAACAGAAATGATCAGATTATCCAAAGCTCCCAGAAAGAAAGGTGAAATTCCAGCTTAGAGGCAGAATTCTTGCAGGGTCCGACTTCTTGTCAGCTGTAGATGCTGGAAGTCAGTGGAGGCCCAGCTTCAGAGTTCCAGCTGGAGTTGTTTGCTTAACAAATCTTGCACTCAGCCAAAATAACACCGATTCCTCAGTACAAAAATACAGATTTTTTTTTCTTTTTTAAGACATTTGAGGACTAGAAGATCGATCTTGTAGAGACCTGAGGGGATGTTTTGACTTCCTGCTCTGAGGAAGGCCTTTATCGCCCATCTTGGGATGGTCACTGGAGTGTCACAGTTAGCAACACAGTCTCTCAAATACGCCTGTAGACACCTGGCCATGGGCTCGGGGATAAGCAGTGTGGCTCGCACACACACACACCACACCAAAGCTGTGTAATCCATACCAGATTGCCCAGGCTGCGTCTGCAACCTCAGTGTCTGAGCGGCAGCCCTCCCCTCCTTCTCCGCCTGGTACCCTTCTTCCCATGATGTCTGCTCAAGCCTCTCTGCCTCAGAGGTCCCACCGACTTACCCAGTCCCCATTAATAAGCACAGTGATGGCTTATGTATTTCCCTGCTGAATGGAAACAGCCGTCAGTGCCCCGTAGACTTTCATTTCTGCATAAGAGTGAAATATATACAGGTGGAGGTTACCTAGCACAGGAATAATTATAGATTTATAAAAGAGGACAGAAAGTTAGGAGCCTCACAGACGTAGCCAATCCCCTCAATGTCATCACATTGTGGGAGGTGTGTGCTTGATGTGTATGTGGTGTTTTTGCATGTGTAAGTATGGTAAATGAGTGGTGGTAGGCATGTGCGGTTTCTTTGAGTGTGACATGGTGTATGCTTGGTGTGTGGTATGTGTACGAGGTATGTGTGTGCGCATGTGGTATGTAGTGTTTGCATACGTGTATGTGAATGGTATCCCTGTGCATGTGTGTACATGCCTGTGTGGGATGGTATGTTTAGTGAGCTTGTGTGCATGCATATGTGTATTGGAAGGCGTGTTTGTGTGTCTGTGTGTATTGTGATGTGTGTGTTTGTAAGAGTGTATGCTGACGGATAAGCATGTATGTTGTGATATGGGTATGCGGTGGGTGTGGCGTCTTTTTGAGCCTATGCGTGCAATGTGTCAGTGTTTGCACATTTGTGTATATACATGGTATTATGGTGTGTGTTTTGAGTGCGAGTGTGTGGAGGGTGTGAGCATTAGATCCTCCGAGCGCAGCGTCTTGGTTTGGACTACACTGGGGTCTGCAGCATCCGGTCTGGGCTACTGCACTTCTCCCACAGATGGCGCTGTTGCCTTGTTCTCTTGTTACTCAGTCCCCAGGCTGGCTGTAATTACAAAACAAAAAGAAATTACACTGCGCACAGGTGGGCTGCCTGCTTTTGTTGTTTGGCCCGAGCAGGCCAGGATCTATGCTTTGCAACTTTCTGGCTGTAAAACTCAGATAACTTTGAGATGCGCTGTTCCTCAGGAAGAAAAAAGAAAAGATTATATTTGACCATCTTTTTTGAAATCTTCAGAAATAAGCCCTTTGAAAAGAAGTCTTTGAGAACTTCTGTGGGTGTGCATCCCAGCCAAAAAGGTTCAAGGGAGACCAGTCATTTAGGTTTTAGTTTGCAAGTTCTTCATTCTCTTCCTCTTCCGATATCCTTTCCGAAGGGGAGGGGCAGAGAGCTGAGTGCGACAGGCTTGCAGAGCACAGGGCTGTTGGCTCTTTGCCTGTGTCCACCGGGGCTTTGGATCCAAGTTCTGCCTCAGGCAGGCAATGGCATATCCTGGGGAGAAGAGCCAAGGGCCGTTTATGGGCAGGTGTGTGCACCCAGGTGAGTTTGCAGATGGGTCCAGGTTGGAGAGAAGTGGACAGCCTCTCCTCCCAGGCGGACACTGTGGGCAGGAAGGAGTGAAAGTGCCCGACCACCATTGTGGTCATTGTGTCCATGGAAGAAATTCAGACATGTCTGGGGCTGGGATTTGGTTCCAAGTGGAAAAAAAAAAAATAAGCAAACCATGCTGTTTCAGCCCAGGGCCTTTCCCTCTTCTGCAGGAAGGAACTTCCAGCTATGCTTTAGGCTCAGGCTCTACCGCACTGTTGAGCCTGGCTCCTCCCATTAGGGATGTGTGTATAGGGCAGATGCTGGCTGCTGCAGTCAGCCCTGTCTCCGTGGAGCTCTGTGCTCCTTGCATCCCGTTGGAAGTGGACAGCACCACGTGGTCCTCTCAGAATGAAAGATGCAGGGATGCAGTGACCTTGAATCCCAGTCAAGATAGTGAATAATTTAGGAGAACAGAACTCTGCTGCAGAACACATCTGAGCTACTCAGTTTTCAGCAGCCTCACATGATAGTGACCTTTCCTGCCTGTCAGGCTCCTGTTCCCGGCTCCGGGCCCTGAAGGCTGCTGTTGGGCGCTACAGTAGAGGACCACTCCTGCGCATTACTGGAAGTTAACAGCTTTTTCCTGTGAGTCTGTTCCACTGGAATGGGGCTGCTAAGCTGTTGTTACTGCAGACTTCACACAGACAAGCAGAGCAAGCTCTGAGAACTGTGAAAATGCATAGATGTCTTCGTGCATCCCTAAAAAGAAGCACAAGAAAGTTGGGTGGACTTTAGAGAGCTCAGGGCTGTGTTCGCAGAGCTGATGGGCCTGACAGGTGCTGAGCAGGGTGGCCATGGGAGCTGGGAGGCCTGACCCAGGCTTTCAGCACCAACTGAGAGGAACTCTCAATAACAAAGGCTGGAATCTCCTGTGTGTCTGGCAGAGCTGACATGGGATCCTGGCTTGCTGTAAGTGCCTGCCCTGCTGGAGGACCATGGACAGAAGTCAGGAGTCTTGGGGAGATCTGAGCCAGAAGGCCGTGACCAAGGACCACAGTATCCATCCTGGTTTAGTTACAGCCAGAGACCTAAGGCAGCAAGAGGCCAGCAGAGCAGGGAGTGGGGACACTGAGGTGTCAGGGCTCCTGGGATGAGCAATGGGGTAGCAAGGGTGAGACAAAGCTGCCAGCTTGATGCTGTTCATGCACAGAGAGCTAGAGTGTGTCCTCTGCCCTGAACATGAACTTCCTCATACAGCCACTGGGCATGAATGGGAGCTCAGGTGCCCAGAGCCTGTGTACACATCCAGTACCTCAGTCTTCTGTAAAATGAGCGTCAGGGACAAGCTTGGTGTAGGAACTGGGGTCCAAACCCCCTTACCTGGGCACATCACTGCACCTGTGTGCCTTTCCTCTCTGGCTGAGATCAGCTTGAGGAGACAGAGGCTTGGGGCTCTCCTGCCATTAAGCCTGACATTTTCTCTTAGCAACCACTCTGCCCTTGCCTATAAATGGATTTTTAGGCCAGTCTCCTCTGCAGGGGCTTTTCCCTCTGTGCCATCAGAGGACCTGGTGCACCTCTCTGCCTGTCCCCTTTGCCCTACACCCTACGCATCATCCTTATCCTCAGCCTCCATGCCATCCATTCTCTCTGCAGACTTCAGAGAGGATTTCCACAGCAGTGAACGAACCAAGTACTCCCCTACCTGGAGAACAGCTGTGATAGGCTCCTTGCCCTATGTCCATAGTTAGACTCTCTCTCTCTCTCTCTTTTAAAGCTGTTCCAGCTCTTGAGATGGTAGGTGCTTGGAACCCCTCTTGGCGAAGGAGCCCAGGGTTAGGTTGGCTTTTTTGGCACTCTGGGTTGGGCTTGATTAGTAATGTCTGGCAGGGGCACAGACATAATAGGAATGTGTGTTTGAGCTCTCTGGCTCTGAAGGCAGGGAGTGATTATTGATGCCTGCCAGGAATATAGGTATAGCAAGTGAAGGCCTGTGTATTTGTATCTCTCTTTGGCTGCCTGTGATGAATGGAACAAGCTGTGCCATCTAGGGAGTCCGAGTTTTGTAAATTACTTTTACTTTATGAAGCACTGCCCTCATTTGGACTACTTTCCAAAACTCTATCCTGCAGAACTCATATCTTGGAGGCTTGAGCTGACCCAGCTAAGCAATGTGCCCATCTCTGCCCTCTCTTCACATCACTGTTGTCACCCAAGTCCCTTCTGTCTTTCCACGGTTTACAGGGATCCTTGAGAGTAGAAAAGCCTTTAGAAGTGGCGTATTCTCAGAGCCTGGCACACAGCCAGTACAAATGAATGTTCAGTTTGTTACTGTCCTTCCTCTCTATCTGCCTTTAAAATCAGCGCAAGACTGCACAATTCAATGTAGCATCCCCTTAACTGCACAGATTGATTCTTTCATCTGGCTCGGTTCTCATAAAAGAGTACAGGGAAAGAAATTAAAATGCAAAAATTCCAGGTTGGAGAGATGCCTAAGTGGTGAAGGGTGCTTCCTGCCTGGAGTTCAGTTTCCAGTCTCCACAGTGGGTGACCCACAAGGGCTTGTACCTCCAGCTCCAGGGGGTCTGACACTTCTGGCCTCTGTAGACACTTACATTCATGTGCACATATACAAATTATTATTATGAAGTAAAAACAATAACAATGTATTTTAAAATACAAGTATAGTGGGGCTTAGTTAGGAAATGAAAGCCACTGTCAGATTCCCTGAATCTTCATTCACACACAGCTCTAAGGATTGGGGAGGTGATGGGCTTTCTTGAGTGTTTTTTTGCTTGGTGGTTGGTGCAGTCCTATCACTGCCTTGGGGTTCCAGTGTGATGATGGGGATACTGAAGCCACATGGTCCTGGGGAGCGGGAATGCATGACTTGGTTTGAGAGCTGGGTGAAGCCACAGTGGGGCAGAGAGGCTTGGCTTGACTGCCTTTTAGCACCAGCTTGCAGCGTGGAAGAGATGGCAGCCATCTTAGCTGGCATTTCCCGGTGCCTGCTGTTTCACCTGCTAGGTGCTTCCTGTTCCCTGTGTGTTAGCGCAGTTGATCCTGACAACTCCGCCATGCGGGTGTCATTGTTACCACTTTGCAGATGCTTGGTGGAGGCCAGCATACAGGTGGGGCTGCCCCACTCCGCATGGGAAGTCTGAAGATTCAAGGAGATGCCCTGTGTGTAATGGCCTTGGAAAGTGCCCACTGAGCACTGATCCTCACTCTCTTGGCCAATGGATGCCAGCCAGATTTCCTGTGCTGGAGCCAGGGGAGCATGTACGCATCCCTTGGGACACGGGTGAGGTATATTTCTGAGAGCTTGGGGTCCATAGGACAAAAAGAGACACACGCTTCTCGGATCCCACGGCAGGAGGCAACGTCTGCCCCACCCTCACGCTGTGCGTTTGCTGTAGTATTTACCGCAGTCTGCCTTCTCAGATATTTAATGCTGTGCACATCTGTCTCCTCACAGGAGTGGAAGTGCTGTGGAAACAAGGGCCATATGCTTTTCATCTGTCCCCGTGCCTGTCGTGGGGCTCTGCCAACTACCAAATGTGGTTCCACAGCAGTCACATGGAAGTTTAACTCTGTGCTTGCAGCCTTGGCTTGGAGGCTCGCCCTAGGAGCCCTGAATCAATTTCATGTGCATTCATTAGGTGCCTACAGTGTATCAGACTCAAGGACAGCCAGAGAGCTGAGCCCTGGAAGGGAAGGTGGGTGATGTTTGCAAGCTTTGTCCTAACTTGCTGACATGCTCTGGGCCCAGGCCTGCTCCCTGTGATGCCATGAGTCTGCCCTCTCCTGGCTCTCGCCTCCCTCATCCGCACCCCAGACACTCAGTCCTCTGTTGCCTCTTTCTTGGTAAACATGGCATAGGGAGAGAGTCTCAGGAGAGCCCCACGCCCTGACGGCTGGATGTCTACACTGCTGTGTCAATGGTGAGGCCTGGCTAGGGCTGGCCTGTCTGTCATGTCCTCCCTCACTGGGGGGACCTCATGATTGCTAGGGAAATTTTACAAGACTTCGGTTTAAAACAAGGAGAAGGTATCTACAGCTGGATGTGAATTGGGTCCTAAGACACACAGTAAGTAACAGGGTCTAGCATTGCTCAGCTCAAGACACTGGAAAGATGCACGCAGAGGCCTTCTGGAAGGTTCGCTGTGGCACTGATCTCAAAGGGAGCCACAGACAGGAAACAGGGACTGGATGGCAGTGTGATTCTTCTGTTTTCTTATTTATTATTATTTGTTTGAGACAGAGTTTCTTGTACCTGCTATACCCTCTACTCCTGATTAACTAAGATAGACCTACATACATTCATCCATACATCCATACATACACGTATATGGGGGTTATAGGTGCGCATCAGCGTGTGTGGTTTACGTGGTACAGGGATTAGACTCAGGACCTTCTGCATGCTAGGCAGGTGCCCTACTAACAAAGCCGCAATCCAGCTTTCCTAGTTAATAGAACTTCCCAGGGAAAGAATGGGATGTAGCATTTTGAGGCTTATCGTTTGAACACTGAACCTGAAAACTGGGTGTCGGTCACATGACAAGCCAGTTCTGTCTGCAGGTCAGGGACCAGAAGTCAGGAATCCCAGCTGTCAGCTGGAGCTGATCCTCATGCCTGAGGTCCTGAGCACTCATTGTCTCCTCATGGCAATGATGACACGAGCCATGCCCACAGGTGCACACCAGTGAAGGGTCACAGGGATTGTTGCTGTGGAGTTCATGCAAATCCTTACGCTGAGCATCTCCGGGTCTGCACCCAGTGGGTGCTGCCAGTATCCTTCTGTGTGTGAATTCTAAAACTGTCCTCACCATCACCAAATAGCACTAGGGAGTGACCTGGTGATCCTGCCATGGGCACACTAGTGATGTACAGAGAGGAGGACAGTTCAGGAATCTGTCACTTGAAGTTTTTTGTCCTGCGATCCCACATATCTGGGGACCTGGGTGTTTTGTTTCTGAGCCAGTGCACATTTTCTTCTGTAAGTAAAGCTCAGAACCAGCAAACTCTGACTCTGATTTACAGCTTTATCGTTATTATTAACGTGTGACTCGTGCAGAAAAGTGCAAGCACTCGGAGCTCACAGCCCTAAGATTTGCTCACAGCAAAAGGGAGCTGAGAGACTGAAGCCATAGCCCACGGGAAACAGTAGAACAGGTGTGAGCCCTTCCTCAATCCATGTGGCCCCTGTGTCCCTCCCCCACCCCATACCAACCAGATCCCAACCCCCAGCTGTTGTTCCTCCTACATTTGAGCCAGGTTTCCTTGCTGTTGTGTAAGCCAGGCCATCTGGCCCATGAGGGGTCCACGAGGGGACCATCAGGGGTTGGGAATCTTGTCATCCCATCCTATCTGCCTGAAGGGGTGCACTGGGGTTATAGACATTTCTGATATTGAATTTGGTTTTGATGTAGGTTTGGGGGATTCAAATTCAGGTTTGCACACCTGCACACAAATGCTTTTACCCTCTGGGTTATTTCCCAAGCTCTTCCCTTGGCCTCTCGAGCAGCTGGATTACAGGCCTGCACCATCATGTCTGTTTTTGGTTTTTTTTTTTTTTTTTTCTTTTTTTTTTCCGGTCATCTGTGTTTGTGTTTTGTGTAACAATTCTTCTTTTCTTTTGCTTAAATGAACATTCTAATTCCCTTCCGAATATCTGTACGTGGGATTAAAGAGATTAGCTGGACGAATTGAGAACATACTCAAGAATAAACTGCCCAGCATGAGACTATGCAAATAAAGGCACTGGTGCAGCTCCACCCTGCCTGAGCAGCCCCTGCCGTTAAAACAAGGACCAGGGGGCCATGTCCAGGTTGCTCACTGCATAAGTGAGCCAGGAGGAGCACTGGAATCCTGCACTGCACTCACCGCAGGAGCAGGAACACTGCTCAAGTGGAGGGAGTCTGCCTGTGCTGACATTAGCTTCAGCAGCTGACTGCACAGCTGCTCACATGTGTCCTTTCACACACATGACACGTGATACAGTAGCGTGGGGGTGTGTGCAAGGCACTGTCACAGACAGGTGAGCCTGTGAGCTGAGTGTCTTCACAGGTGTCAATGATTCCTGAGGGTTTCCCTGTGTCTCCTGCCACCCACGTCCCTTTCTCGGGCCCTCTGTTCCAGGATCACCCACGATTTGATCAGGGATCATGATCTTTTTCAATATTAACCGAGACTCCAGGAAAATCTTGGAGTGAGGCTCCCCTAAGAACTGAGTGAGAACTGGCTTCACAGAAAACATCCCTGATTGCAAGGCATTGGGGTCCCTGGACCCCCATAGCTCCTGAGTACAAAATGGATTTTCACGGTTGTATTGGAAGCAGTTGGAAGTGGTGTGAAGCCACTCAGGTGTGACTGCAGACCCCACTTCTGAGCTCATTCTCCTGAGCCCCGCATGGTAGCAACTATCTAGAGGTGCTTTTAAAAATACTTTTAATTCATTCTTTGGGAATTTTTGTATGTATGCTTTTGATTACACTCACACTGATAGCTCCTTTGTCTCTGTCACTGATCTCCCTGGGGCAGGTGGAGTGTCCACCTGCAGGTACCCAGAGCACCTTCTCTACAGCTCCACACGGTCCTTGCTGCTCCCTTTTGCATCTATGTTTTCTCAAGTAGCCCACGAATGCCTGAGAACGGGACTCAGGTCTGGGTATTTTTGGTTTATCTTTGAAGCCTGTAGTTCCTGGTGGGGGAGGGGGCACAGCCAAGAATGAAGAGTGGGAGTCTCTATCAGCATTTTTTTTTTCTCGTGTCTATACCCTGGGGTGAGATTGTGGCAGGAGAGCAGTAACTGGAGAGATTGACATCAAGATTAACCCATGAGGGGCAGGGCTGGGGAGATGGCTTAGTGATAGGGAGAACTGGTGGCTCTTCTAGAGAACCCAGGTAGAATTCTCAGTACCCACATAGGGGTGAATAGCCATTAGTTAACTCCAGTGTCAGGGCATCCAGTGGCTTCTTCAGGCTGCTGTGGGCTGCTGCACACACATGATACATACACATACATGCAAGTAAGACACCCGTGCATATAAAATAGATTAAAAGATTAAATAGGAGAGACTCAGGAGCTGGCTCAATAGTTAAGCGTGTTTGCTGCTCTTCCAGAGGAGCTGAATTCTGTTCCCAGCACCCATGTGAGGAAGCTCATAACTGCCTATAACTCTAGCTCCAGGGCCTCTGACACCCTCTTCTGGCCTCTTTGGGCACCTGCACACATATGGCATACACAGACACAAACACACACACACAATTTTTTTTTTTTAATAACACATGGATGAAGTGATTTGGCAGAGAATGGCTGGAAACCCTTCCCTACATGGAATACAAGTAGCAAACCGAGCATGCTCAAGAAAAGCCCACCATATACAACTCTGAAAGGGGTGGGCACTGTGTTTATGAACTGTAAAGGGTGATAAGGCGCCTGTCCCAGAGCTTTAGAACATAAATCTTTCTCTGATTACCAGCTTCTCTCCTAGGAAACGTCTCCATTTCTAATTCTAATCATGTGTCCCTAATAAAACTCTTTGTCCTGAGTCATAAGAACCTAGACAATTCTGTGGGTGCCCTAGGACTCAGATCTGCACCGGGGTCCAATGTCTAGTTTACACGGATGGGGATGGCCCGTGTCTTTGTAATTCTGAATCCCTCCAGCTGCTCTCAGAGAGTACGGTTTTCCAGCAGCACCAGCCTCTCAGGTCCTCAGCTGTGAGGGGGGCTTACATCCTGAGATCAACCACTGTGGACTCCGCCAAGGACAAATCGCTCATGGTAGAGACCCTCAGCCCTACAAGAGCCACCTGGAGGCACTGTGGAAGCTAGTGAGGTTTGAATTACTGTTATGTATAAACCCAACAAGCCACAGTCATAGTGAAGCCAACTGCCTTGGCTCCAAGGCATGGCCTGTGGCTTGGCCTCCATCCATGTCATAGGGTTGGGGAGAGGCTTATCTCTAAGAACAATAGAGGAGCCTTGCTTCAGGCTTGAGTTCTGACACTACAAGCCCCAGCTTCCCTTTGAGAGCATCATGATAGGATTCCAGGTGAGTCTATTTTCCACAGAGAGAATAGACTTCACTGGTCTGTCCTTATCTTTCTCTTCATGTGTCCAGGTCTGAATCCTGCATCCTCAGCACAGTGAAGCCTGTGTCCATCTTATCTATGAATGCCCCAAACAAGGTAAATGCTCTTGCTTGCAGCTGCTTCCCCTTTCCATCTGGTCACCCCTCCTTGAATCCAGTAGGCTCTGGTGTGTACTGATCAGTTCACTCTCTGATCCACATGTTCTGTCTGCCTGTGTTGTGAGGTTACTCTTCCCGAGTTCACTGACATTCTTCAGAGTGGCTTTGCCATCTCTCACTCCCTAGCTCTGAGTATTTCCCATCTTATATTCCCATCTAAGTATTTCCCTTAGCCTGAGTTTCTTTTTCTCATTGTTGTAATAAGTTTTCCCAATGAAAGCAACTTAAGAAAGAAAGGGTTTATTTTAGCTCACAGCTCAGGGTAAATCCATCATGGTGGGAAGTCAAGGCCGCAGAACCTGAAAACAGCTGATCACATTGAGTCTGCAGTCAGGAGAGTAGTGGATGCATGCTCAGCACTCTCTCCATTGTATACAGTCCAGGACTCCTACAAAGGGGATGGTTCTGCCCACAGTGGGCAGTTATTCCCACTTCAATTGAGATAAAAAGACCTGATCTGCTCAGAGGCCATCTCCCAGGGGAAAATAGGCCTGACTAGTGGACAATGAACAAGGACCATCACGTGGGCATGTGGATCATGTTTCATCTGCACATCCCACCCCCAGTAAGTCTCCACCGACTAAAGGTTCCATGGCCGCCCCTCCCCCCACCCCAAGGCATCACCACGGGGGACCAAGCGTTCAAGCACACAATCCTATTGTACACATTTCTCATTCATACTACAGTAGCACTCATCCATAATGCTGATATTTTGTCCACTTCCTGTTCCACTCTGTGATCATTAAAATGGATGGAATGTGTTTTGGTTTGAGGCACAATGCTCTGGAATGCCCACCCCATTTCACTGTTTTCCCAACCCACTTCTGTAGCAATAGGTTTCAAAAAAACAATTGCCTTATTGATATTTATAATCACAAACATAATAACTCATTCTTAGTTGAGTCATCAGAACTACATATATTTTAGTATGTAACGTGCTGTTTTGATCTACATTAAGATGAAGGAGTGACTAAGTAAAATCAAGATACAGCACAGCACAAATTTATATGTCATTCATCGTATAGTCTATCTAGGTTTGTCTCTAAATTTTGGTTCTAGCTTGACACTCAGTTTGGTTATTTCTAGGTAATGAGATTATTTTATCTTAACTCAGTGTTCCAGTTCTGTAAAGGTAAGTCCCCTCTTCTCCTTTTCCCTCCCGTCCCTTCCCTTTTCCTCTCTTCTGGTCTCCTCTCTTGTCTTCCCTCTCCTCCTGCCCTCTTTTCTCTCTTCTTTTTCCTTTTTACCCTTTTGTTCCCTCTTGTTCTCAGTCTCCTCATCTTCCTTTTTTCCCTACTTATTATCTCCTTCCCTCCCTCTATCTTCCTTCCCCACCTTTCATAGGTGACAGTATATATTTATTCTTCTCAATGAAGTTTAAAATTATATCATCAGATGCAGAGAACCCTCATGCTAGGGTTCTGATTTGAATTCATTATGTTTATAGCTTCCTTCAGAAGGTTTTGGTGTTTTACCGCACCCTGCCTTCTCATTCGGGAATACGATGTGTTTCTCCATTTCTTCATCATCTTTTATATCTCCCAGTAAAGTTTTACACTATTCCCATGAAGTTCTAACCAAGCCTTGTTGGGATTATTTTGAGGCAGACTATACGCATGCTTTTTAAAGCTTTATTTTATTTTAATTCACTTGCATATGTGTGTGTGTGCGTCTCCACAGGCATGTGCGTATGAATGAAAGTGCAGAGAGAGAGAGTGAGAGAGAGAGAGTTTCATCTTCTGGAACTAGAATTACAAAAGATTGTGAGACATCCTGTGAGTGCTGGAAACACAGTCTGGTTCCTTTGGAAGAGCAACCAGTTCTCTAACCACTGAGCTATCTCCCCAGCCTGCTCATGGTGTAGTTACTGTTTATAAAATTATTGTCATAATTTTTTAGCTCCTCGCTGTGAGTAAACTACTGTTTATGGGTAGATCATTTAGTAAATTATTTTTAGTACCCCAGCAGCTTTTAGCTGATCTTCTCTGCTTTTCAGGGAGACTTTTTGGTGTAAAATGCTCATCATTGTTTCTCTTTTTCTTGCACTTCACTGTATATAGGTACTTTGCCAAGACAGCCATCAGCCACCATTTTTATATTTGTTTCTTAGATTATAAAATAATTACATCATTTTCCCTCTCATTTCTCTCCATTTGAAGCCTCCCATATACCCCTCCTTGTCCTCTTCCATGGCGTCCTGTTCTTTAATTGTTGTTACATATATACGTGTATCTGGAGATAAGCTTCACCATTTTATCAAGTGAGTTTTTGTGAACGTCAATCCACTTTCCCACCACAGCAGGCTTCCTTGGGAAACTGGCTGCACCAGGAACTATGGTCAGAAATAAACTGTTGGCCTCTCGATGCTGGTCTGGTGGGCAGATGGTATTTTTTCTCAGGTAACCTCCAACCAAGTGCACTGTTGTCAGAGCAGGGCAGACATACTTCTGTTAGCCTGCCTCATCTTCATCTTGTTGTGAAGTGTGTATCTTTTTGAAAATTTTTTATTTTATTTTCATTATTTACAGTTTATTCCGTTATTATTTACAGTTTATTCACTTTGTGTCCCAGCTGTAGGCCTTTCTCCCATATCCTCCCAATTCCACCCTCCTTCCCTTTTCTTCTCCTATGCCCCTCCCCCAGTCCACTGATAGGGGAGGTCTTCCTCTCCTTCCATCTGACCCTAGTCTAGTAGGTCTCATCAGGACTGGCTTCATTGTCTTTCTCTGTGGACTGGTAATGCTGCTCCCCCTCTCAGGTGGAGGTGATCAAAGAGCCAGTCCATGAGTTCATGTCAGAGAAGGTCCCTGTTCCTATTACTGGGAACCCTCTTGGACACTGAACTGCCATGGGCTACATCTGTGCAGGGTTTGGGTAAGATGCTCAATCTTCATTCAGAAAAGCAAACAGAAATGCATGTTTCTCACTCACACTACAGTAGTACTCATATGTAATGCTGATATTCAGAAATGTACATTGGAAGAGGGGGAAAACAGAGAACAGGACAGGAGCCTACCATAGTGGGCCTCTGAAAGACTCTACCTAGCAGGGTATCAAAACTTATGCTGAGACTCATAGCCAAACTTTGGGCAGGGTGCAGGCAATCTTCTGAAAGAAGGGGGGATAGAAAGACCTGGAGGGAACAGGAACTCTATAAAGAGAGCAACAGAACCAAAAAAAATCTGGGCACAGGGGTCTTTTCTGAGACTGAAACTCCAAACAAGGACCATTCGTGGAGATAACCTAGAACCCCTGCACAGAAGTGTGTGTCTTTTATACATGTCTAGCCTGGTGTGTGCTGATGTGGAACCCCATACCCTTCAATGGAAAGTTTGAACTATGTATTTTTTTTAATAATGGACTGGATGTGTATAGTTTTTCCATCATCCTTTCTCTTATCTTGTATCTGTTCTTTCTTGCCTTATTTTCTCTTTTCCCCTATGGATTATTTGGTTGTTGTTCTAGGTGTAGGTCTATTTTTCATTGTCAGTAGTGGTTACTTTAGGCATCAAACATAAACACATACATCTCCCATTGCCCTCAAACCCAAGCATGCCTTCTGCTGCCATCACTGTCAGGAAGGATGGATATCCATGTGTTCCCTTCATGCAGCACAAAGTGCCTCAGTTACACGTGTTTTGAGCTAAATCCTAACAAAACACAGAAGCTGTGTTAAGCGTGGCTTAAGCAGCTAATGGATTATTTTCCAGAATTACAAGAAATCTGAAGACAAATTTAGCTCTGGATCAGTGGGCTCATGGTGTAAGTTCCACTGTCTCTGCAAACCTTTTTTTCCTCTTGGCAATGAAATGGCAAAGGAATATGGACAGGAAGGAATCCTAGGCAGGAAGACAGTATGGACAAGAATGGAGAAAGTGTGTGAGCAGGGAGGAAGGAAGTGTGGGCAGAAAGGGAGAAAATGTGGGCAGAAAGGAAGTGCCAGCAGGAAGAGAGGTAGTGTGGGCAGGAAGACAGTATGGACAAGAAGGGAGGAAGGGTGGGCAGGAAGGAAGTATAGAGAGAAGAGAACTTGCCCAACCCCTGAGACATCAGCTTGCTGTTTCTCTAGCAGCAATGCCCTCTGCAGGGATGTTTCTGAAAGTAAATATGTCATCATAAAATTATATGATCATTTATAGGCAGTCACTTAAAATGCAGGGTGATTTCGAATCTCCCCAGTGCATAGTAGGTGGGCCAAGCCCATTAGTGGAGACATCTTCTTCAGTTTACTCACGAACCACAACCACCTGAGTGGCTCTGCTTAAATTGCCAAATTCCATATCCTTTATTCTATGATCTCATTTTTTATCTACATTTCATTCCGACATGATTACCTTTTCATATTCCGAGTAATAACAAAACACATTTTCTTTCAGATAATTTGTATCAAGTTATCTGTGCGAAAAGCTCCTTCAATAAAAAGCATGCATAACAAAGACTGTGGCAAGCGTCAGGAGTAAACAGATAATTATCTTGGCTGGTTCAGCTCTCAGTGTGTCCCTGCTCTGTGTCTAGAGCTCAGGCCTCTCCTTTGTTTAACTCATTGGCCGCTGTGCTCCCAACAATGAGACATTGGGAGCACTGCAGTGGTAGGGTGCTGCCTGAGATGGTCCCAGCATTGTTCCTAGGCCACCTGTGTTGTGATTGCTGTATAATGGAATGTGCCTTGCTTCAGGATGGATGTCTCTCTGCAAATGACTTTTATTTGTGCTGCAAAGTTTGAGTGATTATAGACTGTACAGCTGGCTCTCGCGTGGACAGTCCTCCCTGGGAGGAAGTGTGGAGAGGAATTGTTTAAAGAGATGTGAGTGAGAGGCTCATCTCTGATGTCTCTGAGAACACAAAGAAGTCACGCCGTGGGGCCTGGGCCTGGTCTTCTGCCTCTAGGGATGCTGCTGGGGCTCCTTAGTCATTCATTCTAAGCTTCAGTTCATGAACCTTATAAATTTTTATAAATTCATTTATAAAATCAGGTTGATATATTAGAGGATTATTGGGAGGATTAGAGATTCTGTGAAAGGGTTCAGAATGCTAAATGAAAATCCCCCTTTCAACCTTGTGTGTCTTGTGTCTCTGCAAATCTTCAACTCCACTTTGGTTTAATAATTAACGTGGAAACTTCACCTGGAGAAAGCCTATTTGGCTCGGCTCTGCTTGTGCGAGGAACATGATTTTCTTTTCATTTATTCTATTCTTCCTTTTTCTGGGGCCATTTGTACCCAGTAGGATGGCCATGGCACCATTGTACTGCCACTTTAAAGAGCCCCTCGCCAGATGCCCCACCTGGGCAGCCCTGCACACCCCTGTGTCTGGATGCGCATGAGGCAGGTGTGCACAACTCACCTGAGGTCACTGCCTGGCTCTGCTCAGCAAGAATTAAGAAACCTAAATAGCAGATGTCATACTGTTTTGTGGCTCTTGCTAAGGTCAATTAAAGAAAAGACCAGAAACCAATGTCCCCTGCCATCCTCAGGAGGCCCCCAGTCTTCCTGTTCACCTGTAGCTCCTCCAGCTTCCACCTGGGAGCATGGTCACGGATTCCTACACATCTCTCCAGGCCTTGGTGGTGTCCCTTAGTCCTGGGTGTGGAGCAGTCTCTTTGCTGGGTTCTCAAGCTTATGCCACAGCTTGGTTCACAGACCACAGGAAACTTGGTTGCCCCAGACATCAACAGTGGCCTGTTGAGTTCACCAGTCCCTCTGTCTAGAAACCTAGGGCTGGCTCTGGAATTTCTTCAGGGTCCAGATGGGCTGGGATCCAGGGCCTTGATTCCTCCCCAGGAAGGATTGTCCTATAGACTTTGACTCAGCAACAAGGTTCCAAGGATGAGGCCTCTGAGGGCAGAAGCCAGTGTCTTCAGGCTGGGCCTTGCTGCCCTGGAATAAGCTCTGTTTTTACCCTGTCAGTCAGGGGCTTACGGCTGTCCTCTCTTGGAGTATGGATAGGCCATGCCTAGCTTACCACACTGAAGACACCACACCAGAGGGAGATGTTACAGCTCATTGCCACTACCAGCAAGATACTTAGCATCTTCAGAGTCCAGGCATCTTCAGGGGCACAGCCTTGTTCTCTGTACCCACCACTATTCTCCCTCCTCCTCAACCTCCCCCCTGCCTTCCTAGGCCCCGGTTTCTATTAATTCTAATTCTGAGCCACTGATGACCTTTTCACTGTTTGATTCTCGGTCATGAGGTTCAGGCTCTCACTCACCACTTGGCTTTCTGAAGATTTTTGTTTTTCTGAGTAAATTCATGCATCTCCTTGAGAAAGTGTGCCATCTCTTAGGGTGGCATTTTTTACTAGACAGCTGTTGAGTGCAGAAATCTAGCTTAGTAAAACCACATCCAGCTTGCCCTGCTGCTGCTACCCCATACTCTGCCCTAGAGAACCTTTGCTCTAGAGAACATGTTGGAATCGGATCCAATGGGACATCTCTGAGAGATGGAGCCTCTGGCAGCTGTTCAGGGATTAATGTCCTTATAAAGGAGGCTGTGGAGAGGTGGGGCACTCCAGGTGGAGACCGTGGGACGAAGTGTCTGCATTCGTTCTTTCCTGTAGGCTGATGAAACACCTGCTGCAAACAACAGGTGGGAGGAAGGATTTGTTTCCTTTCAGTTTCAGACGATCGGCTAAGGACCAGAATCGGGGTTGTGCTCCAACACTCAAAGCCCTTGTTAGTAGTCTTCTTCTATCACCCAAGTCCCATGTCAGAAAGTTCAACAGCCTCCTCCAACTGTGACACCAGCTGGGATCCTGTGCTGAGTGATTCTTAAAGAAACAGAAACATAGCTGGTGTTAACCAGTTAGGACTGAAAACACAAATGGTGACACATTGTCCTGGTGGCCTTGGACTTAGGGGTCTGCAGTATTCAAACACATCCTGGACAAACCAGAAAGGGCCGATCCTCCTAATGACAGCCCGTCATGTTCTCAAGTCAGTCAAGATGTCAGGGGAATCATCTCAAGGAGCATTGAGAAGCCAGAGGGTGTGTGGGCAGATCCCAGGCTTTGGTTGGCAGCCGACAACACATACTGAGGAGGAAGGCAGTGATAGCGTCCCCTCTCCATGAAGGAAGAACTATTCCAGTAAGCTCCTTGTAGCCCATGTTGCTTTGTGGCATTCTGCTGGTGGCTGTGTGATTCCCCCATCCCTGTTTCTTGCTAGCGCTCTGCAGGGGTATCTTGAAGCCCCGAGCTTTGCAGAACATTGCGCACATGACAGGCTCCCAACATGATCCCGAGGACAGAAAAGGCTCAGTGACAGCCAGAGACAAGGCACCACGGAGGGGGTGTCTCCCTGGAGTGCTACAGACAGGGTGGTCTGGGGTCATGGCAGCGGCAGCTTTGAGAACTTGGTGGTGAGGAGACATGACACTCCTGTCAGGCTCTTCTGATCCGGAGCAGTTGAGCCAGCCCTCTTTCTCTGATGGGTGGATAAGTAAGGACCACACTGAAATCGGCTCTAGTGGAGGCTGCGGTTGTTTGGAGCACCTATGCACAGAGAGCGTTTGTCCTGAGGCTCTCTGGTGCGGAGGGTGCCTGTCAGCCCTTGGAGCTGTTTGGCTCCAAGGTTTGCTTTAGCATAACCCCGCCAGTGCAGAACAGTCTCCTTCAGGGCCTTGCTAGACACTGTTGCCCCAGGCTGTGCACTTTGGTTCCACAACCTTAGTGCGGATTTTTCAGACCCCTCAAGTGAAACAAAGTGACATCATCTGTGCCGCCCGGGGATCTGCCCCAAATCTGCCCCAAGTCTTGACAACGTGTCTGCCTAGTCAGTTGCCTCCCAAGCCTGATGCTTGCTGCTGTGCAGTGGCCACATCTGCTGTCACCAGGCAGCTCAGGGGTGACAACTGTCACGCTTCGTTAACTTCCTCCCATGTCCCCTGAAACATCTTTGGGGGACAGGGAAGTCTCCAATTATCTGCTCTCATTTCCCCCTCTCCAGACATAGACAATGTTCGGTAATTAATGGCATAGTTTAAGTATTCCAGGGAGATTTTCATTTTTACCTCTGAGAAAGAACAAAATGACAGCGCACACACAAATATTAACCCCAACTCAGGGCTCCTTCCACACCAGCAATCTCGGACTTGCCGCAAAGGAGTGGAGATTATTTCACCCTGCTGAGAAAAATCCTTTTTGTTCAAGGGGGGAAAAAAGTTTCTGACGGCGTGTGTGGCTGCAGAAGGATCTCAGCCAGTTCTTTCTGAAAATTTATTTCTCGTCTTTCATTAATAAGATCCGGCTCCGGAAGACAAGCTTCAGAATTAAAACTTGTCTTTGATGGCGGGATCCAGGCTCAGGCTTGATGCAGTGATGAAGACTCAACAGCTGATACTGAGCTGAGAGGCTACGGTGGTGACCGTGGAGGAAGCATGTGGCCAGCTACCCTGCAGTGGGGAAGGGTTCACAGTGTTCTCTCACACTGTGTCCTCCAGTCCCCAGACCACTGTCCTCTCAGGATTCGAACAGGGCAGCTGGTATAAGAACATGCTCTTTGGAGCCAGGCACCTTGGCCACTCAACAGAGATCCCCCTGACTCTGTGTTTGGAGTGCTTAGGGTGAACACAATATGGCACCACTCCTGCCTGACAGCCTTGTACGATGGACTAGCCCATAAGCTAAATAAATCCTTTCTTCCTCAACTTTCTTCTGGTCACGATGTCATCACAGCAGCAGAGAAGCTAATTAATGGGTGGGAGCTGGGGGAGAGCGACTGGATCGTAACTGCAGATGGCTCACAGTTCCTTTGGGGGTGATGAAGGTATCTAAAAATGGAGCCAGCTCTATGGCTTCATAGCTCTGATCTGAATGGCTTTACACAGGTGAGCACTACATTGTGTGAATTAGATTTAATAGAGCTGTTAACTGAGCTGATCATTAATTCCCCTTATCCAATGTCTGTGTACGATGTGTGCTGTTCCTGTGTTCTGTATATGGTCGTGCTTGCCATATGTAGTGCCCACAGTCGTGCATGCTGTGTGTAAAGTGCCTGGTCCTCCATGCTGCTTGTTATGCGCTAAACTGTGCACCATAAGTAATGTACTCTTTACCTGTCTAAACTGTGGAATCTGAGTGTGGCGCCTTCACATACTTAGAAGCATCTGACTCATCTGTGTGCCCTACCTAGAAACAGAAGCAGTTTTTAATTTACCAGTGGCCTAGAGAGAGCATAGGCAGCTATCCAAACCAGGCTGCCTATGGTGCCCTCACCTCTAGAAAAGGCAACAATAGCTTGCAGATCCCAGCTGCCACACCAGGACTATTGGACATATACATGGGGGCAAGAAGTGAGCAACATCATTCCAAGCCTATTTCCTTAGTTTCATGTCATTGTGGAGCCTCTAGGGATTGGGCTTCAGGCCTGGCACATGCTCGGCAAACACTTTGCTTCAGAGTCCAACTTCCCTTCCCAGTTCTTAGCCTGGATTAAGGTTTTGATTATGTAAGATGCTGGGCAAAGGGTGTGGTGTGCAGGATGCCTCTTTGCTCTTTTTTTTGCAGCTTTTCTGCTTGTATAAAGCTTTTCCAGAATATCGAATTTACCTCTGTAGCTCCATTCCCAAAGGAAAACCCAACAGACATGAGAAAATAAGGACAGAAACAGATCTTGGCAAAAAACCAAAATAAAAAAAAATCCTCTTGCATTCTCAAAATACACTACACTAGCACTTTTGCTCTTAAAAATTCCTTCTATGAAGTAGCAGTGGAGGCAACCTGCATTTATTATCTCCACTTGATGGCATAGAAGGTGACAAGTTCTTGTCGATGCTCCAGGGTCAAAGCAGAAGCCAGACACCTTCTGTCCTCCTTCTCAGTTGGCACTCCATAGGGGCAACAGGGTGAAGTTCTTCAGGTAGCCAAACACACACACACACACACACACACACACGCATGCACACATACACACAGATACACATACACACAGGGCCATGCAAATATACACTCATCCTTGTGTGTGCATATAACACACACATACATACCATACACACACATGCAGATACATGTACAGACAGGGCCATGCAAATACACACCAGATGTTTGTGTGTGAACATAACACACATACATATATGCATATACACGCATGTGCACATAAGCACATACACACATAACACATAACTGTCTGTCCTGGGAATACCCCTGCCTTACCTCACTTCCCCACACTCACCCTCCTCCCCCCCCCCCACTGCTTTCTGAGCCCACCTGGCTTCCCACACATACTCACTTCCTAGTCCTTCCCTCCATGGTCTGGCCCTGAGGTGCTTAGATAAAAATGTTTGTGGCTTGTAAAGTCCAGCTGAGGATGAAATAAGGAATGACAGGCAGAATTTCTTGGAAGTTGCCATGTTGGAGACATACATTTCTTTCTTGGAAGACAGAACAAAATATTCAAACCAGGTGACACCAGACAGACAAAAAGGAGTTTCAAGGTTTAAAATCAAAATCAAAATCAAGGTGATTTCAGAGCTGTGTTGTTTGGGAGAATCTCAGGGTAGGGTAGGGGCCACCCTGGTCTCTTCCAGATTCCAGCAGTCAGAAGCAATCAATACATGGTTTTCATGTTCTGCAGCTTTACATTTCACTCACTGCCTCTGGACATATGGTGTGTGTTCTCCTGTGTGCCTCCAGACAAATGGCACTCTCTCTGTTGTGTTCTCTACACACTTGGCACTCTCTTTTTCTCTCCAGTATATAGCTGAGCATATGATGTTCTCCCTCCTGTGTCTCTGGACACATGGTACTGTAAGACTTGGGGTCTCACAGCTCAGGAGTTTAAGATTGTGCCCTTCCCAGAAACTCCTCCAGACCAAGACTCGTTGCAAAAGCAAGAGGTTTATTAACCATTGCGCAATGGGGTCACCCCTGCCGGTCAGCAAAGAGTGGCACCGGGAGACAAAGGCCTTTAGGTTTTTAAAAGAAAAATTGCTGGAGATTTGAAGTTGCAGTCTTGGCAATCTAGGATTGGACGAGGAAGCTATAAAGTAAGATAATTGGTTAGTCTTAGGTGCTCAAGCTTGGCCAGTCCTGCCAAGTGTGGATGCAGCTGCAATTGAAGTGGGGGTGGTTAGCTCATCCTTGAAGATTAGGGGCTACAGACTTTTGGCTGGAGGTCAAAAGCTACTCAGAAGAAGTCTAGGTTTGTTGCTAAGCAATGCTATCTCAATGACAGAAGTTTTTCTTTTTGCTGAGTGAAGGTCATTGCTTGCTTGCCTTTTTTTCTATCTGTCCTCATAGATAGGGTCACATTTTTCCATTCTCTGGAAAGGTACTAAGAGGCTTTAGCTTAACCTGAACCTAAAACTCAAAAAACTATAGGCTTTAGAAGACATACAGGTTACAAAGTTAGTCTAACCCTTTCAGTACTCTGTCCTGTGTGTCTCTGTGTACACGCTATTCTCTTTCCTGTGTATCTCTGGGTACATGACAAAGGACCAAGGAAGAGAAAGTGGGAAGGGAGTAGGGCAGAGGAATAGAGAGGCAGAGATACCAAGAGAATCAGAGAGAGATGCGAAAAAGAGATGAGGAAGAGAGATGGAAACAGAGAGAGAGGAGAATGTGAAACAAAGATGGAGAGAGGTAGAGATGGGGAGAGAAAGAGAGAAACAAAGGCAGAGAAAGAGCTGGAGAGGGAGAGGGGCAGAGAGTTGAAAAGGGAGCTTTTGAGAAGTGGAAGAAAGAGATATCTTTACATAATGTAGAACTATTCTTTTCTTTCTACTATAGCTGAGAAACCCTGGCTGAATATGTTTTAAAAAAGTAACTAACTATATAAACAAATAATTAAGGCTCAACTATATACTGCCTACAAGAAATTCACTTCACCAGCAACACAACATAGAGAAACTAAAAATGAGAGGGTGGAGAATGACAAATTTTGTACAAAGTGAAATCCAAACGAGAAGGGAGTTGCACTTATCCCCGAGAAAAGGACTTTCAGAAAAGAAACATTCAAAAACACTAAGAAGGTCATTATATAATGATTAACAACTAGAAATATACACTCACCTAGTACTGAAGCACCCCATTTTATTTTCTAAAAATGCTATCAGTTATAAAGTAGTAGATAAATGTGATGATAATTGTTTTCATCTGTATATGTCATAAAAAGGACTAAATGTCTTTTACAGGTCCTTTCATCTAGTACACAGAATACACATTTCTTTCATCAGCACATTAAATTTTCTCTAGAATAGACCTTGGAAAGGCTGTAAAACAGGTCTTAACAAAGTAAAAAATTGAAATCATGTTTTGTATTTTTTTTTTATCATAGTGGAGTAAAGTAGAAGAGACAATGATGAAAGAAACTAGAAGTCAGAGGAAAACAAGGGAATTACACAACAGAATCTTGATAAACAAGAAAGTATAGAAAAAATAAATGGAAACTCAAAAACTTATCATGACAAATGAAAACAAATAAAGCACATCAGAATTTATGTGATACAGCAAAGGATTAATAGGCACCAATATCCACCTTCCTTAAAAAAAAAGGTTTAAATGATTAGTCCAAATGAGGAATTTTGCAGCCCTGGAAAAGTAAGAGCCAATCAAACCCTAGATTATTAGGAGAGGAAATAACAAAGACCAAGTATAAACAATAAAAAAGACTGAAAACAAGTAAAAATCATCGATGAAATGAGGAGCATTTTTTTTTAAGATAGACAAGTTTGAGCAGCCTTTATTTAATGAAGTTTTTTTTTGAAGGACTCAGATAAAGTAGTCACCAGGAAAAAGACATATTTCAATCACCATTGCAACAATACAGAGGTCCGTACGTGAATAGTATACTTAGAGGTGGAAATACAGAAATAGACAACCTTCTGAATGTACATGACCTGCCAATGTTGAAGTACTGGGGACATAAAAATTCAAATAGACTAACAAGTAAGGAAACTGAACCACTGAAAAGTATCTCACAAAAGCAATCCCCAGTGCTGTGCCTCTCCACTGCGGAATGGTTCCAACCTACAAAGAAGAGAAATGGAGGTATAGTTCAAACTGTTCCAAGCAACCAAAGGGAAAGGCATGCTCCCAGCTTCATTTTCCAGAAACAGAACTACCCTATCACCAAACCAGACAGTGAGACACCAAAAAGAGACATGCAGAAGGAGTCACAAATACACGTGAATGTAACTTTCTCAAAATATACCAACAAACCAAATCCAATGACACACCAGAAACATAATCAACGCCATCTTGGATTTAACGAAGGGGTGCAAATTTGGTTCAGAATTTGTAAATCATGATGCTACTGGTAGAGTGCCCACCCTAAGTTCAACCCAAGAGAAACCCAGAACAAGTTTCACAGACCAATAAGCAACACCCTGTGTCAACAGAGCGATGGATAAAAATCACAAGGTTGTATCAGTAGATGTGGAAAAAGCATTGATAAAATCCAAATGTGTTCAAGTTAAAAAGCTCACACCTACCGCCAACACTGTCCTGGACAAAGAGAAGATGGATGCATTTCCTCTGAGACTTAGAACAAGTCAAGGTTGTTTCTTCACTTCTTTCTTTTACAAAAGAATTTGTTTATTTTATAAATATGGTGTTTGCTTATGTGGGGGCACCATGTGGTGCCTGCGGAGGGCAGAAGAGGGTGCTGGGTCCCTTGGAAGCTGACATTATGGACGTTTGTGAGCTGCAGTGTCAGCGCTGGGAGCTGATCACAGGTCCTGTGTGAGAGAAGCCAGCACTCTTAACCACTGAACCACCTCGTCAGCTCATCTCCTGCCTCTTAGCTAATACAGTTTTATAAGGGTTAGTCAGAACAATTAAACAAGAGTAAAACAGAACATCTACAGATAGGAAAGGAGACTGTTAATGTGTCCCTGTTTAGAATAAAACTCTCTGTGTAGAAAACCTCTACGAACAGACTCTAGAACTGACAAATTTAATAAAGTTGCAGAATTCAAAATCAACATGCAGATAATAGCAGCATGTTTGGCATCAATAAGCAACTTTTTTTTAGTAAGAATTCATGAAATAAATCCTGTTCACAACATCTACAGAAATAATAAAAATCCTAGGAATAAATTTCAATAAGGAAATAATAAAAGACCACTCCAATAATAACATGAAACCTGAGGGAAGAAGTTGAAGAAGACACAAAATGGAAGATTCAATACTATTAAAATGTCCATAGGACCCCGTGTGATTTGTGGGTTCAATATAATCACCATGGAAACACCAACAGCATTTTTAACGGAACTGGAACAATCTAAAAATTTATAGAAAAACATAATAGTACTGAGTAGCCAAAGCAATGGCTGGAGACAAAGGAATGAGTTGGGGACAGTACAATGCCTGATTTTAAGACATACTGCAGAGCTGGGGTGACCTGCTAACCTGCTGCTTCAGACAAACAATCAAGTGGACAAGTGGAGCAGAATGCAAATTCCAGAAGCAAATCCACAAGCACACAGCCAGGGGCTTCTCAAGGTGCCCAAAGTGAGAAAGAGAGCATTGGTGAAAGCACAGTTTAGTGTTAGTAGGAAAATTGGGTACCCACATGAAGAAGACACACAGTGCTCTGCGTGTAAAATCCTCATTCTGTGTAAAAGTCACCTCAAAGTAAATCAAAGACAAAATGTAAAATTCAGAACTCTGAAGCTATAGGCAAAGACTCCAAAGCCTCAGTGTAGGTAATAGTATTTTGGATATGCTCCTCAAAATATCAAAAGCAATAAAAAGTAGACAAATGAAATTACATTAAAGTAAAAAATTCTGCATAGCAAAGAAAGGAAAAAAGAAAAAAAGAATCAATCAACAGAGAGAGCACAGAACTTGAGAATGGGAGAAAGTGTTTGAAGATGATTTATCTAACCAATGACAAACACAAATAGCTAACAGTTATATGGGGCAATGGCCAATATCAACAGTCATCAGGAAAAGAAAATCAAAACACAAGGAAGTGCCCTGTTAACCCAGTTATAACGATCGCTGTCAGAAAAACAGAGAGTGAAAGCAAGCTCATGAATGAAGAAGACACAGAGAAAAAGGAGCCATTGTCCACTGTTGATAGGACTGAAGATTAGCACAGTTATGGAGAACAAGGGAGAGGTTCCTCACAAAAACAAAAACAGACAAACAAAAGATAAGCAAAAAAACCGGAGATGGAGGGATGGCTTGGTGATTACAAGCACTGTGCTGTTTGACAGGAGAGCCGGGTTCCATTTTTAGCAGGCACGTGGTGGCTCACAACCATCTGTAACTCTAGTTCCAGGGGATATGGTCTGATTCTCTTTTCTGGCCTCCATGTGGGCACACTCGAACACACAACCCAAACAAACAAATAAAAAACAGAACTACTGCATGACCCATCCGACCCCTTGCTATACAGCCAAAGGAAATGACAGTAGCATGCCAAGGAGTGGTCTCTGCGTCACTGCACTAAGATATGGGATACACACACATAGAACTCCAGTGCTCTGAAGGCTGAGCAGTGAGGCTGTGGGTTCAAGGCCAGGAATCACACAGTGAGTCCTGGTCTAGCTCCAGCTATTCAGAGGACTCCAATCTCCAGAAACCAAGGGTTGAGGAGGCAGCCACTGTGGAGCTGCATGTGCAAAGCTGTGGGCTTGGTGCCCAGACCCTTACCACTGTTTCTCCCATGCTGTACACACACACACACACACACACACACACCAATAAATCATACAACTTCTGTAACTCTCTAACTTTCAGAATTATATTCTACACCATCTTATTTGATCTCTTTTAAATTTCATGTTTTTATTATAAGATGTTTACTCATTTGTAACACAGAATATATATTTAAAATACATTTTAAAGCTCTATAAATTGTGTCTCTTGCATTCCTTTTCATGCAAAAATTTGTTACCATATCCAGAGGAGGGGGGAGGGGAAGAAACAAGTGTCTGTCCTAGTTTGCTTTCTGTTGCAATAGGATCAAAAGCAGTTTGGAGGAGAAAGGGGTCTGTTTGGCTTACAGGTTAGAGTATATCCTTGAATGAAGCAAGGGCAGAGGCTCAAGGCAGGTCCTTGAAGCAGAAACCACAGAGGGACACTGCCTACAGTTTTGCTCCCTGTTCTCTGCTCATCTGGTGTTTTTTTATGCAGCTGAGGACTGCTTGCCTAGGGATGCACTGTCCACAGTGGGATAGACCCTCCTACATTGATTATCAGTTAATAAAATGCCTCACAGACATGGCCACAGGTCAGTCTAATCCAGGCACTTCCTTAGTGGAGGCTTCCTATTCCCAAGTGTGTCAAACTGACAACAAAGACTCCTTGTGTCCCTTTTCCACATTTAGATGAATTCCACGAGGTTGGAGGCCTTGCCAGTGTTCTGATAAAGAGAGTTTGTGCTCAATGGACCAGCGCTGGGGAGCAGGTTAGGAATGTTCAGATGTAAATCCTGCCCTGCTTGTGTAATGGGCCCAGGAGTCTGTCTCCACCGGTCCATTCAAGTGCAAGATGCTCAAGTCAGAAGCCAAGCCCAGGTGTCACTCAGCATCACAACTGGGTGGGGTTTAAGACACGCTTGGCATCAGACCCAGCTCAATCACTCCATCTCTCAACTCTGTGCTGCCAAGCGAGACATTTCTGCCCTTGTCCATCTATAGATGGAACATGTTTACAGTGAGGCCGAGAGGTCTGTGGTGGGTGGTTGGAGGGCTTACTGGCCTGCATCTGTTATCTTCATTAAGCCCAGAGGGCTCCCTTCACATTCCTTGTACTATACTCCTGACGAAAAGATGCCTGTGATGTGTAAGACAACAGTTTTTCACACTTGGACTATCTGCTAGCCCAAATGAGTGTCTCAGATGGGGATGGTTGCTTGGAACAAGAGTTCTAAAACTCCAGACGTGAAGTAAGCCGTTGGGCTGGAATGCAGGAAGTCAGAGACAGAAGCATCAGGCCAGGGAGATGAGGAGGGAGGGTCAGCAGGCATGATGCTGCGATGCATAGAAGGGCCTGTGTCCACACTGCATGTTCTGTTGACAGCTGCCCTGCCACACAGGTCCTTAGCAGAGCGTGGTGTCACCAGCTCAGCTGTATGTCTCTGCCCCTGACTCTGAGGGGTCTTTCGTGATGGTCTTGGTGGCTGGGAAGCTGTAACGGGAGACTTGGTGTCCGGGTTAGGCAGCTGCTGTCTCTCCCTGAACAACAGCCCCTGTAGCATGGAGTGGCCATCTTAGTGTCTGTCTGCCTGAGCTCTCAAGGCTGGAGGCCATGAGAGAAGAGACACAGGGAGACAGGGGTTCCTGAGGAGCCCTGGGAGCTGTGTAACGCTTGAGGGACAAAGCTGTTTGTGCATCTCAAGGTGCCATACCACATGGCTGAGGTGAGAGAAGGGGTTGAGGTTACCTGCTGGGCTGCTCTTAGATTCTGACCTGACACATGTGTGACAGTAACCGTTTGCTATGCTTTTAGTTTTTGGTCACTCATTGTGCAATTGCAACAACAGTTCACACGTGCTGCTCCTGGTGACCTCCTTCCTCCCAGGTCTGCTCACCACCCTGCTGGGAAGATGCCATTTTGTGATCAGCACTCTGCCCAGACCCTATTCCAGCCCATCCCAGAGAAAGCTCCCCACCAGAATCCTACCAGCATCGAGAAGCTGGCTGTATCATAAAAGTAGCTGGCACACAGGCATCTCTAGTGCCCCAGCCTGTGTGTGTGCCAGGCTCACAGTGGTTGATGCATGGTAAGGGCAAAGTCCTTCTAAATGGCGGTTGCTTATTACATGCTACGTGCGAGTCCAAGATCTGGTAAAAGCCCAGATCTGGGAGCACGAAACTAACATTTGTAGTGTTGGGAGGGGAAGGTTGCCTCAGAGGTTTGTGGATGGTTGTGATGCTGGTGATGAGGATGATGGCGATGAAGGGAAGAGCATGGTGGCAGTGATGATAGTGGTGGCGATGGTGAGGATGGTGATGATGGTGATGGTGGTGATGGTGGTGATAATAGTGGTGGTGATGATAGTAGTGGTGATGATGGTGGTGGTGGTTATGATGATAGAGCCAGAATGACCTGCCCACTTCACTCCTGCCCACTGGATGGTGATGTTGGTGACTTGCTGAAATTGTCCTGGGCTGTGGGGTCAGGACACTGGAGAAGTGGGTCTTGCAGCACACCTGGGACAGGGCCTCAATCAAAGTCTTCTCTGTGAAGGGCAAGCAGCAAGAACACAACCCAATACCGTGTCCGATGCTCACAGAAGCTCTCTTAGGACCAAGCCAGGATACATGTTAGCAGTTGTTCAGGGTGCCTGGAAAGCGTGCAGAGAAACGACATCCTCGGTAAGGCCCTCAAGTGGGGGAAACAACCCTGGTTGGAGGATCTCACCTCCCAATTTCAAGCTCAGTCACTATGTGAGCAACTTGGTCATGAGGCTCTGGGGACCCATTTGGCTCGAGACAAGCACCAGCACATTTCTTAACCAAAGAAAACACTCAGTTTTCTACACACTTAAAGCCGTCTTCAAAGTTAATGTTGCATATGGGGTGAGTTTTGGGCAAATTAATTTTTAACCTCAACTGCATGCAATGAACCTGGAGTGTGACTTTGCCATTTTTGAGCAAATGGAGACATTGAACCATGAAATATTATTTTTGTTACCAATATTTTTAGAGAAGTAATAATTTTAGTTTAGCACACACTGAAGTTTTTTGAATGCTTTTGGTACAGGACCTAGATCAATGAATGCTAGTCCAGAGAGTTTTAAAAAAATGACATTTGTAATGAAGGACCTTGTCATTGTGCTATCAAATCAGGATGTGCACATACACACTCATACACACAAATGTATGCATACACACACACACACATGCATACTCACACTGTCAATCTTCCAGAAGGATAAACAAAAGGAAAGAAATGTCTTTGTTACTGACACTATTTATTTTAAAAATTCTAAAAATGTAACTGGCATAGTCTTGTGTGTGTGTTTGCCTGTGTAGTGAATACACACATGTATGTAGATAAGCCTACCTGTACCTGTGCTTACTGATGCAGACGTCAGAGGAGGATATGGGGTGTGTTTCCATATCACTTTTTTTTGTCATTTCTTTTTTTGAGGCAGAGTCTCTCACTGACCCTGAAGCTTGTCATTCGAGCTAGGCCGGCTGGCCATCCAGTTCCTGGCAGCTGACTGTGTTCATCTCATGGCAGTGAGGGGCCTACAAGCATGACTGCTGGGCATTAATTCAGGTCCTTTTGCTTTCAAATCAAGGGCTTTTCCCTGCAGAACCTCTGTGCAGCCCGCCTGGTGTAGTCCCAAACACAGTCTTTGTTCCCTTGGGGGAATCCCCTTTGGTTTTGGATTTCATTTATAAAAAGGTATCGAATTCTCTGTGTTCCCACCTGAATCCTTTGAGTATGCTTTTATTTTGTTTATTGGAAAGTCTTTATCAAAGATTCTTCTCCCTCCATTACTCACCTAAAATACATCTCTCCCCATGGAAATCTTTGTACATGTCTGCGTGCATTTTTTCTGTGGCTTTGGCTATGGGTTGAGTGTTACAGTCTTGGGCCGAGGGTTGGTGGTGGCAGGAGGTCTGACCTTTAGGAGCTGCCGTTTTCAGGGTGAGTGCTCATAGGAGCATATTTATATTCTGAAACTCTGGGTGGTGAGTGGCTGAATGCTTCTCTGTCCTCTTGGAGCAACAATTGCAAAGTCTTGGGATGTCTCAGCTAAAACCTGAATGTCATTACCCCACAATCAGCCAGATCATGAAGAACTACAGGATTCTCTCTCTCTACCTCTGTGTCTGTCTATCTCTGACTCTCTTTCTCATTCCTCCCTTCTGTTTTCCTCCCATGTTATTAACTTCATCTCACCCTCTAACCTGTCTCTCTCCACCTGGTTTTGTGTCCTAAAACAGTACCAGGCTGCCAATAAGAGGAATTGCCCCAAAGAGGAGTACGTGAAGGGCTAGAAAAGCATCACTGCATCTGGCAAGAGCCTCAAGGAGTTGATAACGAGCTGCAGAAGAATCCTTGAACAAGCTTGTGGTAGGCAGGACAATGGCCTAGATGGTGTCCATTTTCATCCTTAAAACATACAGTGCATTAACTCTACAGCTAGAGAGACCTTGCAGATGAGATCAAGTGCAAGGCTTTGAGAAGGGAGACCACCGCGTGTACTGTCCCCTGGCATTGTCTGTAAAAGATACTTGACTCCCATCATCGCAAAGTCTGAAGATGGAGGACTGGGCTTCAAGACAAGCATGGCAGATGTCTCTCTGGCTTGGGGAAGGGCCCATAAGCCTTCCAGCCAACAAGGCAAAGGGACCACCACCCTACATAATCAGGAAACTCTGCTCTTCCACCTGTTTGAGTGGTCAGGGAAGCAGCCCACCCAGAGCCCCTATAGAGGAGCAGGGCTCAGATTCCCACAGTGAAACCTAGGCTAGTGTTCTGGCCTCCAGAAGCATGAGGTGACAATATCAGTCTTCCATCACCAGGCTTATGGCATCGGGCTAAGGCAGAATTAGAAAAGTGAAGCAGAAGCAGAACTTGTATGAAATTAAGGTAGTGAACACACATTGAACTCTGGGCCACTGTCCAAGTGTGGAGCGAAGTAAACGGGACCATTGTCCAAGAGTGGAGCACAGTAAGCTGAGCCATTGTCCACGTGTGGCCCAAACTCCATGTGGAGTGAGTCCCCTGCTAGGTTTCCCTTGAGTCCTGCCTTTAAATCAAAAAAGGCCCCACTGTGCAGAGAATGCTGGTGTCTATTACCCTGATCAACTGCGGGTTCCTGCCCATTTCCCCTCCGTGGTCCCCTGGCCACCACCTTCATCTCTGAACCTCTGTGAGGTTGAGTGGAGGGGGCCCACTGCTGAATGAGATGATGATATTCATCTTTCTGCTCCTGGATGATGTCGCATAACACAGCACCCTCCCGGCTTATCAGTGTTGTCACCATGCCAGGGGTCATCCTTTTAAATTAAGGAAAAAAAGTGTATTTATTTTTATTTTGTATAGATAAGTATGTGTGCACGCCTGGTATCCATGGAGGCTAAAAGAAGGTGCTCAGCTCCCTGGGATGGAGTTCTGGTTGGTTTGAAGGCACCATGTGATTGCTGATGAGAACCCTGATTCTCTGCAAAAGCAGCGAGTGCTTCAGCCTTGACCATGCCGTTGTTACGGTTTCACAGTATCCCACAGACAATAGTTGGGAATGTTTTCCTTCTCAGGGAAATGGCAAATGTTTGTAGTGTGCTGGTTACTACAATGTTATCATTACACAGTGCACATGTGCCTCAAAATGTCACATGTTCCCATAAGTATGTACACTTACATGCCAATCAAGTAAAACCAGGGAGAGATAGACTTAGCATGATACAGTAATGCTCTGTGCTACCTCACTGGGCTACCTTGCTCATCAACCAGGATTTGCTCCAAGGCCACTGTGCAGGACACAAGGTGTAAAAAACTGTTGGGTTATGAAAAAGAACAGAGAACAAAGAGAGAAGGGGAACTCCTTTGATTTTTTTTTTAAAGAGATAAACTGGGTCAAAAAGAAATATAGCTCGAATCTGTATTGCAAGCTAATTCAGTTTTGAAGTCTTTTGAGAGACTTCATGTTCATTGCTATAAAATGTTAGCATGCTGAAAAAAATCCCCAAATAACCTGAAATTTTATTATAAGGTAATGTGCAAGGCCACGCCTCGCTTTTCTTGAAAGGAAAGGGTGGGGGAGGGGAGGAAGCAAAAAATGTATTGCTTTAAAATCCTACTTCCAAATGCTTCTGCTACATGACATTTAAAACAGCAGCAATCAACCCACAGCAACCACAAGCATGAAGAAAGCCATGAGCTTTCCAGCTGTTACTGGAGCCTTTTTTAAAATTTTTTTATTTTAATTTTTATTAATTACATTTCATTCACTTTGTATCCCCCCATAAACCCTCTCTCCTGATCACCCAATCCCACCTTCCCTCCCCCTTCTTTACACATGCACCTCCCCAAGTCCACTGATAGGGGAGGTCTTCCTCTCCTTCCTTCTGATCCTAGTCTATCAGGTCTCATCAGGAGTGGCTGCATTATCTTCCTTTGTGGCCTGGTAAGGCTGCTCCCCCCTTAGGGGGAGGTGATCAAAGAGCAGGCCAATCAGTTTATGTCAGGGACAGTCCCTTTTCCCATTACTATGGAACCCACTTAGACACTGAACTGCCATGGGCTACATCTGTGCAAAGGTTCTAGGTTATCTCCATGCATGGTATGGTTAGAGTATGAGTCTCAGGAAAGACCCCTGTGCTCAGATTTTTTGGTTCTGTTGCTCTTCTTGTGGATCCTGTCCTCTCCAGATCTTGCTATTTCCCACTTCTAAGTTCCAGGACATTGAGGTCCTGGCTCTAAACAAAACAAACAAACAAACAAACAAAAAAAAAAACAACATAAAACAAAAAAAGAAAAAGAGAAACACTGGAGCCTTTCTGTAGGGAGAGGTTAACACTGAATGCTTAGAATGTTCATGTCCCCATGAAGACGCACGCCCCCTTTCCTCAGTGGCTGGGCGTGTGATTTCTCATCTGCATTCATTGCCTGTTTCACATGCAACCACTTCCCCACCTCTAGGCTCTGGCCCCCTTTTATTTGGGGCAGATACAGAAGCTTAGAGTTTGGAGGTCTGATTCTATCGTCTAGAGGCCACGCTCATGTGCCTTCATATCTTGCGTGTTGTGCGGTGGTGACTCTCATAATATGCCCTTCCAACAAACTCAGGGAAGTGTGTTCTCATCACTGCCATCTTGGAGTAGAGAGTACCTTGTTCTTGTAGCCATGACAACTAATTAAACAGAGCAGCAGTGAGTTAGCTAGGTCTGTGGTAATGGCAATAGTAATGGAGCTATTTATTGATACTTCCAAACAGGAGTGGGAGTGGGACACAGGAGCTGCCTGAGTTCCCTGCACCATCCCTGCTCTCTTCCTCCCAGCTCAGGCAGCCTTTTGGTAAGCTGGAGAGTACGGGATAACTGATGAGAGGGGTCCCTATGATGCAGTCTCCCTGAAGCTGCCATCCTTGGTGGTGTAGGACTTCACCAGGATGCAGCCTTGAAATCACCACACTCTGTAAGCAAGCCCAAGAAAGACATCCCGGTTCTCCCAAAGTGGACTTTGGTGAAGTCCTTACTCTTTTGTATCGCTGTGTCATATCTGGGGTAAAGAGGTGTTTATTTACATCTCCACAGGAAGAATTAGTGTGGCCCAGGACGCTGGAAGACTGGCAAGGCGGAGGGAGAGCCCTGGGATGCGCTCAGCAGTTGCGGTTCTTGCCTACACTTGTTCCTCTCGGCAGTCGGAGGACCTGACTTCCAACCTAGGCTGGTGGCTTCCCTTCCCCACCTCAGAAGGGAGGAGAGATCTATACTGGCTCTCAGTCCACCATGGTGGGAAGTCAGCAGCCCAAGCGTGAGCTGGCTTTCCATAGTGCTTCCATTGTCAGGAAGCACAGGCTAGACGGGAATTGAGACCACTCCAAAAACTGTCAAGGGCCACCTATACTGACGCACTTCCTCTTCCTAAACTCAACCCTCTCAAGGTTCCTCAGTCTCTTGGAACAGTGCCAGCAGCCAGGGACAGGAGATAGAGTCTTCAAGCACACAAACCTGTGGTGAGCATTCCATATACCAACACAGCACAGTGCCTCATCAGCCTGCTTCCAAGCTCTCATCTCTGGCTGTTCTGTCCAGGGGCTGCTGCTGGGTGCTAGTAGAGCGAGAGATGTTTAAGATTATCATCTGTGCCCATCAGTGCCCTGAAAACCCAGGCTTTAGTGCTTGCCCTCAAATCATCCACACAAACCAATAGAAACTTTTCTTACTTATTGGTTATTAACAACAACAACAAAAATAACAAAATACTTTCTAATTCTGTTATTGCAAACAAACAAAGTTTTCTAACTCACTCTTGCAACAACAATGATTATTGTTGCTCAAGGTTGCTCCCTGAGTCTTATTACTTTTATCTTCCATTTCCAGTGTTGTTAATAACACACAAGGGTGTATTCATCATCTATCCTGTAGGTTTGAGCCACTGGAGGCTCGCAGGGGAACATGTCTATTTAGGGTCAGAAGAGGCTTTGGAGACCCTGTCTTTTGAGCCTTTCTCTGGGCTGGGTGTCTTCTATGACACCCTCGTCAGCTTCTACCCTTGCTGGAACCGTCACCTCCCTCTGCCCAAGATTGCGGTTAGCAGCATAGAACAAGTGGGAGAGACAGGTAGGACACGGCCATGGGGTCACTTGCACAGGCATCTGACTCTTGTACCTCTTAGGCTCCAGGGTGTGGAGGGGAGATGTGAACAGTCTCACTGGAGTCCCTGCAGAGATCCAAGAAAGTGGGTGCCTTCCACAAAGATTTTTTCATCCTGGATTAAGCCGGTGTTCCTCATTGATCTAACCCGGGGGCCTCCAGGAACACCCCAGAGCAATCAGGGATGGGGCTGTGGATGTGTGTGAGGTGCTTGCTTCAGGGACTTGGAGCCCCTTTTGTCCTGCTTGGTTTCTGGCACTCCGAGGAGCTGGGGCTTAACTAGTGTGAACTTCTGACAAAGAAAGAGAGGACCTAACGGGGTCTACAGACAGGAACTTTGCTGTTAATTGTTAAGTGATTCCTGCCTGGAGACAGCAAAGAAGTAAGGAGAAGCTGCTGGAAGGTAGCAGGACTATAGGACTATAGACGGTGAAGAGGTGGCTGAAGGCACCAGGGTAGTTCTCAGGGGTTCCCAGGGTTGAGACTCACTGTGTCACACTTGGGATAGAGAGAGACCACTGCTGGGGGGGAGGGGTGTCTGCTCAGCTGAAGAGTTTCCTTAAAAAACCTGGTCACTAGATTCAGGTCATAGCAAAACTGGCAGCAGATACAAAGAGCAAGACTTGAAGACGAGTGATTGTTCTAGACTGAAAGGAGGTTGAGGAGACGCACAGTGTGAGTGGACCTGAGCCACACACAGAAACCACCTTGTGGAGAGCGCTTTGTCTACCAGACGTAGAGAAACCAACCTGGCACTGACTAGAAAACTCTCCTTGCTGCCTAGCTTGCATAGCCAGAGGGCCTATGAAGATGGCTTGGGGGGCGGGGGGAGGCGTTAAGGGTCTCACCCAGCAAGGGACTCCTCTACATGCTCTAGTGCCAACCTGCCAGGCAATATGTGCCTTTGGTGAAACAGTGGCATGTTGGTATGCAGGGTAACCGGTATTTGTGGCTTGCTCCACAGGAGGGGATTCATGGCTATTGCTGTGTGATCAAAGTCCATGGCTGCCTCCCCTCCCCCACCTTCCCCTACCCCCATGGTTAGATCTACCAATGTGTTTTTAAATTGGCTTCTAATTCTAAATATTTACGTCTGTACCTGTAGATGAGGCTACTCTCAAGCTTGGTCAGAATAAGCTTCTTTTTGCAGGGGCAATGGTTTATGCAGACTCATAACTGCTCAAAGTGCTGAGAGTAAGTGACTTGAACACCCACCCATAAACGGAACACTTTATCCACATCCCCAGTTCCCCCGGGGACTCAGAAAACATTAAGGAAGTGGAGGTGAAAAGAACATAAGAGCTGGGGCATGGGAAGGAGAGCCGGGAAGTCCTGTCCTCTGGACAGGGGGACAGGGCATAGTCGTTGCCCTCAGGAACTCACAGCAGCTGTGGTTACCCGCAAATGACCTGCGCAAGACCGGGCCAGTCAGAATTCCAGTGTGTATGTGTGTGTGTGTGTGTATGTGTGTGTGTGTGTGTGTGTGCATGTGGGTATGTGTGTGAGATTATGTGCGTACCTGTGTGCGTGTGTGTATGTGTGTGTGTGTGTGTGTGTGTGTGTGTGTGCATGAATGTGAGTGTGCAGCTTAGACGGTCCCACCCCTAAGCTATTGCCAGTTGGTGGCTGCTGGGGGGGGTGTGTGAATGCTCTTTCTTTGGAGGCGTGGCCACTGGCAGGCTGCCCATGTTCCGGTGGATGGCCCCACATTCAGGTGGGTGACATTAACTGGACTAAGGGGGTTATTAAAAAAGAATAAGGCCTAAAGCTGGGAGGGCAGAGTGCTGGAAGGTGACCCTGGGGGAGATAGAAGGGAGAGCGGGGGTGAATATGACCGAAGCGTATTGCATGACTGTGTGAACTGCTCAAGAGTAAATTAAAAATATTACTTGAAGACGAGGTTCGGTGAGGAAATCAGGGCTACCGGCAGCACTGGCGTGAGATGGGGGCCTGTTATAATTAATTTTGGGCTTCCTGGGGTTCATGCTGCTTTGTGGGGTATACATGACTGGCCTGTTCTGAGGACAAGGTGCATTGGTGCTGGCAGATGCAGTGTCCACGGCCTGCTCGGAAGTGATTGAGAAGTGCACACAGAAGAGCAGCAACTGGAGACAGGCATGCACACACACAAAGTTTGGCAACCTATCAAACAGCAGCAAGTCTTGGTAAAAGGTAGATTAGGGATCTTGGTATTATCCTGGCAAATTCTTTTTATCATATTCAGTATATTTTCCAAGTCAATTATTTTTAAAGAACAACGTTTGAATTACACTCTAATTAGGCCTTGGTTGGTTCTAAAACAAGACACGTACAAAAGTATACATATGACAGGCACACCCTCAGACAGCAGTCAACTGGAGGTCCGCTGCAGCCTCTCTCCTGAGCCTCCTGCTCTGGCAGATTCACGGTCACCCTTGTGCTCTGTGCAGGATCTTCAGCCTGGAGTGTGGATTGCAGGACTCAGGTTTAGATTCATTCTTAAAATAACCCATCCTTCACATTGGAAGCATTCTCCACCATGGGTCCTTGTGCCTCTGTTTGGGGTTGCTAGACAAGGGCAAGCTGTAGGAAGAGCATGGCTGCACAGAGACCCTCCCTTAGAGAAGTCAATATCCAAGAGGCAGGAGGAGAGGACCCATGGGTCACTTTCATTAGAGAGGTGGGCAAAGCATGGCAGGGGCTGACACAGATCCTGTGACAGTGTCCCCAAGGAAACTTTATATTACAAACCGGCAGGGAGCAGAACCATCCCTGGGGGCACAGGGCTCTCTGCCTGCTGTCATCAAGTCAGGTACCCAGTGTGAGAAGGTGCATCGGGGTCTTCTGGTCTTGCAGCTAGGGAGGATGAGAAGAAAGAGCTTGAGACGGGAGGATGCCCTGTGTGGGCTCCAGGCAGAGCAGCACAGAGCCTGAAGGCACGAGGCAGCCTCGGATACAGAAGGAGGAGCAGGGCTGTCACAGTCAGGGGGTGTCCTCCACGGGTCCCTCTGCCTGCAGACAGCAGGGAGGCCTTCTCATCTGCAGTGGGAACTCTCAAGTGACTTGGAGAGGTATGCCTGAGTGGATTAACCCAAGCCATTCCTGTGAGTGCTGACCGGGAGTAAGTGACTTGCCATTATATATTAGTGTTTAAAACTTTAATAAGGTTCCTCTTAATGTGCAAAGCCAATATTTTCCTTTCCTTGATGGAAAGGGTTGTGCTTGGAGGACTGACCGGGTCTGTCTGGGAGTGCTGCAGTGTCTTCTGTCTGCAGGCTCCTAAGGAACCCCAGTCCTCTGCAGGATCAAGTCATGCTGTGGGCATGTCTGGGTAGCCCACATTCCTCTTCCCATCCCTGGGCAATCCAGTTTCTCCTAGCCTATCATTTATCCAATAGGTATTCTGAGCATCTGTTACCCACCATGCACTGGGGCTGTAGATGTGAGTGAGTGGCCTACCCACTGTCTTGGGAGAGGGAGCTCACATTCCAGCTGGGAGCCAGAGAGGAAGGAGCGACCCCTAGTCACGGGCTGGTGATACAAGCTATCAGCATGAGAAGCCCAGCGCTGCAGAGGGCGGTGGCTCCAGTTCGGAAAATGCTTCCTGGAATGCTGTGTCCAGCCAGCACAGGGAGGGGAGAATGGAAGGCGTCCTGCGGCAGGAGTGGTCTGAAAAGTCCCTAATTGTTCTTAGTCTTTCAGGACACACAGTGACATCAACCTCTCTGTTTCTCCTCAAACATAGGCTGGCCAAAAGGGACAATGTCAGAGTCTGCATCTAGGAAACTGCCATGTAGCTCCAGGCTGAGACAGGGCTTCATGGATGCTGCTTGCAGAAGAGGTGCCCAAAACACCTCCTCCAGAAACTCTTCCAGGACTGCTCGAAGGACCACCCACAGCCTTGGACACCTTGCAGAGGAGAAGCCAGCCAAGTGGCCAGGCGATCCTCACTGAGCCGCTGCTTCCATAGCTGATGGCTGTGTGCCTGATGCAGATTTCCTTATTCAATCTGCTAGACTTGTGGGTTGCCCCAGATGTGCATGGCTGTTCATGCTTGGCCGTGTCGACATGCATGTGCAATATTTTCCTGACAGGGAGGATCACACACCAGGGTGAGTGAGAGCTTCCAATGGAGTAGCCCGTGGGTGTGGTTATAATTAAGCTGATCTGGAGGGCCCGCTCCACAGAGGTGTGAAGCATCCAGTCTTTACTCTGTGGAGGAGACACAGTCTGATCCTTCAGGCCTCTGGAGGAGTCTTCGGCTGAGCTGGCAACATGGATGTAGGAAGGCGTTGATTTCCTGACCTGTCAATAAGTCACGCCGAGATCAAGGCCAGGCTGTGTGCTCCACCCCTTAGAGACAATATCGTTCTTCCTGTTATGGGTGAAGAATCTTAAGAACGCTCCTCAGCCTCAACATCCTCCTGAAAGCCACGGGGACTGAGGACCAAGAACGCATGCACGGGGACTTCCCACAGCCACCATGGGAGCCCTGCATATGTGCGTTCTCTTCCCCACAGGGTGCAGTCACCCAACCCTTCCCTCTGGTGTCCACACAGGTCCTGCCTCCTCACATCTCTGAGACCTGGCTTCGGAGATCCGTACGCTCTAGCGTCGTTTGCTGCTATCCTGCACCTGTGTGGGGTGTGAGGTTTTGTGGGCTGGGAGGAGACAAGTGGCACAGAGCTGAAGTCAGTGGTTAGTAATGGCTTCCCTTCCAGGCAACCAATCAAATTCTCCTGGCAGAAAGGCAAACCACAAATTTCCTTGAGTATTTGCATCGTAAATACACTTCCTACACCTTTGAGGGAGGGCTCAAAGTGAGACTGGAGAGGCAGAGTCAGGGACCACTTTGATCTCTCCTCTCTCTCCCTCCCTCCCTTCTCTCCCCCCTCTGATCAAGTCTTTCTGCATCTTCCTGTGTCTCTAAATATCTCTTCTCTCTCTGTGGAGTGTCCTCTCTCAATCTCAGTTTTCCTGTCCATTTCCTTCTGCCTCTCCGTGACTCTGAATGTTCTTCTTTCCCTCTCTCTTGTCCTCCATCTCCAAGCTCTCTATTCTCACAGCAAATGGCAACACCACTTTGTCTCAAAGCTAGTTCCCTTAAGGGAAATGGTGAAGCTCTGGGTCTATCTCAGACTACCTCCCTGGAAAGCGAGCACCTGGGACAGGATTTAGCAGGCTCTGGACAGGACCACTGTCCTGCTGCCTCCTCGTGACAGCCACTGAGCAGGATGCCGTCCATGTAGTGGAACTTGTGACCTGGGCTAGATGCAAGTCCACTGTGAGAGGGCTCACACCACTGTTGGTGGTTGCCTGGCTGCTGAGTTGCCAAGATGCAGCAGGGACCAGAATGCAGCCCTGAGCTTCTTTCCTGCTATTGTCTGGTCACCAGGCCATGCCGAGAGGGGGATTCTGAGGGACCTGTGGATTTCCCTCCATCCGTCTCTCTTAAGTGTGCCATTCTACCACACCAGGCAGGAAGGACTCCAAGGGAGGTAGGACATACTTCTTAAGAAGGACTGGTCTGCTTCCACTGTTGGGGGAGGGATGCGCCTGGCATATGCTCACCCCTCAGCCCCCAGCAACCATTCTGGTAGGACATGTTCCTCTTTGACTCCACCAGCCACACCACCAGAAGCAGGGAGTGTGATCTTCAGAGTCTGCGAGAACCCCCTGCCTCACCCGATTTTGTTTGGCTCTCTTTCTCCTTGTATGTCTTCGGCATCTTTTTAATCTGCTCATGCACAAGATTCCCTCCAATTCCCTACTGAGTCCAGCCGTGCTCCACATGGAAGCCAGATCCACGGTCACTACAGAGCTGGCAAGAGCTCTTGCTGACAGAGGCCGTGCGCTGCCTGCCGTCCCTGTGGGTTGTGGCATCAGCCCTACGGCAGCCGTACTCAATGGGATAATTTTATCAAGATCCCCTTCCCCCGCTTTATTGCTTCCTTCCTTGGTTACTTTATTAAAATTTAAAGTTACTTATTAAAGTTACTTTTTTTTTCCATGTGACAGAAGTACAGCTTTTATAACTTCAACCACAAAGCCTTGGTGAGTCTTCATAGGGGATTTTCTAGGGGCACGGGGCAGGGTAGCAGGGGACGCTCTTACCTTTAATGTTTCTCACCAGCTTCAATTATTTAGAACCATCATAAACTACCTTAGCGAATGGCTTTAACCCATGAAAAAGACTTCTGGTTCTCAGTGTTACTTTTTCACATAATCTTTATATATTAGAATATATAAAAATATATTTCAGAAAAATATAATTCAGAATTTGTATATTATAATTTTAAATATACATAAATATATAATTCTGAATTTATATATAATTCCAAACATACACAAATATATATGATTTAGAATATATAAATGAATATAATTGAGACTATATAATATATTTTATATTTATATATGTGTATATATGTATTTTTCTCAAACAGGCAACACTTTTCAGGGTTCAGGGATACAGCAGCACATGTTTTACAAACTAAATTTTAAGAAATGTAAGTTAAGAAATAATGGCTCACAGCAATGCCCTCCAGTTCAGGTAATGAATATCTAAGTTGGGAGCCTAGGATACAGTGTACCAGAGACCTTAAAGGCTGCCAGGCCTACCTGAGTCTCCAGGTCGGTTGAGACTAGATTACCACTGAGGGCCAGGCCAAGCTGCCAGCTCTGGTATCAACATTGGAGACCGGCTTTCAATGCCAGAAATGGCTTCCATTTAACCATTGTCAGAAGCCATGTGGAAGAGGCGATTCCTAAATCCCGGGGAGCTTTTCCATAGATAGTGGCTGTCCTATCTGTCTCCTCTGCAGGCAGAGGAGCTGGTAAGCCTGTGAGCTGGCTATGGAGTCAGGATTGAAAATTGCCCCCCAGGGGGCCTGTGGGACCCCTGCAATCACCGACTTCTGAGGGGATCCCAGCCCAGCCTCTCTCCCCTCTCCCACTTTTTCTCTCTAGTCTGCTCTGGGAAATTCTGGATTCCTTGTCTTCTAAATCAAAGGAACCCCAGAAGTTACAAGAGCCCGACGCACCGCAGGTCTTCTCCCTCACCCACCGCCAGCTCATATCAGATGTGGGTTTCTCAGATAAGAATATAAAATTAATGCATGCAGGCTTCAGTCCTCAGGGAACTCTGCAACAATCAGCAAGTGTCAAAATGTTTTCTCCAAAGTTCTAAATGAGTGAAAAATAAAACAATGTAATTTCCCCAGGGAACTGATGGGCTGTCCATTTTCTCTAAACATGATCAGTCTGTTGGTTTTTTTTTTCCCCAGAGTGAATCCTTTTGGGACTGTGTGTTGTTACAGGTCCCTGGAGCTTAGAGGAAAATGTTGTTACATTAGTTTAACAAGAGGGAGTCTAAGTCCAGCTTCCTAGGGTGGTCCAGAAGACTGTAGGCAGATTGCTTAGCTGTGCTTCCAGAAACGTCTCATCATTGGAGGAGCAACGACGGACCAGCAACACATCCAGACCCGGGCTCCTTCTCTGGGTAGCACCAGTTAACCTCCAGCATTGAGTGTGACCAGAAATCCTTATTGGAATTACACAAGCCATTACCCTGCTCACTGCGTTAGCGCTGCCCTCCAGCACTCTTGACTGTGTGTCGTGGGAATGAAGTGCTTCATCAATTGGAACCCAAGCCTCTGGATCTTAATTAGAGATGTGCCAACGTCCCTGAATGTAATGGAGGAGGCTGGCAGACAGCTCTCTCCACCCCTCTTGCATTTAATGACTTCATTACTGATTACTGTCCAGAGCGACGCAGAAACCCACTGTGTTCCTCTGGGAAGCAGAAAGTGGCGAATCGGATGCTTGGGGAGGGCAGGTTCTCACTCGCCTTCTGCAAAATGGGGAGAGCGAGGGTCTGCGCTGTCTTCCTGAGACCCTCCTCACCCACCACCCAGCCTGCAGGACTGGACCTGAGGTGGAAGCAAGAATTATTCTTCATGGGCTAGCTCCCAGCCCAGGTAATTCAACATGTTCTTAATAATCTGCTCCGGCGTTATCTGTACTCATCCTCCAGTTCTGGAAAGAGGCAATTGTTAACTCTCTCTCTTGCTCCCCAACTAAATTGACGATTCAGAAAAATAATAGGGGTAGGAGTACAGAGCAATCATCTGAGCTTGCTTGCCCTGGCTTAGCAGCAAGAGCTGTGCAGACAGCCTTGGATCTCTGCGCCACTGTCTCCCCCCTCTCCCGTAGTCCTCTTCCCCCATGCATGTTCCTTACTAACCCTTCCTCCTGCTTGAGACACTGACTCAAAGTGTTGTTGGATGTCTTCTTTACTGCAGAACCAGCTGACATGTTCTCATGGGGACTCTAACTGCTCTGCTCTCCTTCACGCCATAACAGACAACATCCCAAAGGCACACACACACATACTACATTTCGAATCCCCCAGGTCAGGCCACAGATTTGTCCAAGTCATGTCAGCGCTGGAAGGAAATTTTGCTCACTAGAAATGGTGAGAGGAAGAAACAGCCCTGAACACCAGTGGAAGTTCTCAGGAGCAAAAGCCACACGCAAGGCAGACAGATCAGAACATCCCGATTCTGTGGAGTTGGAGTGTTGCAAATCCAGAGCCAAACTACTCTGGGTTATTGTTTTTCCCCTTAAAAGCCTCTCCTTTCGCACCTTATTGCTTGACCTAACATCCCTTTGACTATCAAGTAAGACCTCTGGAATGCATTCTTAGCAGACTGCTGGCTCCCATCAACCAAAAGCCAAGAATGTCATCAGACAACCTCATGTCTACAACCTACAGCAGAACCTTCCAAGCTTTGCTGCTCCGCCTGCCTCATGTCCCCCCAGTGCATCAGTAAATGCCTGGACCTGTCTGTCCTTTGTTCTGCAACTACAAAGCTCATGGCACTGCTTCCATACTGGGACATTTCACTTGGGACAACCTGAATCCTTATTCTTAGGCCAAGCTGACTCACATTCAGCTTAGAACAGACTCTCTCTTCTTTCCTCTGAGGTGAGGCTTCAGTTTGCCCTGACAGAAAAGACAGAACTGGCATGGAGAACACAGTGGCCCTGATCCTAAGAAAACTCACCTGGAAAATAAATGTGTGTATTTACTTGTTATGGTGCTGGGGTGGAAACCGGGACCTCACACCTGCTTAGTGAGTCCTCCTCCTCTGAGCATCACTCTTAGCTCCTGCTTTACTTGTTACTTTGACTCAAGGTCTCCCTAAGTTGCTCAGGGTGTCCTTGAACTCACTCTGTAACCTGGGTGTCTTGAAACAGTGAGTCTCCTGCCTCAGCCTCCCCAGTAACTAACAAAGAAGATGAGGAGTGTGATTTGGGCCCCTGACTGGGCTCATGGCTACATGGTTGCCTGGCCCCTAGTGCTTGGGCAGAACATTCTTACAGTGGGATCACAGGAGACATGGAGAGGAAAGAGAGGAAACCTGCCCTTGAGGGGTGTTGGGAGCCCTCAGCTGCATCCCTCTTTTAGCTTCTTCTCCACCTTTGAGGAGTTTTCCTGTCATAATCTGCTTTCTGTGACAACTTGCCCCACCACGAGCTCAAAATCAACACAGCGAGGGGCCTGCAGACTGGAAGCTCTGAAGCTGGAAGCCAAAACAAGCTCTTCCTCTTTGTGAGTTTATTTTCTTGGGAGGTTTGTCACAGCGAGGGGAAGCTCACTAAGAGCTTTGGTTTTGTGGTTCCAGCTGTGGTTCTGGCTGTGGGGAAGTGGGCGTGGTCCTCTGCCCTAAAGGAAGCAAGTACTGCCTGAGCTTATGATGTGAGCTTCTAGGGGCCTTTTCTGTGTTCACACACCCAGGCTCCCTTCTGGGAGGGATGCCAGGTTCTCTATGTGAAGATGTGCTAGGGCCTGCAGGTGATGAGGGGGAGGGGGAGGCAGTGGTGGGATCGGAGAGAGGCGGCCTTGAAGCACTGCAGGCTCCTGGCAGTCCGTCCCAGCCATGCCAGTCTCCACTGTCACCACAGTTATTTATTGAGCTGTTGCTTGCTCTTAGCCTCGGCTGTAACAAATCCACGTAGGCACTACTTACCACTTCTCTTCCAGAGAGCTTAGCCCAAGACAACGGGGTCACAGATATTTATAAGCAAGTGTATCTATTAAATAAACACCTGCCGTGGCTAAGCCTTATGGTAGCTCTCTACGCCTTTATTCCTCAGCCTCGGCCGTGCTCTGCCTGCCGCTTGTACACGCTCCTTTCTGTTCCGTGTGGCGAAGCAACTCCACTCTGCTGTGCCTTCCTGGCCCCTAGCGCTCCCTGGGGCTCAAGAGCACATCGCAGTGATTTAAGCATCACTCTTAGCCGCCTGATTGCACCCTTGTCCCCTTCTGGCAGGACGCCTGTCAACATGGGGGTACACTTGGGTTGTGACACCTGGTGGGAGCTACTGGCATCCATGGAGGAGGCTGGGGGGATGCTTCTGATTATGCTACAGCATGTAGCAAGGCGTCGCTATCCAGAACCCTCCAGCCCAGTGTCAGTCATTCTGAGGTAGAGAAACCTTGCTGAGAGCAGAGCCACTGGCACCAGGCTGTGCCAGGACTGAGAGCTGCCTGCCCTCTACCAGAGGTGTAATGTCCCAGGCTAACCTCAGCTCAGCAGAAGTCCACTCTGGGTTTATTGGTGGTCTTGGAGCAGGCAACTCCTCCCGGCTGCTGTTGCTGCTGTCACATCGCTGTGTGCCACAGTCTCACCTTCCTCTTCTTCACGTCCCCATCTCTTCACACTCCTTCCTGCTGGCTCCATCTTACCTTACACAGAAGCGTCTCTCTGTCTTGGGAGGTGTCCATCAGGCAGCAGGTGGCCTCACCGTGGTTGCCAGTGTCTGAGGTTTCCGAGGTCATTGTTGGCTCTTCTCAGCTGCCCTCTAGGCCAAGGGAATAGCCAGGTTTCCCTGGATGCCCATCCTCCCCGGCCGAGTGCAGGTCTGCCTGGCACAGGCTGACACTTGGGATGTGGAAGCCGCCGCATGCCTGCACCATGGGAACGACCCAAGTTCTCTGCAAGCCCAGCTCTGGCACTGAGGAAAGGCTCATCTTCCCTTGCATCCCACAGCCCAAGCTTACACTCCCATGGGATATGCAAGGTGCAGACAGAGGACCTGCAGTTCACAAGCCTGGTGTTCGCAGCAGAAACCAATGAAGAAAGCATGATTCAAATAAAGACCACTGCCTCTGACCGCCAAGTGTGACCAGGCGCCCCTGTGCTCATGTGTGTGCAAACAAACCGGAGCTCACATGTGTACACACCCCCCTGTGCTCACTAGGACTAAGGGTGCTGCCTTCCTGCAGAGGCCTTTCTGCCTGTGCTCTTCCACTTGCCGTGACTCACAGCCTAAGGTGCTATGTCCCTTATTCCGACTAGTGTGAATGGTGGGTGTGAGCACGGAGGGGCTGGCTCCAGCTCCTGCAGGGGCAGCTACTTCCCTTCTCCCTGCCCCCGGTGCATTTCTCTAGGTCCCCTGGTCTCCGAGCTCCTGCCACCTACATCCACGGGCCTTGCATACCAGAAGGGCACCTTTCCCTGCCTCTCTCTTCCTCTACCTTGCCTGGCTCCTCTGCGGGACTGTCTCCTGTTCCCTCTGACCCACGTGCTATCTTGGAGGGCTCTGTGGTGAGCAGGTCAAAGAGCTCATCTGTGCATCTCAGGGCTCAGTCAGTGGCCTGGCATGCAGTAGGTGCTCAATAAACACCTACTAGGTCCTCAGGGGAGACTGAGTGGATCAAAGGCTCTCCCTTGGACCTATGAACAGGGGAGGGGGTGGAAGGTGAGGTGGAGTAAGGGATGCCTAGGCTGTGAACACCATAGTCTCTTTAGATGGTTGTCCTGGCCCTCATGGACTCCACACCTCATGGGGTGACATTGTGACACCCACAAAATCAGGGGTTTCCTTCAGATTTTGCTAAGGCACAGGCTTCAGTTATTTTTGGAGTCACACTAAGACATCTTTGAGGGACCACGATGGCAGATGTGTTAGCATTGGGGACATTCTCAGTTCAGCAGTGTGGCCATCAGTCTGAGTCTTGAGTGAGTGCTGGCTGTGTGAAAGGGGCCTTGAGGATCCCAAGAACCAGTCTATCTCTGCCGGACTCTCAGGACAAGGAAAGGTATGGAAGCCACATGTCACAGTCTGGAAACCAGCAAAGGAGAACAAGGGCTTGGGCAGAAAGGATACTCAGCCCCTCCCTAGTTAATCCCTGCCTTTTCTGTGGCAAGCCACTCCTCAGCAAGTTGCCCTCAGGCCTCTGCTCTGGTGAGAACCCCATGATTGTTGGGAGACCCTGCCATTAAAGTCACAGTCTACCATGCCCAGATAGCCCTCAACACAAAATGGAGGACTCCTTTTCTCAGCGGGGCTTCCTCTTCTCTGCCTGACCTTATCTGGAGAGCATCTCTAAGCACAGAAACCTGATGTTGCTTGGAGGAGGACCCTGCACAGAGCCTCCTGCAAGTGCTACTCAATTCAGCACAAAAGTCTTCCTCCTTCCCCCTGCCCATATGACAATTAGGCATTATGTTATGACCAATCAGCCCTTCCTGTCTGTAATCCTAAGAACCCTTATGCACCTCACCCCTGAAACAATAAAATGAGCTGCTTCACTGAGGCTCACTCTCATGTCATACTCATGGCCATCAGAACCTCACTCATCATTTCTGCTCCCTTTGTCCTTGTGGGCCACCCTGGGGGTGGGGGTGGAGTGGGGGAGAGGACCACACATGATGTTCTTGTCTGTCCCTGTACTGCCTGCTTCATTTGCCTCTGGTACCTGCTCTAGCTCTTCACTTTGCTCTTTGATCAGCCTTGGTACAAGCTATTACCTCTAGAGTCTGAAGAGCAAATACTAGCACCCCTGAAGGTGCCCAGTGCCCAGAGCTCCCACATTTTCCAAAGACGCCATTCCTCAGTGGGACAGGGTACTTTCCAAAGGCCATTTGTCCACAGGAGATTCTGAAGGGGCACCACACCGCACTTCCATGCTTATCTTCGATGGCTGCATTAGTAGGATTTAGAGGTAAGCAGAGAAAGGTCACTAGTGAGAACTCCCACCCTCGGGTTCACATGGACCTTCTGTCTTCACCTCTATCACCTTAGGCAACATCCTCCTCCTCTCTGTGTATACAGTCTCCTCTACAAATACAGTAAGTATCTGGAACTTCTGGCAATTTACCGGAAGGACTTTTTCAGTCATTTAGAACTCCTTCCTCCCTTCTTCACTGAGGGGAACAGGGATTCTCTTTGGGGAAAGAGCCTACTTTGTGTAGGCATGGCTGTTTTCAGCTGTGTTAGCAAATGACTATATGAGCCAGTGAGTTCAGGGTGACACAAATAACAAGGCTGAGTCAATCGGCTCAAGGGGGCACACATGGATAGGTTATTATTGATCCCGAATTCCCTCTCAGTGCCCATGAAACCTGATAACACCAGCCTGGCAACAGCCTGGAGGTGTTCTTGGAACACACAGACCAGGGCTGGAGAGAGCACAGCGGGTAAAGGAGCATTCCACCAAGCCCCACACAGCTAGTTTGATCCCTAAACCAACCTGGGTAGAAGGAGAGAACCACCTCCTTTAAGTTGCCCTCTGACCTCTCTATGTGGGCCTGGCCATGGGCACAGCCACACACTTAAACACTCCCAAATAAAAAGCCAAAAGCACCATGAAAAGAAAATGCAGGCCAACACCTGCCTACACTTGTGGAAGCTGCAAATGCAGAACCAGATGTTTGGATCCAAAGTCCCTGGGGTTGGTCCCTGTGGAGGGTGCCAGGCACCAGGACATCAAAGGGCTCCTGTGAGGACAGAACCTGGGGCCCTGGGAAGAGAAGGGTCCCTTCAAGGCTGGGCATGGGCAGTAGCAGGCTGTAGAGGGGCTGACTGGCCTTTCACAGTCATTCCTAAAGGTCGCCAACTCACAAAGCACACGGGAGACGGGAAGGAACTTGTGGATCCTGCACCTTAGCTTCCGTCTTTCAGGAGGACACAGAGTGTTCATTCTCTGAACAGGCACAAGGCAAATGGCTCCTAGAGATTTCTCCTCACTCAGGAGCTTGCCAACAGCTGGTAGAAGCAGAGAAGGCACAGCTTAGTTAATCCAGCCTCAATCCGTTCCTAAGCAGCAAGGTAGAGTTCCTCCTGGCATCCACGGGTTACAGAGAGGATGACTTTCACCCTTCTTGGAAAGAGTGTACAGGGTGTGGAGTTGAGGGGAGGTTAGGTCTCCACGTAAGCTGAGCCAACGGGTTTTAGGGTTGGAAGGACTGAGTCGCCAGAACTGCCTCTTAGGTGATCTCCACACACCACGAGCCATGTTAGGTAAGTGACGATTGGTAAACTCTTGACATTCCAGAGGTCTAAGCAAATGGAGCACCTGGGCATGCATGAGAGCCCACAGGCAGCACCGTTTCACAGCACCTGACAGCCAAGCAGAACCTAAGCAGTGCCGAGAGTACCCGGCCATGAATTATTCCCGTGTAACTGCTGCTCAACTAAGACAAAGGCCGTTCTGACTTCATTACTTTGCTGTGCCTTATTTATTCTAAGACTGCTCAGCAGAAAGTACGGAAAACATCGTCCTTTGCAGACCCCCCCCGCTCCCTTCCCCCCCCCCCCAGCACAAAGTGGCATGCATCTAATCCCAGAGCTCACAAATCAATTACCCCCAGCCGTGAAAACTCCTGGAGGTCACCGTGGACAGACTGAAGAGGAGACCTGATTTGTCTGGCTTCGGTTCATTAGCAGCTCAGAGTGCCCCTACCTTCGCTGTACCCTTGCTGGAGGGGCTTCAGCCTCTTCCCGAGGAATGGCTATTTCTGATTTCCCTGAGGTCCAAGGACAGTTGAGAAGAGGCAGAAACTGGCTGGTTAAGGACATGTCCTCTAGGCCATTATGGAGTCATCCAACGAGGACAGTCTGGAGGTGGCGCCACGTGAGCTTCACCTGCAGGCAGGTCCCAGCCTAGTTCCTCTGATGCACCAGGCACAGCCCGCCTCCCTGAGGTGTGGGCCATGCCATGGCAGCTTCTCCTTAGTTCCTTAGTGTGAAGGGGAGCTGCAGACACCTTCCTATGCTCTGTCAGAAAAGCAAATTCATTGCCTTCCAGGGTGTGTTTTAGGAAGAACGGTGAGCATTGTCTAGGTTTCACAAGACATACAACACAAGCCTTGGAGGGACAGGGGCTCCCATGGGCGGGGTGGGTCCCCAGCTCTGCTTTCTTTGCTCCAGATGACTGAGCCAGGTCCTGAGCCTTTCTGGTCCCTGGTCTTTCATCTGTAACTGGGCTGTAGGGAGGCTCATAACGGCCACACACCAGAGGCTCAGGGCAAGGTACAGCACACACATTGACATGTGCGTCTTGCTTTTCGCAGGGCATTGATTGGGCTGATAGATCAGACTGAAGTCTGGGTGGAGAATAAAAACACTAATAATTGGGTCATATCGTTCTGGAAGGGCTTGTACACTGAGCACACAGGCTTCCTGGCAGTGTGGCATACACTTGACAACAATCATTTGATGTGTCTAGGGTTTGTGAAATTGGACGGTGTGTCATGACTGACCATTTAGATAAGATCTCTATAAGTGACCCTTGACAGAGAGACAGAGACAGAGAAGACAGACAGAGACAGACACACACAGAGAAAGAGACAGAAACACACACACACACACACACACACACACAGACTTGGTCCACTCTTTCTCACAGAAGGGCTGGAGAGTGAAGACTTAACACTCTCACCAATGTTTTATAGCTATGTGGCATTGAGACCTGAATGTAATAGATAAACCCAGAGGTTTATTAGAATTGCTGTGGTGCCAGAATCCAGGACACTGAGTTTGATGATCACTTCCCCAGGGAAAGGAGCTTTCTAAGAGACAAGGATCAGATGCCCCCAAAGGGCTGTCTGAGTCAGAGGGAGAAGGCGACAGCAGAAATTTCTATTCTCAAGAACCTCACCATAGCAACCCATACCCCTAAATCCAGCACTAGGGAGACTGAGGCAGGGGGATCTTGAGCTCCGGACTCCCTCAAAAACAAAACCAGACAAACAACCACAAAAGCAAACAGGCATAGCATCCTGGGTACCTGACTGCAGAGCAGTGAGCAGGTAAAATGATCCTGGTAAACCCCCTGATTTTCAGGGCTGTTTCGAAGGGCCTTGGAAAAGTCAACCCCCTCCCCCCAGAGCTGCCGACATGCTTGTTCCACTTCCAAAGTGATGGTTCAAACCCCAGGAGTCACAGCATTGCAGTGACCTAGATAATTCAGGCCCTGGAGACTATAAGACAGTCCCAAGCGACAGAGAACACTGGAATGAGGAAGAATTGGACACAAGGATTCAGAGCGCAAACACCTGCCCTGGCTGAAGAGGAAGACAGATACTGGCATTTCAGGATAATTAGCCCCAGACACAGGAGGGGTGGTCTTGGAAGGGGGTAGGAATTCAGGACAAAGTTCCCATATTTCCTGTAGATTTTTATTTTTATTTTTGGCAGAAGAGATGAAATTTGGCAGGATTTTGGTTGATGGAGGTTGGGTCTGTCTGTTTAGAAATGGAAACAATACTGAAGGACATGACAGACAGGAAAGCAAGGATGCAAGGGCCTTCGTCAGAATACTGACTCCCCTGGAGGAGGACCTTAGGGCCCTTCCCCGGGTAGAGGAGATGAGTTGTAATTATCACGGCAACTGTCAGGTGCTTCTAAAAGGCTTCAAGATACTTGAAACTGAGCCAAGGAGGGCTGATATTGCTCCTTCCAAATTGCATCCATAGCAATCTACTTGGCGACCCTTCATACAAAGGTTAATGTCCCTTGGCTCTGGTGTGGATTATCACAGCGTGAATGCTGTACAATATTTGCCTGTGGGTATCCACGTAGAAGTTGCTAAAAATAGGGGCTTTTGGAGATAAATACATGGGAAGGATGAGAGCTGCAGGTAACCTTGGATTTGGGGGGCAGTGTCGCTTCCTGCAGCGGAGGGAGGCAGCCCGGCCTCCCTACCATCCTACCTTTGCCCTGTTAAGCTGCTGTTGGTTTTCTTACTAAAACACGGTTGACCTGAATCATGGATCTCACCTCCCCTGGGAGGTATGGACAGGCTTTATTTCCCCAGGAAAGCTTAGGCTAGAGGTGATGGCCAGAGCTGGTGTGGTTCAGCCATGTACAGTTCGATTTCCAGCTTATCCCTTTCCCCAGAGACATCTGCTCCCAGTTCCCACTCCGTTCTTGCTGGGGAAACTCCAAGTGACCAAATTTAGGAAAAGAAGAAATGAAAAGAAATGCTCCATTTATCAGAAAACAATCTTCTCCCTCATCAAATGAATTTGCCCCATGTTTCCTGACACAGGAGTGGGCTAGCCTTGTCCTTCATGCCCCTAATATAAAGACAAGTCTGAGGACACAGCTTCCACCCCTCAGTGAGTGTCTTCTCACCTCAGTCTGCCTGGGCAGCTGTGCTCAGGAAAAGCCTCTTCCTGTTTTCCATTCCAGGCATACACGTAGCCCACCCTGGCTGTCAGAAAAGCACCTTTAGCAAACCCAAAGGTGAGGTCCAGCCACCCCTGTCTCTCAGCACTCTTTTTTTCAGAAGAGCAATCAGACAAAGGCATTTCCAAGAGTCTGGTCATAAACTGGGTCCCTGACTGAACAGTGAGTCTCTCTTGCTGCCTCACAGTCACGGACTTCCTCCTCACCCCTCATACAAACGCCCAACTAGTGTCCTCCTGCACACATGTGCACACAAACTCATCGGATCATCCCTCCAACTGCCTGAGTAAATCTGAAACTTTCATGGAGGACATGGAGGGGCAAAAAGACTTGTCACCACATCAGTGTTTATCCTCCTCACCCTCTCTGGGATGGTTCTCTGTGAGCATACATTGTTGCTTAAAACCGAAGGGGCCTTTTCCATCTAGGGTTGGTTTATTTTCTTCCCAGGGTAGATAAGGCAGTGTGCGAAGACATTTTGGTTATCTCGGATGGGAGGGGATGCTGCAAGCACACTTTAACCTTCTACAGAGCCCAAGAGGCCTCAGTAGTGACAGCCACCCAAGGTCAGGGGTGCCAAGGCTGGCACTCTGGCATGGCGGGGATGGCCATGAAAACAAAATGAGTAAAGTTCAATTCCTAGGAGGAACCTCAGCCCAGGGTATGTGGACTGTGTCAGAGCCTTACTTCAGAACAATGGAGGAGGAGAAGCAGTCCCCCATTCACAGACCACACACCCCTCCTAATGACAACGAGAGGAACTCCCACCTCAATTAGAAAGCACAGCAGTAAACAGCCAGTGACTTTGCAGTCATAGTCCTTGGAGGGGCTGGTCTCCCCAGCAACTGTGCAGGGATGGGACACCTGTGCTTATGACCAGGACATCCTGGTTGAGTTATGGGTGAGGAGAATGACCAGGTCTCCCTGCTGCTATTAAGCTATTTTATTGAAACAGAGAGTCTTGTTGTGTCTGGTTCTATTAATAGTTCCCCACTGGTGACATCACCCACATCCCCAGAGAAACATAAAAAGTTTCAATTACTAGAATTCAAAAGAATCCTTGCAAGCCTGGACAGATAGACGGAGATATTAGACCAGAGAGGACAGAAGAAAGTGTTAGGCAGGGCTGTGGGGAGGGACTTTAATTCAATGCTGGGTAGTGTTTGAATAGGACGATGAAATTCATCACAGGAAGAAGTAGAAACCTTCTTTGGCTTGTGACCATATTAAATATAATTTTAGAGGCACCAGATACATTTAGCTAGATATTGGAAAGGGTAGAAGAAAGATCTGTTGAAATAAAGCTTCGGACAGCTTGTCCCATATGAGCCCATCACACACCGCCTGAGGTACACAAGCTAGGAAAAAGGGAGAAAAGCCGAGGAAGCTTATCAAACCTCCTCTTCAATCGTGTTCTCTCCTCCATTTTTGTCTGGGACGTACAGAGCACAGCCGCTCTCATTAACGCAGATTTTAATGGGAGATATTCGTCTGCATTGCTCCATGGTTTCTGCTTGCATGGGGCTGCCATTTACAAGAAGTGTAATAGCATCTTTGAGCTTTTTAATTAAAAATTAATTAGGAGATTTAAGCACAAACTCATTGGGGGTTACTGTACAATAACATGTTTACAAAATTAGGTCTGGGCTCTTTGTTCCAGCTAAGTGTTTCAATCAATTCTGTGTCTATTAAATGTAATTACGTATGATGCTTTCTTAGAACGATAAGGCAGCCTTTAAAAGCAGCTGGGAGACGTCTACACATTCCAGTCTGGAATTAGGGTGACTATTAAGAGTCGAAGGAAGGCAACTGTAGCTGGTGAATCAGCGACAGGGGCGAGCTTGTTACAGTTTCTGTCAGATAGATACATCCTGGTGGCTTTCCAGGTCTTGCCCCTTGCTTCCCATTCTGTCCAGTTTTTCTCATGGTGAAGGCTATAGATGGACTGTCACCTGGAAATGTGAGATAAAACATACCCTTTCCCTCCAGCTTTGATTTTGGTCAGTGTTTTATCACAGCAACTGAAAGCAAACTAGGACAGAATCCCTAGCCTTTTATTTACTTTTAAATTTTGAGTCACGTTCTTGCTAAGTTGCCTAGGCTGGCCTGGAGCTCATTCACTCTGTAGCCCAGGCTGGCCTTAAACTTGAGATCCTTCTGCTTCAGCTTTCTGAAGCTGGGATCATGGGCCTGTGTCACCAGAACTGATCAATAATGAAATTTCCACTTGGCCTGAAACAACTTCATTGCAGTTCAGAGTGTCAAACAGGAGGGGAAAAAAAAAAAGATTAGAACTTATCTTTTGAAACAGCAAGGAGATTTTATGCAGACTTTGGGGGCTTCCAGGGCAACCTTCCAATGCCCAGTCGCAAAGTGGCGCTGTGGATGACATCTTCAAACCGCTGTCCACGGCTGACATCAGAAAGGTTCCTGTGGAGGAGGGGTCAGGGTGGTCTGTCTTTGTTAGTGCCCGCTGGGCTGGGGATCGGGGTATTTCTGGCCTTGTTTGCAGGCAGACATCTGTGCTTTGCCTTTGATTCAGGACACAGCTGAACCAGAGCTTCTCAAGGGGCTGCCACGTTACCTCCCTGGGCCCCCTGGCCCCAGGGCAGGAACTGCCTGATGCTGGATATGGGAGAGCCACCTCCATGGTGTCCCTCTTCTGAGGGCAAGGCTGGGGGATCCATGGGCCAGCTCTCTCCTCTTCGCCCGGCTAAATGCCCTGGGCGACTGCCGTTTCTGCCTCTGTCTAATTATGCTCGATGCGAGATGAGTCAATAAAAACCCCATCTGGCTCTCAGCGAGCAGAAGGCTGCATCTGCCTTGAAAATTCATAGGGCTGAACTCCTAAATCACAGGCCAGGAGGGTCTATGTGACAGGGCAGAAACACGGACACGAGCTCTCAGTCACTGAGACCTAGTTCATCTCAGTGGGAGGAAGATGAAGCCTGCGATCCACTTTGTTCTGTCACTCAGAAGAAACAGGGGCGGGGTCTTGGAAAACCTAACCTAACCCCTTGCATGGCACCCACTGTAGGACCTTGAGACCCAGAGACCTTGCTCTCAGGTCATACTGAAGTCCCTTGGACCCCTTGGGACAATCCAGGCATCATTGCTGCAGCCTTGGATCTGCAGGCCTAAGCCCCCAACACTGATGGACCATGTCAGACTTCTCTGACCATAGACTGTCCCTGTACCCTCTCTGTCCTTCTGAAATAGTTGAAGGTGAGGAAGAGTCCGGCCAAAGGCAGAGTGGGTCAGAGATGCCTGCATCTCTGAGAGAGAAACCTCTCTCTGACTTCAGAACAGAGCTAGCATGCAAACATCATGCCCCAGAGGCTTTGGCATTTGGGGACTGACCCTACCTTCCCTTCCACTGTAGGCTGACTCCTTCAGTGACTGAGAGTCAGAATGACCCTTTCTCCACTAAGGTGATTTTCGAGGGGTATTTTATCACAGCAATAAGGAAGGAAGAAATAGTTTCTCTCTGCAGCTGTCGGTGTGATTCTGTCTGAGCCACCTCTTTGTGTGTCTCAGTACTGTGAATGGTCCACACTGTGTCCTGTCTCATGTCAAGGTTACATGTTGAGCACCTGTGTGCATAGAGCCTGGGTATGAATTCTGCCTCAGCCCCATAAGGGCTGGATCTGCAGCTTTGTACAAGCATCACGCTCTTTCTTAAGGCTGTGCTATGGTCTCAATAAATATAGCTCAGAGGAAGGCCATGGGTTAGTTTTTAACATGTACTTACTTATTTTAACTTTTTATTTATTTATGTGGAGGTGGGGTATGGCTATGTGCTAAGACAAGTGTGCGGAAGTCAGAGGAGAATTTATGGCTGGGAGCTGATTCTCTCCTTCTATCATGTAGATTCTGGGAATCAAACTCAGGTGATCAGGTTTGATGAGCAAGCACTTTTACCTACTAAGGGATCTTGCTAGCTCTGTTCTGAAGTCAGAGAGAGAACTGGACATGCTCTGGCAGGATGAGGCCACAGGCCATAGGCCCTCAGCAAGAGCTCCCTGTTCATACCGCACCATGACAGTCTCCCCCTTTCCCTCTGTGTAGGAGCTTCTGGTTGAAAGGATTGTAGCTTACAGTTTGTGGTTGGTTTGAAACTCCAGTGTCAACCCAGAATGAGAACCCAAGGAGGACAACAGGTTGGTGCTGTACTGGTGACCACATAGGCTTTTTCCTGTGCCACATAGATGGAAGGACCGGAAACCGTAGCGGTGGGGACTTGTTTTCTAGCTGCCAAAAGAACATTCCCCCAAGGTCTCATCTTCCACCAGATTCTTAGCTAAGGCTTTGAGAGTCATGAGGGACAACTAGAGAGGAAGCCTGGCCCACTTGCCCAGGCCCCTAGAAACAACACACCAGCTGTCTCCAAGAGGAAACACACATTCCGTTTCTCAACGACAGACACTTTTGCTTAAGGGCTGAAAGCTAAATATGCAAGGCAGAAAGAGATTATCAACAGGAATTAACTTACAACCCCATGGCTAAGAATCTATTTCTTTACTTGGGTGCTCTCTTTATCACTGACACTGAAAACAACCAGATTATCTGGTAGGCAGTAGGGAGCAGCCATGGGCCACCTGACTGAGCTGAGCCCTGGATGGGGCTGAGCTGGGTGCAACAAGTCTTCATCCCTGAAGGAGGAGCCGACGTGTTGCCCACAGAATGGTTGGCACAGACCAGAACAGACAGAAGGGGCAGTGGCTATGACTGCAGGACTTAGGATCAATAAATACCCTTTGTTCCTCTTTAAATTACCTCGTTTTCTTTCAGGACTCTGAAATGAGAGATGTGGATTTTAATTGATCGCTATCACGTGCTTTGCATCTGACATCCTGACAAATGTCAAACACATTTACATACAGTAATTGTTGTTTTCTTTTTTAAAGATATGGCTAAAAAAGGAAAGAGGAGAAAAATGATTCTTTTCACCCTGCAGTCAGGTTCATCGCTGCAGACTCGGGTAGATATTCTGCTGTCTGAATGTGAACGTTCACCATGGACACATCTGGAGATGAGTGACCTTGAAGGTTCCTGTTCAAACAATAGTGAGTTGCAAACAGAAACCTTTGCATTGAGTTAGGGAGCATAGGGCATTGTGGGAATATCTCACTCAGGGGCTCCAACTCATGCTTGTATGCACCTGGGAGCTGCTGACAGGAAATAGGAAAAGCTTAACTAGGAACTGGGACCCCGTGATCTGTGCAAAGAGGGTAACACAGACTCAGTGCCTCCTTTGGCATAAATGTTGGCTGAGCTTAGACAAAGTTATGGAAATGGAAACATAACCTCTCCGCCCTCCAATAAACTAAGTAAGAAAGCAATGGGACTGGTGATTGTGCAGGCGTGTTTTGGGCTTTTCTATTCGTTCTCTCTGAAGTCCAATAACTGAGTGTTCTTTCACAAGTTCCCCTGCCACTGATCCCGACCAAGCAAGAAGAGCCAGGCCTGGAGCTCAGCAGCTCAGCTGTTCTTATGACAAACCCCAGAAAGGCTCACCTTCTAAAGGAGGTGCTTCCAGAGTGAAGGATGCTAGGCCTTAATAACCACAGACACTGAGATCTCACGGTGTCCCATGGGGCAGAGCAAGTGTCACCTATTTCACAGATGTGGAACAGGAGGCTGATGGGATTGAAACAGTATGACTCACAGGGGACATGAGTTTAAGTTCTGAGCTATAGGAGGTTCACTTCCTCCTCCCATGGGCCCGAATCACGCTTTTCAAATCTCAACTGCCTTCCAGCTTCTTGCTGGGCCCTGCTAGGACAATGCTTGTCTGGTTTCTGAGCCCAGTGTGTAGGCCCCCCACCCACCCTCTTGTCTCTGCAGCATCCCCTAAGTAATGTCTTACCCTTTGGGCGCTCTCTTTCTGCTTAGCTTCCCCTCAGCAGGCTCTCACCGCAGGGCTCAGTGGGAGGACTGTGTGCCTGCCGCTGCAGCCTGGTTTGGTTTTGCCTGAGCTGGCTGAGCAATGCTGTTCTGCTGAAGCTCATCACTGGAGACCCCAGCTGTATGCAAAGATCTCCACAAGCCACAGGTATACCAACACCCAGCATTGGTGTAGATTTGGATGGAGACCTTGTGTCATGGTTTAATGTGAAGCATCACCCATGGGCTCATGGGTTGAATATTTGCCCTGCAGGTGACAGCACGATTTTGGGAGACTTTTGAGAAGTGGGAGTAGATGGAGGAGGCATGAAACTGGGGTGTGCCTTTGAGCGTTGCATGGGTTCCTTGTTCCTTTCTCTCTCTGCCCTCCTGGGCTGCTGCTATGACAGTCACGTGATCCTGCTGTCATGCCTCACTGCCATGACAGACTAAAACCTTCCACAGCCTTGAGCTAGTCAGCATCATCTCCCTTAGGTTACTTCAGCCCAGCCTTTTGGTCGTGGTGCTTCATGCCTCATTCCTAAGAAAACATACTGCCTGGTTCAGAGTGACAACCGTGCAAAGGAAAGAATGGTCTCAAAATAGTGAGAAGAAAACCCTGATGCTGGTGATTTCTCTGTGCATCTTCTGGTCACTGGGAGGGATGGAGGTCTGCCTTCCTCACACCTGCGCTTGGCTAGCCACATCGTTATAATAACCACAGATGATAAAACCAGATGAAACAGCAGGTGACACAGAAATGAGTGAAGTAGTCAGACTAGACTGCATGTGTCCTGAAGCAGAGGGACATGGTGTCCTCTGACATTGCAACACAGAGACCACCCTTGTTTCATTGAGGCCACGGGGTTCTCAGAGAAAGTGTCCATGAATTCTTGGTGTTTGTCTGAAATAACACAGCTGAGTAAAAACAAACCTGGGGAGGAAGTGAGAAAGAATGTTCCAGGGGTGGGGTCACATCCTGTTCAAAGGTCCTGGGGTGGAAGGGATCTTTATGGAGAAAGAGATGAAAGGGAGACAACTGATGGTGCATAGTGAAGGGTGTCCCCAAAGGGCGATTAATGGGCTGCCCCAAAGCAGATGTGTAGAGTTTGTTGGACACGGCCAGGAGTTTTGCTTTTAGTCTGAGAGTGACAAAATATTGCTGAAGGATGTGAGGCCAGGGAGGGCTGAGGTGGCCGTACTGGGGAATTGACTGTGTTATCCTTGTGTGTGAGGATAGGAGATGTTAGCTGGTGGTCACTAAGTGGTGAAGGTGAGATCTGCTGGGCCCTGAAAGGAATTGCTGGCCAAGGGCATTCTGAAACATGCTGCAGTCCTTCAGCCCACTGCAGGCCATTTTCTAGCTGAAAATGCAGGCCATTTCCCCTGCTGTCTGCTTTCCTGGGTGTCAAGAGCAGTCCTGAAAAAGGTCCCTCATGCTCACGGCTTTTTCACTTGGAAATCACCCTGCCAGGTTAACTTGTTCTCTGACAGGCCAAAGCTGCCTCCAGCAAGCAGAAAGACAAAGGTGTCGCTTGGCCCTCAACTTGGGTCTCTCAAGAATGTTCCACTGAAAGGACGCTTACCTCAAGTGAAACAATATTTACCCTAAGCAGCAAATGCACTCTGTAGCAAATCTTTGATGTTGGCTATTTCTTTGAACTGTGAAGAGCCCCGTCTTCATCAGGCATCTCCCCAGCCAGCCACTCCTCACCGCTGTCAGCTCATCATAGATTAAAGCCTCTGTGCAGGCCTTTCTATCTGTTCTCTTCTGCACAGGTGAGATGAAAGTCAGTGTGAAAAAGGCATAATTTTCCCAAACTGAATGGGGAGCCAAGGGAACAGGACCACAGCACACAGGGGCCACAAATGGAGGCAGTACCTTCCTGCCCCTCGGGAACTAGGGCTTCACCAGAGGGAAGTTGGGGCTCAAAGGCTTCATGCATGGGTCAGGATACAAAATACCACAGGCCGACCTTTCAATGGCATAAGTTACATTGCCAATTTCTTAACCTTATTTGTACACTCATATATAAGGCATAATGAGTTATTTAATTATGATGTGTAAGGCCAGGAGTTAATGAGGGTACTAGTGACAAACTTTAATGATTTTTTTTTCCTTTGCCTGGAGATAATGGACCTCTGGCCTTACCTAACACTGGGATGATAATCAGATTCCTATAAAATTAATCTTTGAACCCAAGGGTGGCTGTGGCACCGTCTCTCTGTCCATTCTGCATGGGGCTTGGAGGGAGGCAGACAGAGCTAGCTAAATGCTTTGTGGGACAGGGAGCATGGTCAATCTGTGACCAGGGAATGGCCCAACAGCTCTTGTGGGAAATCAGTTCTGTCACCAGAGAGGAGCTTGAAACTGGTCTCAAGTAACCTACTAACTCATGAATAGACTTTGGGTTTATCCAGGCCCTACACTAGCCATGGAGGCTGCTCTGCCCAGCCTCTCAGGTGACAGGCCATCACTGAGGAGTCAAGGCAGGAAGTTAGAACTCCCATGCATGCCCTCAATCTGGAGCTGAGAGAATGCATGCATCTCGCTTCCTCTACCCAAACCCAGCCAACAGTCTCCCCATATCAATATAGGCAACAAAGACAACCCCCACTCACACACATACCACAAAAAGCTACTGTGAGGCCAGGGGCCACAGTCTGTGAGGCTGTGTCAGTGTGGACTGTTTTCCTCAGTCCTGTGCCCATGGACTCACAGAGTTAACCACAAACTCGCTGGATTGCTGAACAAGCAGAGCTGAAGGCTCAGGCTTCGCAATGTGACGTCGTGGGAGTGGGGGCTCTGTGAACAAGATACAGGCCCGCTCTTCGGGTGACAGCATAGTCAGGTGATGGGTGGTTGTTTGCTTGGGTGGAAGAGAAGATTTGGGGACAGTGAACAGGGTCTGTGGGGTCTAGGGTAGCTGAGAGCTTGAGCAACTGCCCCAGATAAAATTTCCTTGGAGACTTCTGGACAACGTGGCATGCTGAGCTCAGCTGGAGCCCTGGAGGGAGCAGGGAGTTGGTGCCTGCGGGTATGGGGTCTCGGACAGGAAGTCAGTGTGTCTTCTAAGAAAGGCAGTGAGGTGGTGGGGCAGTTGGCCAGATCAGAAGGAGCTCTGTACACACTGGAGTGGAGGTTCATCCAGAGCAGAGGAGCCACCTAGGGAAAGGACCCAGCAGGGGCCTCCGTTGCTGCAATGGGCTTTCCTCTGCCCCGGACTCAGAACATCTCTTATTGTGCACACTGTAGAGTCCAGAGTCTGTGTCCAGCTAGAACAGGCTGCCTGGAGGGTGACATTCTAGAAGTTTTCCCCTCAGGAGTGAACTTTATCTGGCCTTCCCGTCTGCGACAGAAGGATTTCTTAGCCTCAAGACTGGAGAAGTTCTGAGCTCCACCATGCCGTGTTGCTAGAGGATAGCCACGGACCAGTGTTCTGTGCTGTTTCCAGTGGGGTTCCTAGCCTGTGCCCACTCTAGGCCAGCTACAGATGTGACACCCCCAAATTCCCTGGACATGATCCAGTGTCCTTGTCCCCTCCACTGGTTCTCAGGAGCCTTGCACATTGATGTTGGAGAAACTGGCCCAGAAGCTGGCTTTGTCTTTGGCACAACAACAAGCTCTCCCCTTGTTACTAGAGCCCCATGTTCCCCAGTGGCCTCCTACTCCTCCCAGCAGGCTGCAGTCCTGAGCATCTAAAGCGGGGATGGCCAGGGCTCATGATGGTTCACTGGCCCAAGTCTCCAGGACCTCTCCCATGATGACTTTCTCAATGCATACCACGCCCTCAGGGAACATGCTTTCCCACAATGCAGCTCCCCATCAGCAATAAGTTATGCAGACCTTCGTCTCCTATAGTCTCCCATGTGCAGTGCTGTCCTAGATGCTCCTCAAGAACATCGCTTTGTCCAATCCACAGGCCCTCTGCCCACCTGCAGCACACACTCACAAGCAGGGGACTCCTGCCCCACCGCCCAGCTCTGCTCACTTACTGTAGCTGTATTCTACACTGGGCTGGATGATGGTCCTGATTCTGAGCCTTCCTTTACCTGCTTCCTCCACATCCTGCCCCTTTTCCAGCCAGACCTGGTCAGTTTCCTGCAGGAAGCCCCTCCCTGCAGGCCTACCTTCCTGGAGTTTCTAACTGGCCTGGCTGAGAATCCAGACTGAGCCAAAGGTTGTCATTTCTCATCCACCCACATTAACCACCCTGTGGAATGAAGTCTCTCATGTGCTGACTAGATCAAGATGTCTGTCGCACATGGCGCCAAGAACTCACACACCCCTCCACCTGGAGCTATGCCTGTCCCTAAACCTGCCGTTGCCAGCAGCACTTGCTGATGCAATTACATCCTGTAGCTAAATATTACAGAAAACAACGGCATCTGAGTGAACTGGAAAGAGGCTGCTGTTTCTGGAAAAAATGGCATTTTGGGGAAAGATGCTGAAGAAGCAAGGTACTACAACATTTCCTGTGAGTTTTATCTCTGAGAGATAGAAATCAAGGGTTTGCAGAGGAAAGAGGGTGACATCCAGCTGATGGCAGGACCCACATCAACTCACCTACCTGTCTTCAGGTTGAATTCAACTCTTCTTCCTCATGGGTGTGGATGGGCAGAGCTCAAGACATGGGCAAATGCTGGCAGATGGACCACTGAAGCTGTGTTTAATGTTAAAATGTTTAGAACACATGCCACCTTCAGGAATGAGCCTGCACTGTCTGATGAGAGCCTGTCTGATGAATTTGTGGAGATTCAGTCAGGAGCTACAGGTAGCTTGGAGGCACCAATGTGTTGGTTACTTTATGTCTCTGTGACCAAATTCCTGGCAGAAGCATCTCAATCAGGGAGAGGTTTATTTTGAATCATGCTCTAGGGGAGACGGTTCATCATGTCAGGAAGACACCACCTGTGGCAGCACGAGCTTTGACATGTTACTTCACACCTCTGCAGATCGAGGCATGGAAAGACCTAGGGTTAGGAGCAATACTGGGCTAAAATCATCAAAAATTGACTCAACAGACACACCTCTGCCAGTTAGGACTCCACAATCTCCCAAAGCATTGCCACCACCCATGGACCAGCTAGCCCCCTGTGGGGAACTTTTCAAATCAGAATTGTAGTAGCCAGTAATAGCATAGTACTCTTTGGAGCACTTGAGAATTAAATGAGTGCTGTAGGTGGTAGACTTAGCAATCCCTGGCACACACCACCGACTCATATGTTAGGAGAAGAGTCAGGTCCACCTATTTCCAAAGAACTAATTATCTATCTATCTATCTATCTATCTATCTATCTATCTATCTACTGACCCACTTATTACCTATCTATCTATCTATTCACCTATTATCTATCTATCTATCTATCTATCTATCTATCTATCTATCTGTCATCTTATTTCTTAGAGACTATATAACTCCTCCGTTTCTTAGATGTCTCCAAATATGGCCAAGTTTTGAAAAGTTGAGAAAATGAACACACATTGAGAAGAGGGGAGAGTGTAGACAGAAGAGATAAAGCAGGGATCACCCAGCTCTCCTGCCTTCACAGTCTCCAGGGTGACCTCCAATAGGCCTCCTGGGACTAAAGCACCACAGCTCAACCCCTGGACAGCCATCCACTCAAGTTTGGGTTCACTTTGCTTGCGGAGTCTGTTCTACTTGGTGTCTGGTTGGAAGGCAATATCTCTTAAAAGGTAAAATATAGCTCATGAAGATTATTTAGCTTTTTTTTTTAGCTCCTTCTGTAATAAAAAAAGAAACATGCAGCATGGAAATGAGCGATTTATGGAAGCGTGTAAAGAAACACATTTTCCTAGCAAGTCGCTGAAATTTAATTTAGAGTGGAACCAGGCAAAGGTTTGCATTTCAAGGTTGCTTGTTTCCCCATTCAGGTGACTTTGCTTTCCCTCTGAGAAAACAGCCAAGCTCGGGGAAGGAGCTACTGTGTCCTTCAAATGTTGGGCACTAGGTCCACCCTAGAGGTGAACAGGATAGTTCACACTGGAAAGGGCAGAGGTGCTGCCCCCTCCAAGCCTTCATACCCCACGTCACCAGATATAATTGATGATGTGTTTGACAAATATCATACCTGCCCTGGGCTCTGCCCATGCCAGGCAGGCGCTGAGTGTTCAGCTTAGTTCACTTGTCCACGTAGTAACTGGATCGTTTGTTCTCATGGTTTTTAAAGTTCCGAGTTTCTTATCTATTCTAGGTTAATGACTGGCCAAGGATCTCTCCCATTCTTGGGGCTTCCTCTCCTTGTGTTGACTATTTCTTTTGCTCTTCAGAATACTCTTAATTTGTTATAACCCTATTTATTAGCTCCTTTAAAAAAGTTTTCTTTTTTGCTGTGGAATGAACCCAGGGACTCATACATGCTACTCAGGCACTCGACCACAGACACACACCCATCTATCTGACAATTCTTAGTGTAGCCTTCTGAGCTAGCCACAAAAATTGTTGGCCTGAACCTATACCTTGAAATGTTTCTTTTATTCTCTCATTTGGTGGCTTCTGGGCTTTCAGTCTTACATGAAGGTCTCTGATTGATTTTGAGTTGATTTGTGTACAGAGAAACTATGTAGGAATCTAGATTACGTCTTCTACATGTTGACATTCAGTTTCCCCGGTACTTGAGGAAAAGCCTGCCTTTTCTCCAAAGTCTTTTCACTCCAGGTCAAGAATCTAATTGCTGTGGCTATGCGGGCTTATTTTTGCATCTCACACTGCTCTGTCTATGGTTCTCAAGTATAGCATGTTGAAGCTGGATTGTCACCCCTCCAAAATTGCTCCTTTTGCTAAGGATTGCTTTGGCTTAGTGAGAGAAAGAGAGAGAGGTCCCAGATGAATCTAAAGGTTTCTTTCTAGTTCTGTGAAGAACTTCATTGAATTTGATGGTGATTATACTGGCTCTGTAGGTGACTTTTGGTGATACGGTCACTTTAGTCAAGACTGTGATGATTCAAATGGGAGAGTTATCTCTTCACATTATGGCAGCTTTGGATATTTTCCTCTTCAGCATTTCTCTCTGGTTGGCACTGGAGAGCCTTTGAGCTCTTAGAACATTCCTATACCCATTTGTCTCAGTTCTTCCAGGCCGCTGGGAATGTTTTATCTTAACTTTCTCCATTATTGTTTTGGGGCTGCAGTGGGAGGGCTGTGGTGACAAATACCTGACAGAACAACGTAAAGGAAAAAGGACTTATTTTGGCTCACACTTTTGGAAGCTTCATGGTTGGTTGGCTCTACTGTTTCCTGGGCTATGGGGTGGGATAATATCAAGGCAGAAGGACATGATAGAGTAAATTTTCTTAGCTTGTGTTTGCCAGGAATGGGGGAGAAGGGAGAGAAGAAGGAAGAGAGTGAGGAAGGAGGGATAGGTGCAGCGTACACCACTGAAAAGCCTGCCTCCAGTGACCTAGTTCCATAGGTGAGGATCACCTCCTAAAGCTTTTATGGCCTTCCAAAACTGTGCCACCAGCTGGGGAGAGGGTTTGCAAGGTTTCAATATCCTTGGTGGGGGGCATTTGCTATTCTAATTACAACACTGATTTCTGCCGTGAAGAACTGCATTTATCTCTGTGCTGGTCAGTTTCTTTTTTGGGGGGGTATAATATTTATTTATACTGGAAGGAAGAGAATACATGAAGATTTTTGGGAACATAGAGGCTTTAGTTCAGCAAGAGTAATCATTCTGCCCTACTTCTTCTCTCTAACATAAAATCATATCTAGGGCAAGAATGCCGAGGAAACATGTAGATTTTAAATTTTGAAAGAAAAGGCTGCAACCAACAGAAAACTCAACATTTAAAAAGTCAGCATATCCTGAATGTGTGACTATCTTTTGGTATTTAAAATACTATGTTATGTTCGCATATACACACTATAACTAATGGCTTCGAAAGGAAGCCACCAAAATGCTTCTCAGAAAAAAAATGTATAAATATATTCTAATATAGTCACACAATCTAATCCAGTATGCTAATATGAATATGCAAGCTAAAACTACATTTGACATTAAAGATGTACATGACAAATAACATAATGAGATAAGGAATTTATGCCAGACAGTTATGCTGGTCAGTAAGTTTAACTGTCAGCTTGATAAAACCTAGAATAACCTTGGAGGGGAGTCTCAATAAGAAATTATCATGATCAGGCTGTCCTGTGGGCAAGTTAGTATGGATTGTCTTGATTGTTGATAGATGTCTGAGAAGCCAGCCCACTGTGGGTGATACCATTCCTTAGAGAGGGTTTTCTGAACAATGTAAGAGAGAAGAAGCTAGGCTAGAGTATTTCCTTGACTTTTCCAAAATCTAGAACTGTAAGTTGGAAGTGTACTCCACTGTGTTGCTTTCAGTCAAGGTGTTTGTCATAGAACAGAAATGGAACAGAAATGGAAGTAGAAGAGCTCCCTTGGCTCTTCTGGCTGTATCTACCCTTGTCTTAGGCCTTCAGTCCTTTGTCAACACAGCTGCTAGAGTATACGATAGGAAGTAGATAGGGCAATCATTCTTTCCTACCCTCCTTTCTCCCTTAGCTGGACACATGGAAACACAAATGGGGGCTGTTTTAAGTAATGCAGAACAGCAGACTGAAGAAATTCAGGGAATATAATAGAGAATGGGAATAACGACCAAGGAGCAAGTTCCACAGCTGGAGAACAGCTACTTAGGGGCCTAATCCTGTCCTTTTTAAAATTTCATTTATCTTTATTTTATATGCATTGGTGGTTTGCCTGCATGTATGTCTTTGTGAGGGTGTCAGATCTCAGAGTTACAGACAGTTGTGAGCTGCTGCATGAATGCTGGGATTAGAACCAAGGTCCTCTGGAAGAACAGTCAGTGCCCTTTACCACCGAGCCACCTCTCCAGCCCCCTCCAGTCCTCTGATCTCCCAGAATGTGCATGTCATCAATTGATGTCACTGCTTTTGGGTGAGGGAGGGATGCTTAGTGCTTGGTCACAGTAAAAGGTGTGTGATGGACCATGAATGAAGAAGGGCTATAACAGATACAAGCATGGCCAGGAGAGGATTTCAATGAACCCACTCCATCTCAGGAAACACAAACACATTAAATATACAAGAAGCATCTTAAAGCATCTAGTTAAAGGCTGGGTATGCCTTCTTGTTGTTGCTGAGTTGTGCCAGGAACTCTGGGATGGGGCTGTGGAGTGGGGCAATCGTCATAAAACCATCCTGCTCTTAAGAAACTTACAACTTGGAAAATTTGCCAAAACCCTTCAAGATGACTTTAAACTATCAGCAGTCAACCTTGCAATAAAGGCTGAGTCCAGACACACCATATTATCTAGATGAACAAGAAGACTCATCCATGCTGAGTCATGCCTAGGAGACAAGTGTGGTTCCACTTTTCTCTGGGATGCCTGGACACAACTGGGCACAGAGCCGGGAGGGGCCACTGAGTGGGATCCAACCTATGGGATTTCCAGTCTGGCTGGTGTTGCAGAAGACTTTCTCCATAGGTAAGTCGGAGACTCAAGAGAAGATATTCAGTAAAACAGCTCATGTGCACCTTTATTAGTGAAACAGCTCAAGTTCCTGTGTGTGTGTGTGTGTGAGAGAGAGAGAGAGAGAGAGAGAGAGAGAGAGAGAGAGAGAGACAGAGACAGAGACAGAGAGAGAAACTCATTCCAGAGTGCACAAATGTTATATGAGCCTTGATCAGTGGGGATGGCTTTCTGGGGTAAATGTATTTAATTGGCTGTGGTTTTGATGCTGGTGATACTGTATTTGCATCTAGGTGCCAGCTACATGACTGCTTGACTACCATGGGGGTCTCCATGCTATGTGCTCAGAGGCAGGCACAGAAACAGGGAAGGAGTTTGTCCTAATCCTGCCATCTCAGGGTGAGATTATAAATCTCAAGTTTGAGATTTCCAGGGTTTGAACATGCTCCATCTCACCAATCCTATGCCCATTTCCCTGGTGGCACAGTCCATGTGCCCCACAGACAAGATCCAGGCTTCTTTATGCCTGCTCAGAGCAGACATGGTCTGCCTCTGAAGGTCACGCATGTCTCCTCTGCACCTAGCATTAAAGGTTAGGACCACATGATCGATGAGTGATGATTCCATACAGCCAGTATGCGTTGATCTAATATATGCAGTGGAGAGGTCCTGGGCTAACCTGGGGTTTGGTGAAACAGCTCAAGTTCCCTTTGTGTGTGTGTGAGAGAGAGAGAGCTTCTGAAGTTTGGTGGATCTTCTCAGGCCAGGTCTACAGGATGGTCCTTTACATGTCTGGGCCTGCTGTCTTTGCTCACTATGATGCTCACTATGGCGGCAGAGAAGGGAGAGGTAGAGGACAGGCAGTAGCGCCTCCCTCTACTCTGGGTGGGGACCTGGGGTTATGTGTAAGCACAGGTAGCTTTTGTTCACCACATCTCTGTGTGACAAATATGAACGATTAAATCCATCTACTGAAATAATTGCTTTCAAGCCAACGAGGAACTCCACTTAGGGTGGCAGCTAAGGTAATGTGCACAGCCCTGTGCTATCTGAAATGGCCATGTTACCCAGAAGCTGGAAGGGACACACATAGACCGCTGTGTGTGTCCCTAGACTGTCCAGCTTTGGGTGATTAAGGCCTTCAAACGTACACTGATTCACCTAGTAGAAAATGTGTTTACAAAGCTCTTGACTGTGTCTCCAGAGCGCAGCCCCCTTGAGATAAAGCTTCTGCAGCTGGGGAAAGGCCTTTACACATCCGGAACCGAGCCCAATTATATTGCGAAGCAGCAGCCAGATTCCTCTGTCCCCGCAGTTCCTGAAGTGTGAAGAGAGAAGGAACAAACGGAAGGAGAAAACTGTACAGCATCATAATGATGAGAGTTGTGGCAGCCTGCCTTCCTGCCACCCCTCTTTCTGCGTCTGTCTAACAAGAGTGGAGGAAGCTGGCAGTTGTCTTAGCCCTCCTCACTCCTCCTTCTCTTGTTGGAAGGCGCCTGTGTCCCAGCCTCCCTTGCTTGGTTCCAGTTGCCTGGAAGTGTCTTGGAATAAATAGCCTGGAGAGTGGCCAGGCATCCTCTGTTTCCTTCTCTTCCGTAATTAACTCGGTACCGAGTTGCTTCTCTGAAATGAACAGCCCTGCTCTCCTTCAAGGCAGAAATTTCAGCAAGGAACAAATGGGAACTGAAGGAAATGTCGGGGTGCTGCTTGATGGATGTGCTTGAAGCCACAACAGAGGCTGCCTCCAAGGAGTCACAGTTAGGGATCAGACATAGTGGAGCCAACGCCACAGTCTCTTTGGAAAATGGAGCACACTGTGCAGGCGTGGGGTGGGCTCCTTTCATATAGATATATTGAGAAAGTTAATCAAAGCAAAGCAGAGTAGGGGAGAGCCAGGGTTATCCTGATAGTGTTGAGAAATTAAGTTCCCATAAGCCCCCATCTTCCTTCTTGCCTCCCTCCTTTCCTCTTGTCTTTTTTAAATGTGTCTCTGCGGAATCCAGAGATTGACTTGAAGCGTCTTCCTCTATGGACCACCACCTTATGAGAGTGGGCTTTCAGATTTCAAAATCCCATGCCATTCCTAGTTAGTTCTCTTACTCTCTGCCTTGTGCTAATGGATAAGGATGTGCTCTCCCAGTGACTGCCCCAGGGCCATGCCTGTCCACCTGCTACCATGCTCCCTGACATGATGACCCATGAACTCTAATCCTCTGGAATTATGAGCCCCATCACATTTTTTTTCTTCCAAGTTGTCTTTGTCATGATATTTCCTCGAGGCATTAGAAAAATAACAAAGATGTCCACTGAGCTACATCCCCAGTCCCTCTCCCTTGTGTTTTTCAAAAATCGAAACCGTCTATGTCATTTGACCCTTTAATTTATAAAAGGTGTATTGAAATGTCTGAGGGACATAGACACTTGAAAAGTGATTTTACAGGAGGCTTAGCATCTCTCCTGGTACCTGCAACTAACCCCAGAGGGGTGCAGATAAAACCATCTCTCAGTGGATTTAACTGGCATGGGCTTGCCCAGTGGTCCTCAGTGGAAAGGCTGAGAGGGTCTGGGGTCCTTCGGGCTGCAAGCACTAAGCAGAGGGAGCCAACGGGAAGTAGGTGGGGTTACATACTCCCCAAGCCTGCTCCCCCATCGCTTACTTCCTCCAGCAGTTTACTACCTAAACCTCCCCCACCCCCAAATGCCACCAATTGGGGACCAAGTGTTCAGTTGCCTGAGCCTGTTGGGGCATTCCTTACTCAGCCCACCAAGTTCTGTTGTGGTTGAATGTAGGCTGTGGAAGGCTTGACTCCCAGACTTAAGCACTTTAGAAACGACTGACTCATGAGAGCACTAAACTCATTGGTGGGTTAATTAATAGATGATATCGCGGTTGACGGGCTCTTAGGAAGTAATATCCAGAGGGAGGAAGGGGGCGACAGAGGTCTGTCTGAGAAGGGTCCATTCTGCCTTTGGACTGCCTCTTCTCCACTCTTGCTTCCTGTCCTCCCTGAGATGAGCAGCTTTGCCTCCATACATTCTCCAACTTTGAGAGTTACCACTACCTAAAAGCAAAACAGGGGTCTGATCCCCAAAACCATAAACCAAAATAAATATTTTAAATGTTTTATCCCAAACCTTTTGTCACATGGCAAAAAAAAAAAAAAGACAAAAAGAAAACCCTGCATGACTCCATCCACCCCAATACCTGGAGAGGGCTGGACCCAAGCTGGAGCATGATGGACAAATGACTCCATCCACACCAACACTGGGGGAGGGCTGGACCCAAGCTGGAAGTCAGTTTCTCTGGCAGTTATAGAAGCCTTGAAGTTTCTTTAATGGGGTCAAGGGTGAAAGGAGAGAGAGGGGTGCTTATCATCCACCTGCTGCCAAATCTGCTGATATCTTCAGAAAGAGGAGAGCAGTAAGTCTGTCACCTGTAAGCATCTGGCAGGGTCCATTAGGCATGCAAATTTTATGCATGAAATTCAAGCAAAGAAGGAGAGGCCCCCAAACTTTATGACTGTAGATGAGTTATGTGTGATCCGTGTACCTAAGTAACGTGCTATAGATCCAGAATATCTACCAGGTATTTTTTTTGAGGGGGGGGGTAGTGGAGAGTAGCCATCTTCATCATGGAAGGGGGTTTTCTACCTCTCCATAGACTTTGGGTTATCCTTGCTCTATCTGTTTCTTCTCTTCCTTTCCTGACCATCACTGAGAGTGTGGTTATTATATGCCATGTGCCATCAAGCACCAGGGAGGTGATGTCTCACAGGCCACTTGGCTTCTGCTCCCACAGGTCATGGGAACTGGTGGCGAACACCGACCTGGATCCCACATCTCCCCACTCCCATCTTTGCCTCTATACCTCCTAGCCTGGGCAAACCTGGACAACTTTCCTCCATCCATTCTGTCTTTCTTAAGAGGAAACAGCAGTGACCTTCATGTTCTAAGCTCTGTTGGTGGCAATTACACAAGGCATGCATTTGAGGAGAAAATGCATGATTCCAGGGAAAGAGGGAGCTTGGTTTTGGGGCTCTTTGGCTTCTTTTCTTTTGGTTTCCTATGGAATCTGGAATCTTTCCCATGGAAAGCAGAAAATGTGGCCCACTCTTTCTCAGCCCATGCTGGGGCCTGGATGGTGGAGGGCAGTGTGTCTGAGTGGATATGGACAAAGGAGGCTGCTACATGTCTTATTTGAGAAGGTTCTTGGAATAACAGAGAAGAGGCCGAAGCCCATAGCATCTGTTTATCTTAGTGAGAGAACATGGCTGGCACACACATCACCCAAGGAAAGCCTTGGAAAGGGCCTGGCAGGAATGAGAGTTTTTACATGTAGCTGACCACCGCAAAAATCTACCACTCTCTGTGGAAATTGGAGTGATACACAGAGATGTCCAGACATCAAGGCATGCTAACACAACAGGAGGCTGAGTGTGTTTAGCAGATGGGAACAAAGCCTCAGGTGTCACAGACAAGCCAGTCTCTCTCTCTCTGCATTCTGGACCCTGAAGAACAAAACAAACTGAGCCCTACCACCTGCTGGGGTGAGAATTCCATGAGCCTCTGCCTCAGTTAGGTCCCAGGTTAGAGTCTCTGAGAGCATTTTTCCAGGACATCCATCAATGGCTACATATCCTGAGCCCATTCTCTCTTCTCTGTCACCTTTCCCCAGGCCTGAGTGGCTCTTGATTTCCCCATGCCTGTGATGATTTGTTTGGCCCTTTGTTGTCTGGCTTTATCTGGTAGGTTCCAGGTAGGGGCTGCCATGGAGTTTACAGTGTCTGAGACACATAATCCCTTGATCAGCCTTTCTTCAGTGGATGAGTGGCGACAGGATGAGGACTAGTTATGGCTGAGACTCAGGACCACAGACAAAGCAAGATCCAGATTTGCAGTGGATCTACAAAGTCACACTATCTCTAATCTGTCCTCTGGATTCCTCTATTGCACATTTCTCAAAGCAAATGTCACCCAGAGTGATTAATTGTGAAAGTATTCACTGTTTTATAACAAGGCCAGAATTAACTTCCATAAAGCCAACCTCAGAGTTTGCCATTTTCTTATTTTCTTTTTTCCAAGAAGTGTGGCCAGAAGTATAAATCCATTTTCAAATGTCAGTTAAAAGAAAAAAAAAGATTTCCATAGACTCCCATTTTGTCTACATTAGATAGGGCATTTACCCAGGGTTTATTGGGGAATTCTCTATGTTCGTTCATCTATGTACTTGTTTCTCTGGTACGTCATTCAATCAAGCAACACTTATTCAGCAATTAGCGGGTACTCAATGGGTGCAGATAGGAGCCCTGCTCTGGGACCAAATTCCCTGAAGGTGGAAGAGGCCTTGGGAGTTAATTTTGGGGGAACAGTCAGAATAAGTCTATTGGACAGACAAAGATGTGGGGTGAGGGATGTATGCACAGCAAGATTCCTGAGAACAAAAGAGGCTTAGTTTGGGGTTTGAACAGAAAGAGGTTCAGTTATCTGTGGTATTGTGAATGAAGGCAGGGTCAGGGGTCTGGAGACTGACCTGGGATGTCAGCCTGTTCCAAGTGGAGGTGCAGCAGCTAGAGGGCACAGCAAAGCTATGAGTCTCCTCTGGTGTTACTACTAATCGTCAACTTAGCAGGGTCTAGACTGTCCTGGAAGAGTAGCCTCTGGGCATTCCAGCAAGGGGGTGCCTGGATTGGGGGGACGAGGAGGAGACAATAGAAGATGGCAGCGCCCTTCCACGGGCTAAGATTGCACAAATGGGTGAAAGCGACCTGAGCATCGGCATTCCTCACTCTGCTTGCCGACTGTGGATGCGACCTGACCAGATGCCAAGAGCTCCTGCCGCCATGCTTTCTCCATCATGATGGACTATCCTTCAAACCGTGAGCCACAGATAAACCCCTCCTTCGTCAAGTCACTTTTGTTGAGCATTTTGTCTCAGCACCAGGTCAAGTAACTAATGCACTCATCAAGAGTCCTTCCCACCGGATGTGCTAACCAATGTGCTGCCAGTGAGGGTGCTCAGTCATGTCGACATGGAACAGGCTGAGCTCCTGGCTTGTTGGAGGATAAACGTGGTGGCCACGGGTTGAGCAGGACCTGGTTTTCCTCCTGGTAGCCTTATACCTGATACCAATGTGTGTTCCATCCAATGGAGACAGATCTTCATTTGTGTGCCCCAAGCCCCAAAGCTGAAATCAATTGAAAACTATCTGCGAATGCCTGAGAAAGACTTCCTCTCAACTGGTCAAGGTCTACACAGGTAAGGTTAAGATGGAAGCTTCAGACACATGCTGTGTGTTTCTCTTTCTGTGCCACCTTCTTCCAGAGTTAGTAGCTAGCCATCTGCCTGGGTCGGGGCTGATCTGTTTTCCCAGCCCAGCCCTATGGAGCTATTGCAGTTCTCTTGTCTATCCTTTCCATGAGTTTTAGGCACACAGCTCTATACAACTGACTTTGAAGTTGCTGTGATGAAATACCATGACCAAAAACAACTCATAGGAGGAAAAGTTTATTTTTGGCTAATGGTTCCAGAGGGAGAGTCCATCATGGCAGAGGCATCGCAGGGAAGCAGGAACAGGAAACTAGCTGACCATATTTCACTCACACATAAGAAGCAGAAAGGGGAGGAGAGACAGGGAGAGAGAGGAGGGGGCTGGTTTCTCCTAAAGGTTTTAGAAAGGTTTTATAACCTCTCCAAACAGTGCCACCAGCCCTTCCAAAGACTCAGAACACACTTTTGATCAAGTGTTCAAGCGCATGTTCCTGTATCTAATGATGTGAGGGTTGTAAATTTGTCATGATTTGGGAGGGTGTTTTATTTTTACATAATCTGGCCATTTGGGTGTCTGCTTCTGAATTTCTCATTCAGGTTCTCCTACTCACTTTACTCTGGGTCTATTTTTTTCTCTCTTGTTTATAGAAGGTTTTGTGTCTACAATGTTGACCTATTTATTATCTATTGTCTGTTACATTTAGTAAACAATTATCTGCTTACCCATTGTTCATAAGGACTTAGCCATCTGAAAGCTCTCCATGTTTAAGTAGCCTCAGATCCTTTGCATGGCTTTCTGAATTTTAAGTGTTGATGACCAATGGGGCTGCATCCTTAGATGCTGGATTCAATTTTCCTGGGTTTGTTTTGATACCCCCCTACCCAACACCTGTTAGAGCTTCCCATATTCTGCAGTTTTGATTAAATTTAAAATGGTAAAACTCTAAACAGATATAAGCTTTTTGCTTCGATCCTATTAAATAACACATCATATTATGATTTCTCGTGACTGTTCTAGAAGCAAGAATTGTCTTGCTATGATTTTATCACTGAAGCATTACTTCTTACCCTTCTGGTGTATAACATGCCTTCTTTAGATAATAAAACATTTACACCCATGTGCTTCACACACAGAGACACACACGTATGCACACCCACACACACAGCAAGGGACACATACACATATGTGCATGCACATGTGACACATCTCTTTTTGAAAGTCGACCTCTCTTCATTGTTTAGGGTTGTCTTGACCAGACTAGTGTCCTCCAGGCCAGAGCCAGGTAAATGTCCAGCTATGTGCCCACCCTCTCTCTGGAGCTGAATGATGTTGCCAAGGAAGGAAATGCCCAGAGTCTCTTCACTGTAGAGTTTGGAAACTGAGACTGTTAAAGGATTCTGTTGTCCCAGGATCTGGATGATAGCACAGTGGGTCAAGCCCCTGCCAAGCAAGTATAAGGACTTGAGCTTGCATTACCCAAACCCATCTGAAGCCAGGGCAGTGACATAAGTCTCAGTGACACCAGAGCCCTAAATGGGAATGAAAGCAAAGTCAGAAGAATTCCAGAAGGAAAGTCAGCCAGCTAGCCTGGCGTTTGTAGCTTGGTAAACAGGCAGCGAGCAACAGACCCCATCTTAGTCAGGGAGGTAGGTGAGGAGCAGCATCGGAGGTTGTCATCTGCCTGCCTAGCAGGCCTCTCCGCACCCTCCCTTCTAAGGTAGCAAGACCACCACACTGTAGGATGGCCACAGCTTTGCTCTGTCAGATTCTCCCAAGCCAAGGAGATACTCACAGCAATTCCTATCCCTAAACAATATCACCAGTGCTCATGAGCTCACTGTCTGTGAGATCAAAGAAAATATGTTCCATAGCTGGCCCTTCCCATAGCTTGGGTGCTCAGGAATATATGGTCATTGCCTGTTCCAAATCACTCGGGTAACTGGGAGACTTTGTCCAGTCTTTAGACTGTGATGGTACCAGCTTTCTTGCTTTGCAGCAGTAGTCACACATGCATTTGATAAACATGCATAGTGATAAAACATAAAACATAGTGATAAAATCTGGGGTGGAAAGAGCCCCACCCCAGAGGCAGGGGCAAATGGTGAGCATGGCAACAGGAGACTAGGAGGACTCCGGGAACCCATGAAACAAGGAGGAAAACACATGGAGAGCGAAGGTTTCAGAGTCAGAATGGCCTCTCTGAGGCGCTCCTCAGGATTCATCCAAGATCTGGGTAGAGGAGGTGAGGGGAGAGGAAGGATGAAAGTGCTGAGGGCTGTCTGCATACAGACCTGTGTGACCAGACACTGTCATTTAGATTCTGTGCAGCGGGAATCACTCTCCTGCAGAGGTTGGGTTGGCCTACTGTTTACCGATGGAGGTTGGTTGCCAGTTTTCTCTCAGCCGAACCATAAGAGCCATCCCTAGAAGCTCAAGAACCACCTATCCTCTGCCCCAACCCATCTGCTCCTCTCCTTCTTCCTAGTCATCCTCCCAACAACTTGTTCACACCCATCCCTCCCCTATCCATTCACACACCCACCATAATTACCCACCCACCCACTCATACATCTGTTTTTCCATCCATACATCTATGCATGCATCTCCCCACCGTTTCCACCCACCCATCCACTTAATCACTCACCCATTATCTGCCTAATGCTCCACCCACATGACTGGCCACCCACCTATCCATCCATGTCTGCACCTGCTTTATCCGTCCATCCATCCATCCATCCATCCATCCATTGGTCTTTGCTCAGTTGTCATTCTTCTTTGTATCTGTTCATGCATTATTATTTTGTTCAGGTACATCCCCAAAGGATTTAACTTTGCTGTACACAGACCTGGTGGACAAGGCACTGAAAGTAAGGCAGGTACTGGGGCTGGCTAATGGAGAAGAGGGTACAGCTACTTACTCTACAGAAGCCCCCACACTCCCTTTTGTCCCTACTCAGAATTCTCTTCCTTGACTGACCCTCAGAACATTCAAGGCACCAGGCCTTGGAAAGGCTGGCCTAGAAGGCTTTGGTCACGTGCCTCCCCCAGGACAAACTTCTCCGTTGGTGGAGGACACGGGGGACATAAAAGCAGTGGATCTACAGCCTTGGAACACCTTTGGGGCTTCACCCCATTGTGATGGCCAGAAAGCTTCATGGAGAAGCCAGATCACAGATCTACTAGACTGGAACCATCCATGCTGCTCTGACATGCATGTCTCACGTCTGTCTCTAGCAGTAACTGGGCTTCAGAAGTGTCTTGGGAATCAGTGAGCAGACACCCCTCACTTCAGGGAGATTCCGGGGCTCCATTAGTTACCGGCATCTCTGGAGAGGTTACCAGGGACACGGCATGGCGAGCATTGCCATTGCAGCAAGTCCATCAGCTCCAAGCTGTGCGGCACAGGAGACTCTGGGACGTGGTCTGATCTGGAACATGGATCTGGAGGTCTGTGTGGAGCAGGGAACAGCTGGGGTGGCCGAGGTGGCCAGAAAGATATGTTCAATTGTCTCAGCACAGGATGAGGTCTGAGGTTGGAGCTACAGAGCCATATTCTCTTCATTCTAATAATTTTTACACCTTGGGTGAGTTCAGCCCAGATATTTCATTACCTAGTGGCTTATAGGTAAAAAAAAAAAAAAAAAAAGAAACAAACAAACAAAAAACCTCAACTATTCTACTTAGATGGTCCATTTCAGAGCAGCATTCTAGTCCAAGAGAGGCAAGGCTGGCAGAGGCCTGAAGGCTGTTAGGATGCCTGTCACAGGTCCTGTTCTCTAGGTCTTATGTCCCACTTCAGGGTCTGCACTGGTTCTCCTCCTCCATGGATTGACTCCCTCTTTCCCCCAACATTTATGTATCCCTTATCTCAGATGCTGCCTTCTTTCCTGCTTTTCCTGCTATATAGACTCCATATTGAGCAATGCATGCAGCCCCTGTGTAATACAAGTTTTGTTTTCTTTAAAAACTCAGTTACTTTATGTAAATGTGTGTTTTTTTTTTTTAATTGCAAGTGTGGGATTTTAGTTTGGCCATAGTTTGTCCACACCTGTTAATTGTCTCATGTGGTGGGACGTGGCTTTTGCCAGCCGGTAATGGGTAATGGCTTTCCACGTGTGGCGTGGAGAGGGGCGTGGTCTAGGGCTCTGAGGATACCAATTTGAGAGCAGAGAAAGAGAAGTATGGCGTTTGGCTTTGGCGTGTGGCATGCACCAGTTTGGAGAGATGGACAGTGTGTGGTTTGGAGCAGGCAGACAGAGAGAAGCTTCAGGGTGCATTGAGCTGGGAGGAGACTGCTATCTGTGTATGCTGTTGATGAAGATTGGTATGTAGCCCTAAAAGACCCATTGACCCTCAGCAGCCAGGAGAAGTAAAGGGGTCCTCTCTTCCCATTAACCTTCTCTCTCCTACCTAGAGTTAAGAGGTTGGAAGAAAGATAGAGGCTTAAACTCCCCAAATAAAGTAGAGTTTTAAAAATGAGCCCTACATCTCTGCCTGACTCCAAGGATTGAAGCCAAATAAGAAAGGTGGGTCATACTTGTAAAATATAATTGTAGGCTTTCCTGGAGCTATGAGAGTGGAAAGCAGGACAAGCTGACCTACTCTTGGGGAAGAGGAAAATACGGAAGCCTTCCTGGAGGAGGTGAGACTTGCTTAGAGAGTGAGGAGAAGACAAACATGGCTGTAAAATAGTGGGTGCTATGAACAAAGACCCGATGGCAGGAAGGAGGTAGAATTCGAGGAGACAGAAGAAAACTCTGTAGCTGCATTACCACAAATTGTGTAGAAAGAGCAACAAGCAAGGTGCTCTTCCCAGTTACCCAACAGCATGGTCCAGGTCTCTCTTGTTCTCAGTCTCTGTCCACCAGAGCTGATTTTCCTGTCCTCTGGAGCTGCCTCCCCTGACACCTGTCTCAGGCACACATGCTTACAGAAATGAACTCAGACAGACCTGGTCTTTGAGAACTCAACTCTGTTCTGACCCCTCTCCATCTTCTTTCTACTTCCCTGGCTCCATTCACGTCCATGAGAGCCACGTTTACTCCAGAACCCCTCACCCCAGGGAAATACCTCAAAAGACCACTTGGGATGGGAACAAATCACCATGGCAACTGCACATTTCTCTGCTGTCTACCTGAATGTACCCAGGCCAAAACTCAGAGGCCAGAGTCCAGCCTGAAGCTCCTCAAACACCCCATAGTCTGAAGGAAGTTCAGCTCTTAGAGGACACACATAGGTTAAACCAGGGTTCCCTCCCAGACTTACTCCTATTCCACACAGCCCCAGACAAGCAGAGACAAAGCAGCCCCCTTTCATGAAGAGAGAGACAGACAGAAGGACAGATGGCTGGCAGGGCAGGGCTGATGAGACACAGTCTGCCAAGCTCTCTACCTGTCAGCATTTAGCACCGTGAACTGTTTTCCCATGCGAGTCACAGAGATTTTGAACCACATTAGAATAAACAGAATTCTGAATTATCTTCTCAGTAGTACATGAAATAACTGTCTGTCACCCAAAGAAAAGGGGGGAGGGATTAATTTCTAAAGTAAAAATCCTAGAAGGGGGAAAGCAGTTTACTTCACAGGCAGCACCCCCACAACAGGTCAAAGGCCGGGGCTGACTGGGAGAGGAGTGGGGGCCCTCCCCAGGCCCACCTTGGAGCTCTAGGAACCATTCACTCATTGGCTCCCGCAGAGATCCAAGATCAAGGATGCTTTGCTTAGGATGAAGAACTTCCTGAATGATACATGAAGAGGAAACCTGTGGCCGGAGCCAGGGTGTGAGGCCTCATGAAACATTCAGCAGTCAGCGGCCTGCTCACATGGACTGCACTCTTCTGACCGAATCTCCACATCTGGCTTTGAAGATGTGGTTTTTTTTTTTTTTTTTTTTTAAAGGGAGCTTTGAAAGTTCCTATGACCTGTTTCCCTTTATTTCCTGTTTCCTCCCAAAGCCAGCGCCTACTGTGTGATGTCCCTAGGGATGCCATCTTTGGGGCCTTGGTCACAATGACCTCATCCTCTTAGTGCCCTATGTGTCATAGGCACAGCAGTCATCCTTCAGGATCTTTGGTGGCTATCCTCTGTTTTTATACCATTATACCATGGGGCTTTTGCACACAATTTCCTTACATTGGAAGGCTCTCACACTGGCCTCCGTTGGGTCCTTCTGGAACACCTACCCCTCTTCAAGCCTCAGAGATGCTACTTCCCCCTGAGACACCTTCCTTGGACTCCTTCATGCCTGTGACATAAATCCAGTTTCATGTGCCTGGTTGTCCGAAGCTCCTGGTATCTTTTACTAGACCAACCTTATGGCACAGGGGGCACTGGGTAGCAAACACAGCTCTTTGAGGGAGGAAAACATTTATTCGTAGACAAATACGAGTGATAATGGCACAGGAACATGGATTCAGGGACTTTTATAGCCACAGAGCCAGAGGCAGCCACTGGTAAGGACACTGCAGCACAGTGAGGTCATTTCTTCCATTGTCTTAGGTACCATCTGATGATCTTATAGACTTGGTGTTCTGCTAAGTTTACCGGTGGGTCTCAGAAGCCTTGCTGGCTAGTCATGGGATTGTCAGAGTTTGGCAGTGAAAGCCAAGTTACTTTGGGCTCTCTCCCTGACACATCCCAGCTCTCAAGGAATAGAAGTTGTAGTCAATCTGTAGCCTGCAGAGTCATCAACACCCATGTGGTTGCTTCAGAGAAAGAACCTCTGGGTAAATTGGTGTCTGTACCTGGTGGCAGTCTTGGAATAGTTAATTCCCCGGGGAGCATGTTCAGGCTCATGTTCAGGCTGAGCGCTGGGGTTGTGCCAGGATTCAGGCCTCCTCTAGAGACCACAGCATCTTCAGACACCACCTCCGGGACCCTTTATTCTGAGAGGGTCTGAACAGGAAGCCAGGCCTTGACTTGGCCAATGGGAGCACTCAGGCTCTGCAGTCAATTGGTTCTGTTGCAATTAAGACACAGTGCCATGCATGTCAGGGCCCTTCTGTGATCACAGGCTGCTCCCTGGCCAGGAGCAAAAGCTCCCGGGGTTACACATCCAAATGGACTGAGGCACAGCAGGCAAGCATCCTGTGTTCCAAGAGGAAGCCTAGCAGGGTTAGATAGCCATGTAGAGCTGGGATGTGCTGCAGACTGTCAGGATCTTAAGGGAGGCCTGGTTTGCTGAGCAAGATAGGAGAAACTAGTTCTGTGGGACCAGGGTGCGATGAGCTCTGGGTTCAGGGACATAAATGATTATACACCCAGAGTATTTTAGAAAAGTTCTCTGTTTATATTCTTGGAAGCTGGAACATCCTCAGACATAGAATGAAAGGAATAGGCTAGCTTTACAGGTTTCTTTATAAATTCTATACCCCATGTTAAACTAAATTTCCCACACTTTTATAGAAGGCAGGAGGAGGAGCGGATAAATTGAGACAAGATCCATTGCAAAGGAATGCAAAAGGTCTCCTCCCTACTGTGGAGGAGTGTCCAGATCTGCAGTACGAGATAACATTGCTTAGTAACTGGTCCAGATGTCACAGTTCCCCAACCCTGATCGAGGCAGGTCCAGAAGGACTTGGCGCCTAAAATGAACTAATCATTTTAAAAGTCAACTACCCAATCTAGTGTCGCCAAGCTTGCAACCTCCGCGATTCCCACGCTCCTTCCTTTAAAACCTTCAGAATTCTGTCTCTTGGGCCTGTTCCTTGCCGGCTTTGGGGGGGGGGGGCAGCCCCGTTGTACGATGGCTGAATTAAATACCTCATGCTATTGCATCGATGATTGGTCTCCTGAGTTCTCTTCATCCTCCTTGGAAAGTTAGGGTCTCCTAGGGTGTTCCCTCTTGGGCCTAACAAGATAGGCAGCCAGGCCTGACAACACAGGCCTCTCATCTCAGCTGTTCAGGAGGCTGAAGCAGGAGGATCACAAGTTCAACGTCAGCCTGGGCTAGGGAAATAGGTAAAGGGCTATCCTGGGAAACTAAGAATCTATCTCAGAATGAGAAGTTTTGGCTAAGGATTTGGCACTGTAGGAGAACACTGGCCAAGCGTGGATGAGTTCCTAGGTTCCCCCAGAACTGCTACACAGGGTAGAGAAAAGGCTGTGTGTAAGGAGCACCAACGGCACCACGAAGGGCATCTATTTATCATTAGTGAGATGTAAATGACAGATCGTGCGCTCACCACTGTTGGAGTCCGGTGGGCTATATCTAAGCAGCAAGTGAGTGCAAACCTCTTGACAGGGAGGTCACAGCAGCAGGAACAGGGGAAGCCACTGGCACTGTATGCCCAGACAGGAAGCAGAAGAGCAAGACCTGTGCTCAGCTCACTTTCTCCTTTTCATTTAGTCTGGAGCTGCAGCCCATAGTATGCTACTGCCCACACTTGGGATGGGCCCTTCCACCTCAATTAAGCTAATTTAGACAGTTCCCCAAGCCCGCACCCTAATATTTGTGTCCAAGGTGGTTCTGTACCCCATCAAGCTGACGAGACTGATGAGAGTCACAGCAGGCTTGGTCAGGGATTAAAACTCTGTCCTAGTTTTCTTTCTCTTACTGTAAAAAACACCAAGGCCAAAAGCAACATAAAGAGGAAAGGGTTTATTTGACGTGATCATCCCAATCATAGTCGATCACGAAAGGAAGTCAGGGTGGGAACTCAATGCAGGAACCTGGAGGCAGAAACTGGAGCAGAGGCCACGTAGGAAAGCTACTTTCTGGCTCGTCCTCCGTGGCTTGCTTACTGTGCTTGCTCATGCAATTCAGGATGATCACCTACCTGCCCAGCGGTGGTACTTCCAAATGTGGGCTGGATCATTCCACATCAATCATTAATCAAAAAACGCCCCTCAGGCTTGCCTGCAGTCCAGAGTGTGTGGGGTTCTGAGCAGAGGTCCCTCTTCCCAGATAGCTCTAGCTTGTGTCAAACTGACAAAAGCCCAGGCAAGACACAGCCCTGCACAGCTCCCTCCCAGACTTCTAGACGCATTCACAGCCACTCTAACAACGGGCTTTCTCACCAGACCTTGGCCCTCCATCCACAGCAGGCTTTGAGGGGCAATTAGTGAATCTGTTGACATCTTCCCTGAGAGTTCCAGGGTCAAGAAAACTAATTAACCTTCGGCTTGCATTCTAAACAGTAAAAACAGCCATAGTGGAGCCTCCTGGAAAGAATCAGAGATAGAGAGGGTGTCGGGAGGGTGGGGTGGAGAAGAAAGGATGAAGTAAGACCATCTCTGCTGTGCTTTTTAAGAAAGATTAGGGAGGGTGGCTTGTTTTTTGAGATGACCAACTGAGTGGAAGACAGTACACAGGAGAGAAGACTGCCTGGCGCAGCCCCCACCGCAAGTGCACTCAGAAGAGCTTTTGCTAAAAGCATTGGCTCTCACTTGGGCCCCAGGGTAACCAAGGTCAGGCTGAAGGCCTGGTGCCTCTGCCTTTGGTTTGTGTCTGTCTTCTTCCCTTTGGGTCCAACTCCTTCTTGGCTCACCATGGTCATTGTGATCACAGGGAGTCTGTCTGTCCCATCACCCGGTTTCAGGGCTGGAGGCACAAAGATCAGCTGAGGTCTTTGACCTGCAGTCACCAAGGTTTCCAGGAAGATCAGACCCCACACCTCAGATAAGGACCCTTACCTATGAAGGTGAGTGTCTACCCTGGGGCCCTGGGGGCATCTGCTTGAAACTGAGGTTTCAAGCAATGAAACCTTCTGACTGCTGTGCCCAGTGAGAGGGAAGACAAGGAGACCAGATCTACATTTTGGCATGGCTTGCTTAAGGACACACGCTTTTTGTTCCCTGACCCTCCTCTTCTGGAGCCGAGTTCCCATTAGCACCCTGAAAACAGTCTTGGGCAAAGGGTGGTCACTGGAGACTTGTATCTACTCTAATAAATGGGGCCATGTCAACAGCAGTGGGGCCAGACTGGAGACACAGCTGCCCAGGGCTGCCCAGGGCTGCCCACTGCCACCTGCAGGTGCCTGAATTATCTCTATTCAGTGTCCTCCCCTTGGGTGAAGCACGAAGCTCAGCTTAGTTTGCAGAAAAGGATTTCAGCAGGAATCCATGTGAAGCTGACTTGGAGTTCATGAGCAAGAGAGTTTAACACAGGTTTAAGAGCAAAAGCGAGACCGTGGGCTTCTACAGGGTTGTGATTTAGGAACTTTATGATAACTGGGTACATGGTTTCTGAAGTCACACCTCACAGGTTGCTAGCTTTTTTTTTTTTTTTTTTTTTTTTTTTTTTTGGCAGCTTTCGGCCATAACAACTGGCTAGGGAAAACCGACACTGTCCTAAACAGGCGGCATCCCGGCATCCCGGTATCCCGGCATCCCGAGGGAGAGAGCAAGGCAGGCAGAACAGCGCTGCAAAATGCAAAATGCTGGCCAGACTGTGGTCAACTGAAAGCTCAGAACCCTGCTCACTGTTTCTCCTGAAGACACATAGGGATTGGCCAAGGAGCAGCGAAGATGTGCCACATGGCCTTGTCCTTTGCGTAAGTGAAGGGTTAAAAGATCTTTAAACAGTGATTCACCAAGCTGCGGAGTTGGGCATGGGGGGGGTGTCTGGGTGTAGAAAGAACTGACCTGGAAAAATGGGCAAGGTGGATTATAGATGGCCTCCCTGACTATGAGCAAGTACCTTCATCTGCACACTTGGGAACATCACAACAAGGGCAGCAGGAGGGCTCAGCAGGTGCCTGATGTGCAGCCAGGCACTGAGACCCAAACCAGACCCTCATGGCTGAAGGAGAATGGCCTCCTCGCAAGCTGCCTGCTGGCTTCCACGTGGACAGGCACAAGCAAACAAACAAATGCATAATAAAAGCGGCACACTGGAACCCACTGCTCTATATACCAAATAAAACATTAAGCAAACAAAAGACAGCACACGCATAAGCCAAAGGGGGGGGTGTTAGGAGAGGCGGGAAGCTGTAGCCCAGTCAAGCACAGGATTCATGGTACTCACATGTACTGTGTTCCCATGTTCTTGCCACCACCAGAGGGGCTGGTCCTCACAGGGGCACACAAGGGGCCTCACAAGGATCAAGGGACTGGCACACCAGTTTACAAGGAAAGAAAAGAGGCCAGGTTTTCTTTTCTTCATCATTCCACCCTGCTGGAAGGATCGCTTTTTTTTTTCCCACAAGGCCTGACTTGGGTGTGGAGAACCTAGATTAACTGTTAAGAAGTGGAAAAGCTACCGAAGACATTTTTTTTTTTTTGCCTTTATGGTGTGTGTGTGCGTGTGCATGTCTGTCTTTTCACACATGTGTGCATGCATACCCACCCATGTTTGAGCACACAGAGGCAGGAAGGGGGCATCAGGATTCCTCCTCTGATTGCTCTCTGCCTTATCACTCCTGACAGCGTCTCCCACTGAATCCGAGCTCACCACTTTTGGCTAAACTAGATGACCGGTGATCTGTGCCTATGCCTCTCGGTGGGGGTTACAGGTGCAGAGCTACCCCTGGCTTAATCATGTGGGCACTCAGGATTCAAACTCAGGTCCTCACAGGTGTTCTTGCCCACAGAATCATTTCTCCAGATCCAAGACATTGTTTACTTTCTTACTAAAAATTTTGCTTCAAGTTTTCTATGCCCACTCATGGCAGGATTTAGACCCTTCTGTTGTGGTTTTGAGAATAATGGTGCAAAGCATGGCTGTGGTAAATTAAAATGCACCTGCTGGGCCACTCCACAGACAAGTGGCTACTCCCCTGTCTTTGAAAATACTTTCAAGATAAAATACGTACTTGTTGGTTCTGTTTTTTTTTTTTTTTTAAAGTCCAGAATCTTCACAGATTTACTGAAGAGGAGGGGGTGTTTCATGTAAAACGTGCTTTTCCTTGACATTTAGAGGTCTTGGGAAGTGGCTTAGTCTAGATCTCGTGGACATCTTGATATTTAATTAAATCTCAGAAATATATTCTCTGCACTCATCAGGAGAAATATGAAGAACGTATTTACTCACTCTCTATTTGTTATTCTTTTTCTGTTCCTAACACAAAATTATCAGCTGGAAGTAAGTCATCAGAGGCACTTGAACATTTTCAGGGCCGGGGATCTAATTAACCCCAGCAACTGTGCTTAAAATGTAGAATAATACAGACACGTCCTTAACAGGCATCTCGGGCAAGATTCGGCCTTGTGAAATGTTTACAACGATGGTTTTTAAACTGACCTTTAATGCCTGTTTTCAAAAGGCGACAGAGAAGGGGGGGTGATTGGGAGCCAGCCGCTGAGCTCTGGCCCACTGCGTTTCAGAAAGTGATTGCAGATGGATTTGTAAACTATTTCCCATATTTCCACTTCAATGGACTGAATTAAGAGACACCCGTAGTCAATGATATTCTGGGAAAAAAAAAAAAAGAAAGAAAAAGAAAAAGCTTTCTTTCTGTTTAAACCAAGAGTCAGAAAGAAAAAGACAAATGTGTTCAGCCTGCAGAGACCTGGAGATGATTACATTCCCAGCTGCCTCATTGGTGGATCAGCTTAACAGGACTCTTAGGCTTCCGCAGAGGAAACAGTCCTGAGGTGCTCTGGTCCCTCCCCAAGCCCCACGAGTGAGAGCTGACGTAGGTGCACAGGCTAGCCGGCCAGCTACATCAAAGGATCCACCTACTCATCACTGGCCTTTCAAGTGTGCGCCACTGCATCTTGCTGTGGGCTCTGGGGATCTACCCAAGTCTTTGCACTTTGGGAAGTTGGAACTTTATGGACTGTGCCGCCTCGCCTCACTTTCCTGTTAGATTCTCGCTTTCGGTAGAGACGCTTTCTCCTGCAGCCCCATGCGAATTACTTCAGTTCAGCCTGTTTCCTTCCAGGATTCTGTGCTTGACTTGCCAGCTGGAAATGGAAGCAGTGAGGATGGGAGCCTTGTAAAGACGGCTTTGGCCTAGCGAGGTGCTCAGGGCAGGCAAGAGGAGCAGGGCCAGACAGCAGGCAGCTCTCCTGAGGAGACTGCTGGCCAGGGGTAAGTAAGTAGAGGCCATTTGGGTACTAGATCAACATGCCCATCCTTTGGCCACAGAAGCAGGTCACTCCCAACTCAGTGGTGGCTTTAAAACCATTACAGTTCAGAATGAGATTCACCAGCACCCAGTCAGAGAGCTCTCAAGGTTGCCATCCTTCTTCCGGTTTAAACAAAACAGCTTCTGCTCTGCTTCTCGGCTTTGGTAGGCTGCCTCAGCCATTGGTTCATGGAGGCAACTTCGCAGACAGCAGCCCTAACTGAGACTCAGGGCATCTCCCCTGTGATCTTTGGTCCTTCTCCCCTGTCTGCCCCTGAGATCCCTATGATTTCCGTGGACCTGCCCTCTCAGCACCCTGTGCTCTCTTATGTTGATTCTGAGGCTGGGATTTATTCAGCTCACAGGTTTCAAGCCACAAGGCTGGTTTCCGTGAGGCCTCGGTGATAGTCACAAGGTGAAATAGCACAATGCTCATGGCGGTATCACAGGGCAAGATTCCAAGCCAGGAAGTCTCAATGACATGGCCTTTTCTCTTCTGTTTTATGTTTATCTAATTTATTCATTTTTGGAGACTGGACCTCATAATGGGGTCCAGGCTGGCTTCAAACTCATCATTCTCCTGCCTCGGCCTCCTGAGGGCTGAAATTATAGATGTGAGCAATTAAACCCAGATCCCGAGGGTTTATTTTTTGATAACTCTTTTCATACCTCTTTTCTAACACCTGCAAGGCCAGAATTAATTCCTTCAAAGTCTCCCCTCTGTAGTTTCTACCATCAGAGTTCCACCAGGGAGGGACAAGACTAACTTTCAAGTCCCCGTGGGAAGGACCTTTTCCAAAGGCTCACAGTCTCACATGCAGTCCAGCCACTTACACTGTGACTTCATCCCCTTTTCTATGTGACACCAAACAGGACGTGCTAACGGCAGGGAGGGAGGACCGTGGGTTCTGCTGTACAAAGCACTGTCCCCAGATTAGAGGAACAAAGTGATTTATTTTGTGCACAGATCTCAGTAAGGGTTGCAGCCAGAACAAAGCAGAGCCAGTGTGTGTGCGGCCTCACTTGGGCAGACTCAAATAGTGGGGCTGTCACCTGGGAACTGAGGTCTGGGGCAGCCCGTGCCGTCCTCATGCGTTTGTTTGGCAGTTGTTAGCAGGAAGCCTGATGGAGGCTCTGGCCCTCAGCTGAATGGCTGCAGCTGGTACTTCCTTGTGACTGGAGTTTATTTGCACCACGGTGGTTGCCAGTTTCAAAGCACGTTTCCCACTGTGAAAGCTGCATTTTCCCGTAGATGGGACCCTGGCACCTCTACTCCACACTTCTGGCTACAGACAAGCCACAGCCTCCATAGCCTCCTCTCACAGCAAGGGCATCCGGTTCCTTCTCTTAATAAAGAAGAGGCAGACTTAGGAGAGCCTGGTGACTGAGGCCATCTAACTGCCAGTTACAAGGGAAGGTACTTGCCTCCATTCTTCCGGAATCCGGATGCAGCCAGCCCCCAGCAGGAGGACCTGATGGGCTCCGGCTGACCTCCGTTTTAGGACTGCCAAAATGAAACAAGCAAATAAAATTCCCCACAAGATTTCCAACCAATATGAGCATTGGGTCAACAATAAAAATTTAAAGTATAATTATATCCATGCAATCTTCAGGATATATGTATGCTAGACACCACACGTGTTCTTCCTCTGAATGTCAGCTGCCAGCTTTCATACACACGTCTGGAGATGCAGTCCATTCTGACTGCCTGTTGTCAAGTGTTTTGACACTGCCTCTTCTCAGTAGGAAGGAGGTCTACAAAGTGCTCTGAGTTTAGGAGGAAATCCTTGAATAGAGGGGTACAGTGATCGAGAGGACCCAGGTCCAAGGTGGCTCAGCTCACTTCCTGGGGGCTGATGTAATCTGTCCTCTCTGACTATAATCACTCTTGTGGAAATTAATGAGGATCGTGGAACCCATTCTTCTGATGAGCTTTCAATTAGCTGGTGTCTAATTTTCAAAGGCTTATGAATAAATGATTAACCCAGATCAGAAACAAAATCAAAGCCCTCATGGGCTCATAAACAGAGCAGTTGGAGAGATGACCTCCTCCTCTGCCTTCCTCATGACCAGACAAACGAGAGAAGGCCTGAGCAAGCGTGAAATCTGTTCCCTCGTGGGCACCAAACTGGGTCTGTCTAACAACAAAGCCATATCTCCCTTCTCTTATATCTAAGAAAGGCCACCTAAGAGACTGGTGGTTAGCCACTGTGTACCACCCCTAGAAGACAGAGGGGCACAAAGGTTTGCCTGGGCCATCAATCCGGCCTAGTGGCCTGTCCTTTTGTGTCACCTCCTGTGTCCACACTCCTCCTCTGAAGACACTAGAGGGCTGGAACTCTGATGCTTGTGACATTAGCCCCCAGTTAGTAAATTTCTTCACTCCTCAGCTATGTTTCTCCAAGTGTGTCTAAGTCTCAGGGAACTCTCCCCCACCCCCAAGTTTGGAAATACAGGCTCTGCGGATGTGACCTAAGCTCTTGAGATGAGAGCATCACAACGGAGTTACAGGGTGTTGTGGTGCATTGTGGGAGTTGTAGAAGGGTAGGAGTGGTACGGAGGGGTAGCCTTCATGGAGGAAGTGGGTGACTGGGTGGTAGCAGGGGAGTCGAGTTTTATAGCCTGGTTCTACTTCTTTTTCAGGACTGGTCTCCTGACTAAGGGTGCAATGGAAGCATCCCGTGCCCTGCTTCTGCCACCAGGCTTTCCCCATCATAATCAACTGTAGCCCCTTAAAACATAAGGCAGAATAAACCCTTCCTCCCTTTAATTGCTTCTTGTCAAATATTTTGTTATAGCTGCAAGAGAAGAGCTAATACAGAAGTGTTCTAAAGCCAATGGCCACTGTGGGACAAAGGAAGGAAAGTAAACAGGTAGCAGATACTGAGAGGACAAGAGCAAGGGAGGAACCTGACATGCTGCTTTTCCAGGCCAAGGAGCATCAAGGCCATCATGGCCACCGCCTCATTCCAGAGCCTGGAATGGATTCCCCATGGAGCTCCCCAAAGGCACAGGCCTGGGATCCATATTCTGGCCCAGAACTAACTATATGGCATACGTTTAATGCCGACTTGCCACAAAGTAGAAGCCCCTGAGTAGGGAGCCTCAACTAAAGAGTTGTCCTGATCACCTTGATTGGTGTGGGAAGACTTGCCTCAGTCGTGAGCAGTAGGTCAGATGAAAAGGGCATTTTCGAAGGAAGTTTGTCTTGCCTTTGTTTGCTCGGCCTTCCTCTTGCCATCAGGTTGATTTCCCTGTTGCTGCTGCTGTTGATCCACTCACTGACAATTCAGACTTTTCTAAGCTTTTATTGTGAAATAGGGAGCAGAGGCTCTCGGGGAACTTCCTGGCCCTCAGTGCCAGATCACAACTGAGGCACCCCACCTTGTAGCCTGAGTGATTACCTGTTGTCTCCCAGTGAGAGATGGGTGATGGAACTGCTCTTACTGTTGAGGCACCCAGCCTCAAGGGCTGAGTGTCGGATTCCACACTTCTCAGATGTGATCTGGCCATTAGCATTATTTTAAAGCTCACTAAATAATTAAATGCATGAATGTATCATATATTCATCCCCTTCGTTCTGATTCTCCAGAGAACCCTGCCTAAGCGAGTCACAATGTTCCCCTGGATCATGACTGTGTTATGATGTAAGCCCACTGGGTTGGAGTTATATTAGGAGCCACTATGACCCATACCTGTGACCCCCTGCCAAAGCCACTAGGTGGCTCTGGGTCTTCTGTTTGTATGTTTGCACGTATGTGAATGTGTATGTTTGTGCATGAGCGAATGCGTGTGTGAGAGTGTGTGTGTGTGTGTGAGATAGATAGATAGATAGATAGATAGATAGATAGATAGATAGATAGATAGA